>NC_053490.1:350879095-351254066 GCF_905171775.1 Rana temporaria
CGTTACTAATAAAACAATTAATATCCAGTTCTATGTTGAGGCCTTTTGGCGATAAAACATCAGTAGAAAAAATCCAGCGGGTTTCTCGTTTGGACAATTCGCGTACCCTATGTGAGCCTCTCCAATTTTTTTCGAGGTGCTCTACACCCCAAAATTGAAGCCCAGAGGGGTCTTGATTGTGTTTAAGCTTAAAGTGCCATGACACATTATGGTCCTTATAGCCTAACCGGATATTGTTAATATGTTCTAAAATACGTACTTTCAACTTTCTTTTGGTGCGACCAATATAAAGAAGGTCACATGGGCATTTTAAAGCATATACCACATAGTCTGTATTGCAGGTCATAAATTGTTCTATTTTGAATTCCTGGTTGTTAGATGGAGACAGGAATCTATCTATTCCCCTTGAAGGTCTTAATATGGACTGACATGCTTTACATCTTTTACAGGCAAAAAAACCATTTTGGTCCCAAAAAGACTTTGGTTTAGCAGGGGGATCGAGAACTTTTTTAACTATCCGGTCTCCATGATTGGTTGATTTCCGGTAGATAAATTGTGGGTTTTGGGGAAGATCATTCCCTATTTTCTTATCCAACTTTAAGACATGCCAATGTTTATTGAATATCGCCTCTACTTCTTTATATTGCATATGATACTGTGATATAAACCCCCATTCTTTGCTGTTTGTAGTATTGGTTTCAGGAATCGGTTTTGGTTGTAAACACATATCTCTTGGTATAGCCAAAATATCTTCAACCAATTTTTTCATCACTATCGGCTTATAGCCTCTGGCTTCAAACCTGTCTGTCAGAGTCTTTGATTGTATCAGGAAATTAGAATCTTCAGAGCAATTTCTTCTTACTCGCATGATTTGACCTTTGGGAATATTTCGAATCCATGTAGGATGATGACCGCTGGAAATGGGCAAATAACTATTCCTATCGGTTGGCTTGAAGTAGACTTTCGTTTGCAATTTCGTATTTTGGCGATATATTGTAACGTCCAGAAAATTTATTTCTGTTTCACTAAATTCCGATGATAATTTAATATTATTTTCATTGTTATTTAAAACAATTAAAAAATCTTCCAGGGAACTTTGGGGGCCAGTCCAAATAAAAAATATGTCATCGATAAAACGTTTATAAAATAGAAGCTCTGCTCTTTGGTTGTTAAAAATCACCTTATCCTCCCATTCAGCCATAAAGAGGTTGGCGATGCTGGGAGCAAATCTGGCTCCCATCGCAACGCCTCTTTTCTGTGAATAAAATTTGCTGTCATACCAGAAGTAATTATGTGATAAGCAAAAGTTCAATGCATGTCCTAAGAATACCTTCTGATTATGTGGCAAATCCTCTCTGCTACTCAATGCCCAATTTAGGGCTAAAATCGCATCATCGTGCTGTATTACTGAATAGAGAGATGCCACGTCTGCTGTTACTAATATAATAGGTTGGTCAGCTGTAAAAACAAGGTCTTGAAGACAAATTAAAAGATCCTTTGTGTCTTTAAGGTACGACTTAGTAGTTTTGACACTTTTCTGTAAGAAGGTATCTAAATATTGTCCTAATCGTGACGAGATTGAATCAATGCTATTCACTATTGGCCTAGCTGGGGGATTTGTGGGGTCCTTATGGATTTTTGGCAAAGTGTATATAGTTGGGACTTTGCTACTAGCAGGCATCAGGTATTTACGTTCTTTTGTAGTTAATACTCCTGATCTCGAGCCAATGTTAATCACTGTTTCCAGTTGTCCTGTATATGCCGTTGTTGGATCCTGTTTAAGTGTTGCGTATGTATCTTTTTCTGCTAGCATTTCTGCAATCTGGTTGTGGTAAAATTCTTTAGTGAGAATTACCACACCTCCCCCTTTGTCCGCCGGTCTAATGATGATATCGTTCCTCTCTTCGAGTTTATCGATCCCTTCTTTAATATGCTTAAAATTCACATTTTTTGTAGGCTTCAGCTCATCTAGGTCACGCAGCACTAGACTTTTAAAAACCTCTATTTGGTGATTCGGGTTATTGAGGGGATTGAAGAGGGATTTGTTTTTCAAACCACTATTCTGTATACCATTTGTTGGCGTTGGTTTATTATTTGCACACATGCTGTTCCCCGCAAAATATTTTTTTATATTCAACTTGCGAATATATTTATGCACGTCTATGAAGACGTCAAACTTATTTACAGGCCTTTTCATATATATATATGTGTGTGTGTGTGTGTGTGTGTGTGTATGTGTGTGTATGTGTATATATATATATATATATATATATATATATATATATATATATATATATATATATATATATATATATATATATATATATATATATATATATATATATATATATACACACACACGTATATTGTTGTTAATATTCATTTTTAACCCACTGGTGTTGAAATTAGGAAGAAATAAGCCTTCTTCCTCTTATCACACCAGCTTCTCTCCCAGATTCTCCACCTCTGAGCTGGTGAATCTGGAAGGGAGATATTTCTGGTGAAGAGCTGTGAAATCTTCAGATCACGGTTTATTAAACTGGCCGTTTGTGACAAAACATCCATGTGCTGTGATGTGAAGTGAAGAATGTGCTCTCTGCTCCTTATCACAGTTTATTAAACCGGCAATGCTCTGTGATAAGCAGTGATCAGCCGTGATCATCATGATCTCCGCTTATCACGGTTTATTAAACGTACACCATTATTAGAATTAGAAAGATTAGTGTTATTAGTTCGAAAAACTGTCACTTTTACATTTATTTATCCCCCCCTTTTCTTCCTCATTAGAGACTGGAGGAAGAAGAAACAATGACATAGCCTATGATACTTTAACCTCCTTAGACTCGTATTTATCCATGTGTACAGCTGTCTACTCTCTATGTACAAACACTTCCAGAAACTTCTTGGACCTGAAAAATACTTATAAGCAGAAATCATTACTCCATCCTTCATATTTATCCTGCAGAGAATGGCAAACAAAAATGACATTCCTGTAAATTTTCAATGACATTCTTTCAAAACCGATTCAAACAAAACTCTGTAACTCTTACTTTTCCCGTTCCTACAAAAATACAACAGCCGCGACGCATCGGAGGATCGCCTCGGTAAATTCGAACATATTCACGTTACTATATACAAACATTCATATACAAATGTGGAGGAGATATTCATAGTATCCAAAACAAAAATGAAAAAAACAAAAACCAGCTGGAAATCTGCCTTCACTTTCAGCAATAGAAGAAAATACAATGGGGAAAATATGAGAACAGCGTGAAAGCCTTGCATAGACCCGCTATACAACGTTCTCCTCTGAGAGTCACCAAAGCGTGTACCACACCTCCATCCACACGCATCATTACAGATTTCTGAAGCCACATCTGAACTACATCCAAGGTATCTTTATTCTGAGGTCTCATACCTCCAGCCAGAGTACCTTCCAAAGGAGTACACCTTACTGTACCCTCTGACCACCTATGTCATTCTTTATGGGGTCTCATGTCCGGAGCCCCAAACCCAGACCTCATTTGTGGTGCAGCTGTCTGACTGGTGCACTGCATGGGCGGCACATCCCATGACGATTCAAATCGCTTTTTTTTGGTGACTGCGTCCAGAGAACCAATGCGCGTTATTTTCGGAGCGGTTATGGCTTGCGCCTTTCTCACCATAACCGACCCTCGGACTTCACCGAGGCGTTAGAATACCACTCCTCACATTTATGCTAATACAATCGCGTACAGGATTTCCGGTTATTGTACACGGCCTGACCTGTCATGATATAAAGCCTCCTAAATGTGTTCGTCAGACAAACTACAACGCACCATGAAATCCTCCACTTTTCAAAACAATATTATGGCTTCTTTCTACCTGCATCTAGATGTTACAACAACAATGGTGATGCCCCCCTTTTCGCTCTCACATACCCAAAACTGTATTTACCAGTATAACACTTCACAAGAACGACTGAAACTACTTTCAGAAGACTTAAAAACTGTTCCCACTGACTTCCTGCTTATATATAAATGCTGAAAAAGGACTTCCTGTTGTATGCTCAGCTGGTAAACCCCAAATCTGGTTTATTTACATAATGACAGGAAAAGGGAGGGGAGGGGGAAGTCTATCTTCATTGCCTCGTCACAACACATCAAAAAAATCCATGGACTACATAAATATCCCCTGGAAGTATTATCCAGTAGTAAACAAAGCCAGAACTGAATCTCCTTTTAAAACAAAATTCTTTTGGTTCAGGAAAGGTAAAACAATCTCCTCCCATCTGCAGAATTGATCCCCCCCCCCCGACCCTACGATCTTCAAAAACAAATGAATTGCCCACAGGGAAACTCCCAAATATTCAAATCCAAACACAACGCACATCGCTGTGCACAAAAACGCATTCAAACCAGACCCACAATCCATCAAAATTCAGTGCATGCAAAGCAGAGTCTTTCACCCAAAAACGAAATCCTACACAAAAGCCTCCACCCCTACACTGCAAAGTCAGCCGGTAGGTTAGTCAGATCCTGTATACAAATTAGCCCTAGCACGCAAGCACTATTCAAAAGATAGCGCCTAAACTGCATCTCAAAAATGGCCGACAACAAGCCAAGCAACAACGGCGCCATTCACGCCTGCAAAAAACAAATCACCTGTTTACCAAAGGACAGACCATACTACACACACATAAAGGAAAACAAAAATGTTCTCCACCAAGACAAAACATGGAACATCAAAACGAACGAACACCAAAAACATTTTCTAAAAACAACCAACCAACAAGGCACACACTTTAGGCTCCTTCAAATCGGACCTTTTTATGGTGTGAACCCCTCTTAATGAGCGCAGCACAGGAATGGTGGAACCCCTCACAATGAGCACAGGGATGGTGGGAACCCCTCATAATGAGCAATGGTGGGAACCCCTCATAATGAGCACAGGGATGGTGGGAACCCCTCACAATGAGCACAGGGATGGTGGGAACCCCTCACAATGAGCACAGGGATGGTGGGAACCCCTCACAATGAGTGCAGCACAGGGATGGTGGGAACCCCTCACAATGAGCGCAGGGATGGTGGGAACCCCTCATGAGTGCAGCACAGGGATGGTGGGAACCCCTCATAATGAGCACAGCACAGGAATAGTGGGAACCTCTCACAATGAGCACAGCACAGGGATTCAACACTAGTCACCCCTCCCCCGAGCCGCATTTGAGGCTGCTTCAAATCGGAACTTTTGCCAACACAGCACATTCAAAAAAATTCAGTTACATGCACAACATTAAAACAAAAACACTTTTCTCAAAGCTCATGTAACAAGCCATTCAAAAAAATATACTCAGTGAGGTCACATCATTTAAAACTTTAAAAAAAACTCTGTTCATGCTAGCAGCCAAAGGAAATGCTGATTCAAACAAACAGCTTCATTGTAAACCATGGGCATGTTTCCTTTATCAGCCAAACAATTCAATCAGTTCAGCCACACTTATGCGGACATTACATTCAGAAAATACAAAATGTCTCCCTGCACACATCGCAGGCTGAATAATGGCACCTCTATACAGACAAATCATCCACAATATGCAGTTTCCATATGCATCATAAAATGTTATATCCAACTTTGTTCTGAAAGTTGCAAAGTCAAGAAACACAGAGACCAGAACACTGTCCGCCCCTCCCCCAAACCACATGGCCAGAGAAGCCATCTTTAAAAGCCATGCCTGCTCAAACAAATCGACCTTCCCCCACCAAAGCACATGGCACAATGCTGCTATCTTACACAATAGCTTTTCCGAACAGCTTCAATCTGGTCAAACAATCAATTCAATCATACAGCATTCAGGCGTACACACATAAACATTCCAGATTCAGTCTACACTCGCACAACTCATACATACATGTACAATCAAATCCACTCGATTTCACAAATGCACGCAATCATACATGGTCCCACACACATATCCAATCGCGAACACACACACACATACAATCAGAATCACACATCCAATCGATTTCACAATCGCACAAGCATTATTTCAAAAAGACGACAAATTTGATCTTTCCAAAGCATGGTCTTCCCGATGCATCAGAACGTACCCCAAATCCCCCCTCTGATGCCCAGGGAAAACCATGAATAGTACCGCCTGGCCTGCCATCTGTTATGGCAAAAACTGGGCTGTATGTAGAGCACACCACCATTTTGCCCTGTGCTATTAAGCACAGAATCCGTCTTAATGAAATAATCCATATTTAAGCTAAATAGATTCACTCACCATCCATACAAAAAGACACCACCCATCAGCTTGTTCTCAAATCATCCTCGCTCCAGCCATCACTGACTTCCAGAAGCTTGTCTCTTTATTATATAGGGTCAATCATCAGTAACAAAAGGTGTGGCTTCACAAAACAGCCAATCAGACATGTTGTATATTCAAAAGAACCAATCACAGACATGTGATTCAAACAATGCTTAGTAGTGATGTATACAAACGGCTGGGGGGGGGGGGCAGTAACCATGGAATCAGATAGCATGGCCACTGCACACAGAGCCGTGTGCAGACTGCTATTGCAAACCATACTTAAATCATGGATCAGATAACCATCATTTTCATATAGTTATCCTACAGTTTCCATGTACGCAGATTTGTCCACTCTGAGTCATTTAATGCAGTCGAAAAGAAGTGGCCAGTCCCTTGCTGAGGCATAAATGGGCATCCCTAAAAGGAGCGTGCAAATCTGCTGTGTCCATGAAAAGGTGTTTGCGCCAAAGGCCTTCCACCAACGTCTGTATGCGTGAATTCGCTCACCTGAGCGCGTTACAGCAAAACCGACACTGGGGGGACATCTGACAACATACATTTATAGAATTTTCCACAACACCCAACACAAGTTGATGTCCTTTTTTTTTTTTTTTTTTAAGTAATCCAAGGTAATAGGACGGGATTGAGATTGGCAAAACTCTAAATAAGTAGTTTTGGGAGAATTGTCATTCTGATTGTATTAATTTTGCCAATCATGAGATCGGGAGATGTGTCCATTGCTGTATACGTTTTTTTGTATTTTTATTTTAGCATTGGGGGGTAATTTACTACGAAAAGGTCGGAATAGGAGACTGTTGGGTGAATTCCTAGTAGTAGGGAATTGACATCTCAGCCCAAATGAATGGGAGTGAATGTTTAACCAAATCTAATTCTACTTTGGAGAGGGATATATCAAAGGCTCTGGATTTTTTAAGGATTTATTAAAAGGCCTGAAATCACCCCAAATTTGAGGATGGGGAGGACAAAAATAGTATGTCATCTGCAAATAAACATAATTTGTGTTGATATCCAGAAGTTTCTATACCTGTGATTGTCGGGTCAGAACGTTGGCTAATGGTTCGACTAAAAGGGGGGGAAGTGGGCATCCCTGGCGAGTTCCTCTTTCTATATTGAATGGACTAGATTTGTAACCTGCATATTTGACGTATGCAATTGGTTTGTTATAGAGTGCCTCGATCCATGTCAAAAAGTGGGGACCAAAGCCCCATTTTTGTAATGTATAGCGTAGGTTAGGCCATGATACGGAATCAAAAGCCTTTTTTAAATTAAGAGATAGAAAACAGGAGGGTATATGCCGAGCTTTAGCTATTTGTGCTAGTAATACTGCCCGGCAGACATTATCGCCCGATTGGCGTGTTGGCATGAAACCCACTTGATCTTTGTGGATGAGTTTCCCTATTATAGTGTTTAATCTGTTGGCTAATATTTTAGCTAGAATTTTGATTTCTAGATTTAAAAGCGAGATTGGGTGGTAATTTGTACATAAGGTGTCATCAGAGGGAGGTTTGGGGATCATACAAACAATGGCTGTTAATGTTTCTTGCCTAAAGGACTTTCCAGCAGTACGTTAAAGGCTTCAGCTAAGATCGTGATCGTGGTCGTGTGTGGGCTTTAACGACGTGAAAAAAACGCACATGCTCAGAAGCAAGTTATAAAACGGGAGTGCTCGTTCTGGTAAAACTACCGTTCGTAATGGAGTAAGCACATTCATCGCGCTGTAACAGACAGAAAAGCGTGAATCGTCTTTTTACTAACACAAAATTAGCTAAAGCAGCCCAAAGTGTGGCGCCATCCGCATGGAACTTCCCCTTTATAGTGCCGTAGTACGTGTTGTACGTCACCACGCTTTGCTAGAGCATTTTTTTTTCACGATCGTGTGTAGGCAAGGCCGTTCTAATGTTAGGGTTGAAAAAACCCTTAAACAAATTTTTTTTAGAACCCGAAAAACGGTCGTGTGTACGCGGCATAAGACATTCTTTTGGTTAAGGGAGAGTTCTGGTAGATTAATGTCAGAAGAAAGCGTCTGCTAATTTTGGATCGAGGTTAAGTGGGAATGAAATCTCTGGACTATTTTGATAGGGTTACTCGTGAAAACATCTTTTGCCAATTTTAAACAAATTGGTTTAAATGGTTTGCTTAAAGAGTTAAGCGTGCATGCTAGGTAGATTCCAGATTCATTGGAATTCATAAAATATTTATGTTTTGAATGTTAGGAAAAGATTTGTCAACTGCTTCGGTCAGAAATAAGTCATATGCGACACAAGATTTGTCTAAGCGAGATTTTCATTGTCTTGGTAGGATAAAAAGGTGGCATTAAACTCAGATTCCAGTTTGCGAGGGTTTTCTGTTCACGTTTAAATATGGCTGATTGTTTTTGTATTACATTACATATTACTGGCTTGTGTGCTTCCCAAAGTGTTAGGGTATTAATATCGGGGCTGGTATGCAGTAATAATCTTTTGAGGCTTGTTCAATGGTTTGACGGTAAGATGGGTGCTTGAGCAAAATGTCTGGGAGATTCCAAGTAGGGTCATGGCCTTTGAGTAGTGCTGATTTAATAGAAGTGATTACTGCATTATGGTCGGACCATGGCATGGGAATTATCTCTGCTTTGATTATTTCAGGGATCATACCGATAGTTAGAAATATGTGGTCAATCCCTGTCCTAGGGCCTGCTGGTATCCTAGACTACATGTCCCATAATGCTCTAGGTTCTAGTTTCCCAGCCATTGGCTCTGAATGTAGCCAATAGGAGCAGGCATTTGTAGGTGAATGGGAGGGGTGGAAATCCCCCGCAGCTGCGGCTCTGCCTGTGTCTCTTTACAGAGCCTGTCAGTTTCGGGGCTGCTGTCCTGTCCTGATGGGGCCTGGGGATCGGCATCAGCACAGCCTGCTCACTAGTTTTTCAGGGGGGGGGATTGACCCGTTGCCCCCCCCCCCCGGATCCGCCCCTGAATCCGTGAGAATGTTTTATGAGGGTGGGAGTAGTATGAATATCTAAGTTTTGTGGGATTACATTCTCTCTATGTGTCTACTAAATTATATTGGAAAGAAGTTGGAGAAAAAGACAATTTAGATGTATTGTGGGGTGGGTTGTAAGAGGATTTATCTAGAAATGGGAGGAGGACATGATTGGAGTCTCCACAAAGTATGACTGTTCCTGTTTTGTGGTAATTTACAACCTGTAGTAGGTGTGACATAAAACGGGTTTGGTTGCTTTATTAGGCACGTAGTATGAAACTACAGTAATTTCTGTGTCCATAATATGGCCTATGAGAATTAGGTAGAGTCCTTCTGGGTCTTTAATTTGAGATTGGAGGGTAAATGGAGTAGAGCGGTAAAAGGATATGAGGGTACCACGTTGCCTAGAGGTAGCCAAAGCTGTAAAGGTTTGCGGATAAAAGTGGGACATAAATTTAGGTGTAGAAGAGTTTGTGAAATGCGTATCTTGTGGGCATGAAATGCGTGGAAGGCCTTAGTACATTTTTGGGGGATGTTGAGTCCCTGGACATTCAGGGACAGGATGTTTAGTGGTGCCATGGTAGCTTAGTAGATAAGAGACGTGCCTATAATCGGGCTGCTCGAGTCAGTTGATACAATCCAGGTGGACTTGAAGGAAGAGGAGAGAAGCAATAGTGGTGAGGAAAATAAATAAAACGGAAATGATTAAAGAAAATAATAAGTAATTCAACAGAAAAACACATTAAAACATATCCCATGAGTGGGGACACAAATCACCCTCAGGGGAAAGGGTGCTTCTGTAAGACTTCCACATATTATGTGGCTGAATGAGGGAGGCAAAATAGGGCGCACGGATCTCCCGTTTGTGGGAGGAGAGCCTTCTAATGAAAGCTTCTTATTAATGTACATAACTGTTAACCACACGACTCATAATGAAAACTATTAAAGTTAACGTTAACTATAGTTAGTTTAAAAGGGGGCAACAGGGGAAATGGGAAACAAGAGAATGGCATCTGACTACCCCAGAGTTTCCTGGTATGGAAGTAAGATGTACGAAGAGAGTGATTAACCACTTCCATACCAGGCACTTACGCAGCTTCCTGCCCAAGCCAATTTTCAACTTTCAGCACTGTGCACTTTGAATTACAATTGCGCGGTCATGCTACACTGTACCCAAACTTTTTTTATCATTTGGTTCCCACAAATAGAGCTTTCTTTTGGTGGTATTTGATCACCTCTGCCATTTATTTTTATTTTTTTCTGTTAATTTTTTTGTAAATAAGTATGTTTTTTATTTTTCAATTACGGGCACAGATGAGGTGGCACTGATAGGCGGCACTGATGGACACTGATAGGCTGTGCTGGTATGTGACACTGATGTGCACTTATGGGTGGCACTGATGGACACTGAGGGGTGGCACTGATGGACACTGAGGGGTGGCACTTGTTTGTTTACTATTTTTCCAATCAGTGCCCATGTTGCCAGTCAGTGCCAATTTGTGGGCACTAATTGGCATCTATTGTGCCTATTTTTACATGTTCCTATTTTACATGTGGATGGCCATGGGGGATGTACATGGCCATCCACATGTTGTTCCCGTTTTCTGGTGGTTCTGGCAGGTTCCCTGTGGTCTAGTGTGGGCATCCGAGGGGGGGCTGCGCTGATAAACAATCAGCGCGAACCCCCCCTTTCAGGAGAGCCGCAGATCAGCTCTCCTCTACTCGCGTCTATCAGATGCGAGTGAGGAAGAGCCGATCAATGGCTCTTCCTGTTTACATCATGATCAGCCGGAGGCTCTTTATCGAGATTGGAGATGCAGGGTGTCAGACTGATACCCAGCATCACCGATCGCTGCGCGCCCCCATGGGCGCGCGCCAGCATGTTATCCTGCTGGACATCAATAGACATCCAGTCAGGATTTCACAACCACTTCCCGGACGTCAATTGTCTTTTGCCCGGGTGGGAAGTGGTTAAGGAATTTGGGGGGTGAAAACTGGATTAGTTAACAATAAGGGTATAACAGAAGGATCTACCTGGAAAGGTAGTGTCAGGAATTCTTAAAATTACAGTGCCAAAATTACCTTAAAACTTCCTAATGATAGGCTAGCGGTCAGCAAAGTCATAAAAATTAAAACAAATGGGACCTTTGGTCATAAAATTATCCAGGATAAAAAATAAATAAATAAAATATATATATATATATATATATATATATATATATATATATATATATATATATATATATATATATATATATATATATATATAATGTATGCAATGGGTTAAGCAAAGAACTTAAAACTATGTATATAATTTGTAAATGCAGTCTTGGTGAGTCAACTGAAACAGAGAAAATTTAAAGTAAAGGTTGAGCATGCAAATCTGAAGGACAAAAAGGGAAACAGTATGTAGCGTCTTGAATTGGTGAACTAAAAGGGATAAGGTGAAGCCCTGAGAGTCTTTAGAAAGGGTGAAAAAAAGAAAGTTCACAGTTATAGAAGCATTCTTTAGTCCATAGAATCATTTCGTTCCTGAGGAGATGATGTGTAGCGATCTCTCTCTCTCTTGTGAGTTGGATGGGTACCATTTTTTAGGTTGGAATGGGAAGGGTTTCCTGTGGATGAAAGATGTTGATCTCCTGCGGGTTGGGGTATTTCGTCGAACTGGTTCCATGAGATTCAGGTCTAAGAGGGTTTCCTGGAGTTCATCAAAGGATCTACAGGTGTATTTCTTCCCTTTGTAGGTAAAGCGTAGGGAAAATGGGAACCCCCACTGATAGATGCTGTTGTGGCACTGTAATTCCAGGAGAAGGGACTTCATTGCTCGCCTTTTTGCAATCGTTATCTGGGACAAGTCAGCAAATAATTGAAAGTCATTGTCTTGGAAATTCAGTTGCCTTTTGTCCCTGACAGATGCTAGGAGCTGTTCCTTCGTGCAATAAAAATTTAATTTCACTAGATCACGTGGGGGGCCATGAGGCTTTTTTGAAGCCAGGGCTCGGTGGATCCTGTCAAATTCTTACCTCTCAATAGGAATGTCTGGTTGCAATTCCTGGAACAAAGCAGTTATGGTGGATTGTAGGTCAGTGATAGTTTCAGGAATTCCCCTGATACGTAGGTTAGACTTTCTGGCCCTATTCTCTTGGTCTTCAAGTTTGGTTTGAGGCAATACGTTTTCCTCTTTGAGATTCTCTATTTCCATAGAGTGTTCAAGAGAGATGTTTTCCAAATCATCTGCTTTAAGTTCTAGTGTTGCTGTACGCTTACCAAGTTCTCTGGTGAGATTAGCTGTAATTTGATCAGATGTTTGTTTTAAGGCTTTGTTCAACATGTGTTCAAATTGCTTTAATACAGCTGGCGTTGCATGAGAAATCTGTATGGGGTCTTGTGAGGTAAATAGTTCACTGTCAAAATCAGCTGGGGATTCAAGTTGTGTCAGGCTTTGTCTGTGAGAGCGCATAGAGGCTGTGTATGAAGAGGGGGGGGGGCGGCACCATTTTAGCTGCAGTTTTCCCTTTTGAGTGCTTCATGAGGGGGTTCTTTAACTTCACATGGCCGCCTCCCAAAGCCATAATTTTCCTCACAAATTGACCAGAATAGTACTAGCTTAAACCCCGTGGGTATGTCCAAATACTTGCGGGGTATGTGGAAATATTGTCTCTCCTCCCGAACAGTGTGGAGCTCTAACTCTGCATGACAGCACTGCTAGACTCCACGCATGCACCTCAAGTTTTTTTTCATTTTTTAACCACCAACTGAAGCTTTGGTGCATTGTGGAGACAGGCACATGGGTAAATCCAGAGCTTGGATCTTCCTGTTCCAGGCTGCTAGAATACCGCCTTGAAGTAGTCTTGCGTGAAACTGGGCGTAAGGGACAGCCTCAAAGGAGGCCACCATCTTCCCTAGTAGCCTCATGCAAAGGCGAATAGACGGCCTTTTCTTTTGCCTTGACCTTGCGGATCAGGTCCTTTTCGCGACTTGATCTTTTGTTCTGGCAGGAATACCCTGCTTTGGGCTGTGTCTATGATCATGCTCAAATACTCTACCCTTCTTTGGGCTTGTAGAGAGGATTTTTTGTAGGTTTACAATCCATCCTAACTGTTCCAGGTATTTTATTGTGGTAAGCACAGCGTGATCTAATCTACCATTGACTGATCTATCACAAGTAGATCACCTAGATAAGCCAACAGGGGGCTAGTATCTTTGTAAATACCCGGGGCGTGGTAGCCATACCAAATGGCAGAGCCACAAACTGGAAGTGGCGATGTTCTACCTTGATGTCTATTGACGCCATAACTTCTCAGCCTTGTAGGGTGGCGACCACTGATCGAATAATTTCCATTCAGAAATGGCAAATGTTCAGAAACTGATTTAGAGATCTTAGATCCAGGATAGGTCTGACTTCTCGTTTTGGTTTTAGAATCACAAAGAGGTTTGAATAAAAACCTGAACATTGCTCCTTTTAGGGGTACTTCTGTGATCACCCCTTGGGACAGCAAGTGATTCAATCCTTTGAAGAAGGACACTCTTTTTAGTGGATCTTTGGAGAGCCTTGAGCTTCCGATCTGAGAAGATGGGATCTCTCGAAATTCCAGTTTGTATCTTGGGGGTACTGTGGATACTACCCATCTATCCTGGATTTTTGTCTGCCATGTCACTGAAAACTGCTGAAGTTGACCCCCTCGGCTGAGCGGGGGCGCCCCTTCATGAAAAGGCTTTGGGATTTTGCTTGTTAGTCTTTGAGCCCCACTGCTTTTAGTCTTTCTGGGCTTGGCCTTCCTTAGCCTTTGTGGCTGGCTGAAAATGCTGTTGCCACTGGCTGGAGCTAGATCTACCAGGAGCCGGGGAGAGAGAACGCTTAAAACGCTTGTTTTTTTTTTCTTCTCTGGTAGAAGGGTAGTTTTACCGCTCAATATCTTTTGGATATATTTCTCCAAATCATCCCCAAAGAGGCGTTCGCCATGGAAGGGGAAGCTGGCCAAAAGCTTTTTACATGGGGCTTCTGCTGACAAATGCCTTAGCCAAAGAATTCTGCGCATAAGCACCAGCTGGAGCGTGAGGCAGGATGCCTGTTGGATAGAATCTCTAATGGCACCCACTGTAAAACATAAGGCCCTGGGTATATTCTCCCAAAATTTGATCTATTCTGAAGTCAGATTTTTCATCCCATCCCATTTCACATGGTCCTTTAAGACCTGACACATACCCACCGCTGCTACAGCTGCTGGGTTACTGCGCCTGCCAGGAGGAAGGATGATTTTAGTAAAGATTCCAACCTTTTTTCAGCTGGATCTTTAAATACCTGGGCATTGTCCACTGGACAAGTTAGGCTTTTATTTATGCAAGAAATCGCTGCATTCACAGAAGGCAGACTGCACTTTTTGGTAAACTTCTCCTCCATAGGATAAAGCACTTAAAACTTCCTAGGAGGAGAAAAACGCTTATCTTGGTGTTTCCAGTCTGTGTAAATCATATTCTTCAATAAAGGATGAATCGGAAAGGCACAGGCAGCCTGTGGGGTTTTTAACGAGCCCAGAGAGGATACAGGTGATTCAGTTAACTCCTTAGAGGGTAATCTGAAAGTGCAGTGCACTGCTTCAGTGTAATATTGCACCTGTAACTTTAGAACCTGCGAGGCAGAAAACAGTTCCTCTGATGGCTCGGATCCCTCCGAGTCCTCATCCCCTGATGGGGCCGAATCCTCCTCAGATCTTTCTGCAAGGAGAACTAACACAACAGGAGAAGCTCTGCTTCGCTTTTTGCCCTTTTCTGAGGATTTTGCGATTTACGCAGTGATTCTCCCTTCTAAATTGTTTTAGGGCTGTTGCCAAAGTGTCAGATGCAGGCACCACAGCAGAGGCTGCAACTCCTGATAGAGGTAATGGCTCATTCTGTATTAAAATGTCAGGTATTACAGGAGAGAAAGGTACCGAGCAGGCGCGGCTAGAGCCTCCTGTCTTTGGCGGCGATGCTTTTTTGCTTCTCCCAGAGCCTCTTCTTTGGGAAGACATAATGCAAAGGTATCAACAAATGCATATACTACTGTGCTAGTTTAGCAATCTACAATTAAGTATGCAACTAATAACACAGTTTCATGCCAGAGTGGGTGTCTTATCCTTTGGGAGTGCTCAGCCAACCACATGGAGATCTTACGTGCCCTTAAACGCTGCTGTGTCCCTTGCAGGGAAGCTCCAGACATGTGAGGTTGTTCTTCCTGCCTGACTGCCGTTATAAAGCGTGCCTATTCTGGCCCGCCCCCTCCCATTGAGATCGTCCTAAATCGTGCCCTCTAGGGGCATCCACCGCACCCCTGTGCGGTTAATGGCTTTCTCCTGTGTGTGGGAGATCCTCCAGTCCTTGTCTGGAAGGAGGAGGAAGGCCATGTCTATGGCAGCAGGAGGAGTGTGCGGGGTCTGCTTGCCAACCTCCAGGGGTATGGGTTCCTATTTAAAGGAGACCTCTTCCCTGGGCCTTGTAAAAGACTCTGCCAGGAGTTTTAGTGTATAGAGCAAAAGTGCTGGTCCCCAGAACCCAGTCCTCCAAAGAGAGACATTACAGGCAACACCTTGTCTACGAGGTCCAGATACCATCCAGTTTTGGCATAAAAAATTGGCGTCTTGGATGGACCCACAGTGTAGCTCTCTACCCTCATAGGGTCTCTTTGACAGAGCTTCCTTCATCACATCTTACTCGTGTCCCAACACCGAAAAAACTAAGGTGCTTCCCCTACGGAAGGGGTTATATGGAGGGGGAGGGGAACTGTCTTTTGGTTGTGCCACTGTCCTATCTCCTCTGGTGACCATACAACCCATTATGTAGCAGCATTGGCGGATGACATTTTGCTTTTCCTCTCAGACCCACAACTCACAATGCCTAACCTACGAAGTGACTTTTGCCCACTACAATACTCCAATCTACAGATTAACTTCTCCAGGTCCTTTTGCATTAAAAGTTTCCCTACCAAAAGCTGTAGTGGCTGATTGCAAATCATGTTTCTCTTGTGTTCATGGACCGACACCGCAGTATATTCTTGACAATAGGTATTGGCCTTCTATCAAGAGAGGACTAGGCAGGAACATCTTTAAAACTGTACAGTACTGCCCAGGACGCGGTCCCTCTGTGTCCAACCCCTCTCCCTGCATGCAACAGCTGAGTTTTTTTCTGCCTAGCATAGAAGGACCTGGCTCCCTGGGGACCCATGGTCCGGGTGATTTTTTTCAATTTTTTTTCTACTTGGATCCTGAGATCTACTATCAACTGCCGACTGGGCGACAGACTGGATGTCCTAGATCAGAGATATGCAATTAGCGGACCTTTCAGCTGTTGCCAAACTACAAGTCCCATCATGCCTCTGCCTCTGGGTGTCATGCTTGATGCTGTCAGAGTCTCGCTATGCCTCATGGGACTTTTAGTTTGGCAACAGCTGGAGGTCCGCTAATTGCATATCCCCGTCCTAGATCCTTGTAGTCACCCCAGTTTCGGCAATCAAGCGTGTGCAGGCCTATAGCTACGCACTGGGTCGGCTACGTCAGGCCCTGTTTGCTCCAGGGGTGGCTTGCTGCGTGGCTGGGGGTCTGCCTGGGGGAGGGGGCTCCTGGCCATTTTCTTGTAGCCGGGTCGGAGCACACACGGACAGCGGAGTACCAAATCATCAACCAGGAACAAGGTCAGAGGGAAGCCGGGTTCGGTGACAGACGGACAGCGTGGTAATCGGGGAAACAGCAGAGGCGAAGTCCAATAGGAAGCCGGGATCAGGAACCAAGCAATCAAGTAAATATCAGAGTCCAAGGGAGAGTCAGGAAAGCCGAGTCAGCAACGGAGATTCAGGAGTTTAAACAGGTGTCAGAAATCGGGGCACTTGCTGAAGACCAGTCAGCACCGCCAGGCTGTCAGAGCCCCCTTTAAATAGCCAACGGGAGGAGTCAGGAACGCCGTTTGCGCGTGCACGCCATCCGTTGCGCCCATGCATGTGCATAAGTGCGCTGAGGCGGCTGGTGGATTCTTTGCGCGCGCGCATGCGCGCCCGAATTCTGAACGGCCCCTGCTGTTTCTGTGAACACTATGTTGGCAGTCCTGGAGGCTTTTATTGCCGGGGTGGAAGTGGTGTGTGGGCGTAAGGGGGGTAAAAATGCGTCCCCTCCCCCCACCATTTTCCGGGGATAACTCTGACGCAGACTCTGGCCCAGTTTCTACCCCCAACCCTGGGTCTGATGTATCAGAGGATGCGGACCACAACCTTTCGGATAGTGAGGATGACGCAGTGTCCGGGTCAGCGCATTATAGGGCTCTGGTTGGAGCACTTATCACCACGGTGTCGGATACTCTAAAATTGGAGGATAAGGCGGAAGCATCTACAGAGAGGTCGGTCCCTTTCGGGTTCCGTAAGCCGGCCCGCACTGAGAAGGTGTTTCCTTGTGTACCTCATTTTGAAACATTTCTATACAAGGAATGGGAACGGCCACAAAGGGCCTTTTCGGTCCCCAAATGTATAGCGGTCTGTTACCCTTTTGAGGAAAGTTTCCTAAAGAAATGGACTTCTTCTCGGATAGTGGACTCCCTCTGTGTCCAGGTTAAACAAGGTGATCACGCTTCCGGTGGAGGGGGCTCGCGCTTTCAAGGACTTTGCGGACAGGAGGGCTGTGGCAGTGACCCGCTCCCTGTTCACGGTGCTGGGGTCCACAGTGCGTCCGGCTGTAGCTGGGGCCTTGGTGTCTCAGACTCTTACTGAATGGGCAATAATGCTGCACCACAAATTGACAGGGCAACAGGCTCCCCCGGCCTGTGTGGAACTGGCCGACCAGTTGGTTTGCGAGTTGGCCCTGGATACAATTCCCTTGCTGTCCAGGGCCTCGGTCTCTGCGGTGCTACTGTGTCGCCTGATATGACTGAAATGTTGGTCCGCGGATCAAGCCTCTAAGAAGTCCTTGCTTTAGTTACCCTTTAAGTTTGAGAGGCTTTTTGGAGCCTCGCTGGATGACATTATCGAGAATGCTACGGGAGGTAATAGTACTCTTCTCCCGCAATCCAAAAAGGGTAAGGAGCCACGTCGTAGGCATGGGCCCTTCTTCTCCGCTCTTAAGCATTTTTTTTGTCCACCCGGAGCTGCAGGTAAACGCTCCCAGGCCGAAAAGGCGCCGGCTGAAGGACAAAAACGTCCCTGGTTTTGCAAGCCCAACAAACCTGCAACCGCATTAAGGTCGGCCCCCGCCCGACATTTGGGTGGGGGGTCGTCTTCGCGGCTCGGTGGACTTCACGGCTCTCCGACCGGTGGGTTTGCAAGATTGTTTCCTCAGGGTACAGGATAGAATTTCTCTCTTATCCACCAAACAGATTCTTTCCCTCCAACCTTCAGCTTCCTCTGACTCGTCGAGATGCCCTGTTTGGGACAGTGTAGGATCTGCTGGCGCGTGGGGTGATCGTACCTGTGCCATTGCTGTAAAGATTTCAGGGGATTTATTCAAACCTGTTTGTGGTCCCAAGGAAGGAGGGGGTCTGACCGATCCTGGATCTCAAGGCCCTCAACTGCTTTGTGCAAGTCCAAAAGTTCAGGATGGAATCAGTGCGCTCTGTAGTCGCAGCACTCCATCCAGGGGATTTTCTGTCATTTTTGGACATCAAGGACACTTACTTGCATGTCCCCATTTTTGGAGGACATCGGAGGTTTCTGCGTTTTGCAGTTGGGGACGACCACTACCAATTTGTGTCTCTCCCTTTTGGCCTGGCATCAGCACCAAGGGTTTTCACCAAGGTGCTCGCCCCAATTCTGGCCCTGCTGAGACAGCGGGGAATCGCTACCGTTTGTTACCTGGACGACCTTCTTCTGAGAGCTACTTCAGGATCAGAATTGGAGGAGGATGTGGCGATCGCCACTCAGACCCTTCAAGATTTTTTTTTTTTATACCACGTCAGACTTGCTCATGATTTCATTTAATCCTATATATTGTCTCTACTTCAGTTTCGCATCATTTGTGGTTATATATTTTTATATATTTATCTTTTACTTCATTTATTCTCTTTTTTTTTTTCCCCTTCCCTTCCTCGTTTTTTCTCCCCCCCCCCCCCCTTCCACCCTAGTCCCCTGATGGTTTGTTCCTGCCTCTCTATTCCTCTAATATTTTCTCTAAATATTCCTCCGATGATTTAAAGTCTTTCCACTGTCTCCATTTTCTGTTGTGTTTGTTAAGTTGGCCCGCATCACAACTGCAAAGATATTCCATTCTGTTATAGTTTTCCACTCTTTAAAACCATTCTTTTATGTCTGGTTTATTTTTATTTAGCCAATTTTTTGGTATTAATCCTTTTGCGGCATTTATTAATGATGGGATTTATGTTTTCCTATATCTTAGATTTGAATCTTTGGGTTCATGAACACACAGGCTTGTATGCTGTTAACTATTTTTTCTCCAGTTATTACTTCCACTAATTCCAGAAGTTCCTGCCAATATTCCTTTATCTTTGGACAATCCCACCATATATGTGTTGTTCCAGTTTGTCCACATTCTCTCCAGCACAGTGGGGATTTATCTTTATTACATTTATTGATCATTTCGGGCGTCCTATGCCATCTTGAGATACATTTGTAGTTAATTTCTATTGTGTTCATATCCGTTGCGGTGTTATGTACGGATGCTATTATTCTTTCAACTTGTTGATCTTCAAATTTCTTAATTATTTCTGTTTCCCATTTCGCTATAAAATAAGGTTTTCCTTGTAGCTCTGATTCTGTCAGGATTTGATATACTCTTGATATCACATGCTTTACTGGGGTTTGCGTAGAGCACAGTTTTTCTAGTGGAGTTAATTTCTTTTCATCTCTTAATGGCGTGGGTATTGAATTTATCAGATGTTTTAGTTGTAAATATTCCCAGTAGTTGATATCCCACCTGTTTTTCTCTTTTATCTCCGAAAGTGTTTTTATCTTGCCTTGTTCTGTAATGTCCTTTATTTGTGCAGCACCCATTTTATTTCCCAACTGTGTCTCTTTCCCCGGGATAAAAAAAATTAGTTTCAGTGTGTCTGAGTGATATTAAAGGTGAATTGTAAATCCATTTATTCTGTTTGTATATCAAATCCCAAACTTTAAAAACATTCTTAGTTAGTCCGTGGGTGTCTACATCTAATGCTGGCCATACACTATACGAAAAATCGTCCGAAAATCGCTCAGGGAGACACTTCGTTCGTTTTTCGTCAAGTTAATGGGGCCAAATCGTTAATCGTTTGTGACGTTTTCGCGGAAAAAAAACGATCGTCTAGTTTGGAAATCTTTTGACGGCCGAACGATAAATCGTATGGTTAATGCTTTTTTCGTCCGAAAAAAAATGTATGCTTGCTACTGTGCATGTATGAAAACACAAACCCGGAAGCTGAATATTCGTGTCAAAGAACGTTCATGGCAGAAGGTCATGATAAACTTCACTAAATACCTGCAATCGCATCGAATGTGATATACCTTCCTTTTTATTTAAAGAATGCACTACGAACACAAAATATGCAATATTAAAACTTTTATTGCAAAATATATTTAGAAACAAAAATAAAGTAATCCTGTTCAATACTTGTCTGTAATTGTTTTCCTTTTTTTCTTTTATCTTTATTCTTTTTATTCCTTTTTTCAAATAGTAATAAACATTTTTTTTGAGTTTTTTACGCAACAGAACATAATATGTATACAGAGGTGAGCAGTGTTTTTCAAAAATTTTTATGCAGGAGATCATAATTTCTTGTTACATAGAAGAGCATAATGTTGTATATTACACTTGGGAGTATATTTTTTCTAAAATACACAGGGGAGGATATTTATTGTCAAATAGAAGCATAATTTTGGAGATCACACAGGGGAATATAATTTTTTAGGTAAAAGTATTTTTTAACCACTTGAGATCCGCGCTATAGACAAAATACGTCCGCAGCGCGGCTCTCAAGTGCCAAGTGGCCGTTTAAACACGGCCTTTTATGTGCATTACCCGCGCGTGCGCCACTGGGTGGCGCGCGGCGGGTAAAAACTGTCCCGGCGCATCGCCGAAGACCCGATGCGTGTACCTGGCGGCCGCGATGTCCGCCGGGTACACGCGATCGTCGGTGACACGGCGGTGACAGCAGGGACGTGGAGCTCTGTGCTCCACGTGCTGTCAGAGGAGAGGAGACCGATCTGTGTCTCTTGTACATAGAGACACAGCATCGGTCACCTCCCCCAGTCACCCCCTCCCCCCACACAGTTAGAACACACCCAGGCTACACAGTTAACCCCTTCCTCACCCCCTAGTGTTAACCCCTTCCCTGCCAGTCACATTTATACAGTAATTAGTGCATTTTTATAGCACTGTCGCTGTATAAATGTGAATGGCGCCAAATTTGTGTCAAAAGTGTCCGATACGTCCGCCGCAATATCCCAGTCCCAATAAAAATCGCAGATCGCCGCCATTACTAGTAAAAAAAAAAATAATAAAAAAAATCATAATTCTGTTCCCCATTTTGTAGGCGCTATAACTTTTGCGCAAACCAGTCGCTTATTGCGATTTTTTTTTTTTTTTTTACAAAAATACGTCAAAATACGTATCGGCCTTAACTGAGAAAAAAAAGATTTAAAAAAAAAAATTGGGATATTTATTATAGCAACAAGTAAAAAAAATATATATTTTTTTTAAATTGTCGCTCATTTTTTTTGTTTATAGCGCAAAAAATAAAAACCGCAGAGGTGATCAAATACCACCAAAAGAAAGCTCTATTTGTGGGGGGAAAAAGGACGCCAATTTTGTTTGGGAGCCACGTCGCACGACCGCGCAATTGTCAGTTAAAGCGACGCAGTGCCGGAAGCTGAAATTTCGCCTGGGAACGAAGGGGGTTTATGTGCCCAGTAAGCAAGTGGTTAAATTACCTATTTTTTTTAAGAAAAATACAGTTTTTTTTTTTAGCAAAAATATGTCTGGTGTTTGGCCTGCAGAATAAACATGGTTTGAGTTTCTATTTCAGATTTGAGATGTCAGTCACCAATACTATAATGTATGTCGACAGATAAAGTGACTGTCCTATAGTAAAAGTGATTGTCGGCTCAAATCTCAGTGATAGATTTGCTCTAACCATGTTTTTCCATGCCAGGCTTGACCTTTAACTGTGCAAAGGACTCAAAATATAAAAAAAGTGCTTTTTTTACAAGTAAACTATTAGAAATGTAGTGCAAACTTCCTAAAAAAAAAACTAAATAACCAAAAAACAAAAAGAAATAGACATAGGTGAAAAAAACACCTCCTACATTTCAGTTAAGGCATCAATAACAATCATGAATTGCTTCTAGACAGAGGTTACAATATCTGTAATTTTTTCCAATTCGGATAAGCACTTCTCCAACTGTGAGGAGCACTTCAACATATTGGATAGTAATGTTTGGCCAGTGACGGTATTCAATTCCTGTTCCACAGGCAGATGATGTGCTGTTGAAGATAGCCAAAAAAAAAAAAATCAGGGGAATGTGTTTTCAATTAATTTTAAAGTACAGTGTATATTGTATACTGGCTAACCTGTGGTGCTTGTGATGCTTTCACTGGAATCCTGTGGCTGGTCTGCTTGAACAGCTATCATACTTTGGCCTGGTTCAGCATCATCCTCATCTGTTGCTCTTACAGAAACTGGAGAGGTGTCATCAACTGTAATAATATTCAGTTCTGTTGTCACAGTGCTGGTCTTTACTTTTTTTTTACTTTTTTCCTGTGTTTAAAAGAAAACAAAGTAAAATGCCAGACATTAGTATACATGCGTAAAGAATCTTTGTCACTGCACCCAGACTACATGGATTACATAGCTAGTTAAGAGAACCAAAAAAAATCTTTTGATTTACCTTGCTTGATAAGATGGTGTATGTTACACAACTGTGTTTTAAGTCGGACCATCTCTTCCTCAGCTGGTCTTTTGATCTTACAACACCATACTTTTTTCCAAGCACATGGATAACCTTCTCCATGATGTCCTCCTTTCTTCTATTAGGCCTAGAGTAATTTTTGTGCCTACCATCGTAATCATTTCTCTCCAGAATCTTTACCATAGTTGTCATTTCTTCCAGGGACATCGGTGTAGCCTTTTTTTTTTAATTTTCAAGCCTAATCCTTTTGGCAAGGGCATGATCATTCTCTGCAGACATCGTTCTGAGGGGTAAAGATGGCGCCGAAAGAAGAAGGGCGGAGCATGTAATAATGTAATATTAACTCCCATAGTGCAATGCGGTGCACTGTGACCCGACACACAGAACGTTGGCAAGATTATTCCCGGGAATAGAGCGATTCAAAGAACGTTCAAATGGACCAAATTCATAAATAGACTATTCAAGGTAAGCAAGACCAGCTAAATATTAAATATCAGTAATAAGATTTAAATGTAGAATGTCTATTAACCCATGATTTTAATTATTTTTATTACAGAAGAAATGGTAGACAAATTTACATCCCCACATTTCCTCCCCCAATTCATAGATATGTACAGGGAACTGTCATGTCTGTGGAAGGTGCACTCCAGAGAGTACTCTGACAGGCAGAAGCGCAATGAGGCATACACTAAATTGGCAGAACTGTGCACTGTGGTCTATTCCAAGGCAGATATGGCCTATGTAAAGCAAAAAATCTCCAACCTGAGAACCATTTTTAAAAAAGAATTGAATAAAATTCACGATTCAAAGAAATCTGGTGCTGGAGCAGACGAGGTTTATGTGCCACGCCTGTGGTATTTTGAGAGTCTGCGATTCCTGACTGAACAAGAGGAACCCAGCGCCTCAGTATCTAGCCTGGACAGTAGTGTGAGTGCTGTTAATTCTGGTGATGAGGAAGATGGGAGGATTGAAGAACTGGATAACAGTCAGGTAATTAAACCACAAATACATTTATTAATCACATTTCTATAAACATAACCATAATCTTTATTAAATTGTTGTACTGAACACAATCACACCAGCAATGTTTGTGCTATTATCTCAACTTTTATTTAATTTGAAAAAAAAATATGTAATGAAAAAGCATTATATCATTCCAGACACAGATATTATTGTTTGGCAATACAATCTATAAATGTCCATCTACTGCGCCCGGGCCGAGGAAGTAGTGCATGTAGTCCAGCCGATTCTGACGGGCAATTTGAGTAGCAAGACGTGGTGGGGCACGGCCAAGATCAGAAAGTCCTTCGGTATCGTTACGCCACTCACTGGGCATGACATCCCCAGACTGTGTATCTTCCCGGTCCAATATATTTTGGGATATGTAGGTGGGGCTGGTACGTCTCAGGAAATTATGTAGAACACAGCAACAATGGACCATGAGGTCAATTTTTGGTGGTGTTACATTGATTGCTGTATGAAAGATTCTAAAGCGGTTGGCCATAATCCCGAAGGTATTTTTCGACCACTCGTCTAGCACGCGATAAACGATAGTTAAAGATTTTTTGATCTGGGGTCAGGTTTTTCAATGCGAAGGGTTTCAAAACATGCTCTGATAATCCAAATGCATCATCCGCAACGAACACGAAATTGAGGCCTTCCACTGTTTCCTGTTTGGTCGGTAAATTGAGTAGTCCATTCTTCAAACGTTGGGAAAAAACTGTCTTGTCAATCACTCCGCCATCAGAATTTCTACCGTTTTTCCCTATGTCAACAAACATGAATTCATATTTAGCATTGACTATTGCCATCAGTACAATGCTAAAGTAGCCCTTGTAATTGTAGTAAAATGAGCCGGATTTTGCTGGGGGAGTTATGCGCACATGTTTGCCGTCTATGGCACCGCCGCAGTTCGGGAAATTCCAATAATCTTGAAATTGTTTGGCAGTAGCTTTCCATTCCTGCACAGATGATGGGAGCTGTAAAAGGTACAAAAAAAGATTTTCAGTATGCAATTAACCATTGTTTTATGTACAATTATTATACAGAATCTGTTTGGGAATGAGACACAGACTGTGGCATCACCGGCAGTGAATCGACCCAAAAAAAACAAAACAACACACGAGGCTACAGGGAACTTTCTACTACAAGCAACTGCAGCCCTCAACCAAAAAAAAGATGTGTGCGATGACCTAGGTGGCTTGACGGCCAAAATAATACGTTGCATGACAGAGGAACAGAAGCAATTGGTGGAACCCTTACTTCTGCAGCTTTTGAATAAAGGGTTAAGAGGGGAGCTGACTACCAACACCCATTTAGCGGAGCATAAACCCACCAACAACCAACCACCCCAACAACATCTGCCAAATAATCAGTGGCCCGGGCCATATCAAACACAACAGGATCATCCCCAAGGCCAATGGGGCCATGGATATAACTATACACACCTGTGAAACACATGCTAGAAGAATTGTTATTGATGCGCATTACTTTACAATTAGGATTGCATGTTTAAATGTTAATGAAAGCAGTGTTTGTCAGACTTTCAAATAAAAGCAATCATTTCTTACCTTTACATATTCATCTTGTAGCATTCGTATGATGGCTTGGCAGGTCTCTGGTATGATGCGGCCGAGGGATTGGGCAGAGATTCCAGTAGTGAATTTTAAATCTTCAAAACTTCTACCGGTTGCAAGGAAACGTAACGTAGCTACCAGTCTCTGCTCCGCTGTGATGCTGGCTCTTAGAACAGTGTCTTTTTTGGTGATTACTGGTGCCACCAGAC
The DNA here is from genome assembly GCF_905171775.1 of Rana temporaria. Taxonomy (NCBI): domain Eukaryota; kingdom Metazoa; phylum Chordata; class Amphibia; order Anura; family Ranidae; genus Rana; species Rana temporaria. The sequence continues at coordinate 350,905,004 of NC_053490.1, forward strand.
TGAGTAGTAGCTGAAAGGCCTCATCAGGCATCCGAAGATAATTCCTATAATCTTCTGGATTGTTCTCCTTCAATTCTCTCACCAATCTCATATGTGAGAATTGGTCCCGGTTCTTCAGCCACTCTTTGCTCCATACCCTTCGCCTTTTTGGAGGGGGCTGCTCATCTTGTTCAATAGCCATCACTCCCAGCATCACTATGCCAATGGTTCTCTCATCAACATCCATAGTGGTGCTGTAGGTGATGCAGTATAGAGATCCAGGTGATGATGTAGAGATGCTAAGCTCAGGTATCGTTCTGACGAACGTACGTTGCGCTGTAGGTGATGCAGTATAGAGATCCAGGTGATGATGTAGAGATGCTAAGCTCAGGTATCGTTCTGAGGAACGTACGTTGCTTCTCTGGGCGTATACACAGGAAGTCAGGTAGCAGAGGTCAATATTGTTTATTCACTTCCTTTTTCAATGCAAAAATCGGGCGAAAAAACGCAGATTAATGTACTCCGACCGATTTATCGTTTGAATATCGGAATTACATGATGGCGTGATCGCTTGCCCTCACGACCGTACGTTCGTTTTTCGATAGCGCAATCGGACGATTTTTCGTATAGTGTATGGCCAGCATAACACTCTATACTTTTGAGGTATCCATACATTTTTGTGAAGTGCTGTTTTACTTATATTTTCCATTCGAATCCATTTTTTTTCAATCTCTTTGTGTTTATTTCCCCATTCTACCATCCGTGCAATGATCGTGGCCTTATAATATATCTTTATATCCGGTGCTGCTAATCCTCCGTGTTTTTTTCCTCTCGTTAGTGTTCCAAAATTTACTCTTGGTTTTTTGTTTCCCCATATATATTTTATCAACATTGTTTTGATAGTTTTGAAGAAACTCTGAGGGATAACTATGGGTAACATATGGAATTTATATATTATTTTTGGAAGGGTAATCATCTTAAAAGCATTTATCCTTCCCAACCATGAAAGGGCTCTTGTTGTATTCTTTTTTTTTTTTTTTAAGTCTGTTTTTATCTCGTTTAACAAAGGGATAAAATTGGCAAGATACAGACCATCTACTGTAGATGTCAACTTAACCCCCAAATAAGTTAACTCTCCTCTCACCCACGTGTATGAGTATTGTTTTTGCAAAGCAAGTTCTTTTTTCTCCACTCCTATATTTAGAATTTCTGTTTTTATGGGATTTATTTTAAAATTCGAAAGCTCTCCATTCTTTATTTCCTTGGCTATGTTCGGTAAGGTCTCGCTTGGGTTAGTTATATACATTAAAATATCATCGGCATATGCCGCTAGCTTGTGTTCTTCTTCGCCTATTCTCGCCCCTCTATTTTAGGATTATTTCGGAGAGTTGCCAAAAAAGGTTCCAGCAATAATATATATAGAAATGGCGAGAGCGGGCACCCTTGTCTGGTCCCATTATACATTTCAAAGGAAGATGACAATTTACCATTAACCTTGACCATTGCCGTTGGTCTACTATACAGGTTGGTCTACTATCCAGTGTCTAATTTTAAATCCCATCCCCAGATGCTGGAGCGTTTCCATCATAAATCCCCAGTCTACCCTGTCAAATGCTTTCTCGGCATCTATTGACAGGAGTAGAACTGGGGATTTTACGCTCTTGTTTTCCTGCAATAGTAATATAGTTTTTAAACTGTTGTCTCTGCCTTTTCTTCCGGGTATAAACCCGGTCTGGTCTGGGTCTACCCAATTGGGCATTAGGTCCTTTAGTCGGGTGGCTAGAATTTTTGCATATAATTTTGTATCAGTATTTAGTAATGCTAAAGGCCTGTAACTGGAGCATAATGTTTTATCCTTCCCAGATTTTGGTATTATAGTGATGTGGGCCAGTAAAGATTCATGTCGCATTTCCTCTTCTTCTCCTATTTGGTTAAAGTAATCGCATAGTTTCGGAATCAGTTGGTTCTGAAATTTCTTATAATATTTGATGGTAAACCCGTCCGGTCCGGGGCTTTTCCCAGTGGATGTTTCTTTTAATGCTCTTATAATATCTTTCTGTGAAATCCCTGCTTTCAAGGCTGTCAAACGTTCTTGTATTTTTGGCAGTTTCGCATTCTTTAAGTATTCTTGTAATTTTTCCTTCAGCTTCTCCTTCTCCTTATGTATATCTTCCTTTCTGATTTGCGTATAATGTGCTATAGTATGTTTGAAATGCTATTGCATATTGACTGTTTTATTCACAATTTCACCTCTTCCATTCTTTATCTTCTCTATATAGTTTAGTGACTTATTGCGTTTTAGCATTTTTGCAAGGTATTTTCCAGGCTTGTTTGCACCTTTTGTATCTATCCTTTCTGATTCTATTGAACTCCCTTCTTGTTTCCTGTTCCATTAGATCTTTCAATGATTCCCTTTTTAGTATTAAGGCTCGTTGGGTCTCGTTTTCAACATTTCTCTTATGTCTTTGTTCCAAATCATACATTTCTTTTAAGATTTTTTGCATATTGGTTTCTCTTTCTTTCTTTTTTTCTGGCTCCAACGGCTATCAATTGGCCCCTTATTACGGCCTTATTCGCTTCCCAATGCTCAATTCTGGGGTATCATTAGTCAGGAAATACTGATCGATTTCTGTTTCTATTATCTTCTCTACTTCTTGATCTTCAATTATGTCTTTGTTTATTCTCCAGGCTCCTCTCCCCATCATTTCCCTTTTTTGTTTTTAGCTTTATTGTCACTGGGGCATGGTCTGATATTGTGGCTATTTCTATTGTTGTTTCCATTACAACCTCCAATGCGCTATGTTCGATCAGTATGTAGTCCAATCTTGAATACATTCCGTGTGTCATTGAATGGTATGTGAAGTCTTTTATACTTGGGTGTTGAATCCTTCAGACATCTACTAATTGATGTTCAAATAGTTTTTTCCTTTTACTCTTCTTAATACTTTTTTTTTCTTTATCTACAGCCCCAGACGTAGAATCGAATTTACTGTCCATAGTAAAATTTAAATCCCCAGACAATATTAAATAGCCTTTTTTAAATTCACCTAATTCCTTCAAGATCTCTATCAAATATTTTTTAGGATGCTTATTGGGACAGTATACATTTTCCAAAGTATATTTTATGCCAGATATGGTTCCTCTCAGGAACAAAAATCTGCCTTCAGGGTCGACCTTCCTGTCCTCTATCTTAAAGCCAACGTTATTCCCAAAGCCAATTGCTACCCCTTTTGCCCTTTTTGTGGGTGAATCTCCGTAGTACCATATAGGGATCTTCTTGGAATATAATTTGATGTTACCCTCTAATGCCAGGTGAGTTTCTTGTAAGAATATTATTTCAGTTCCCTTTCTTCCTAGTTCCCGTAGCACCATATGTCGCTTCAGTGGAGAATTTAGCCCTCTAACATTGTATGTTATACATTTTATTGAGCCAATTTTTTTTCTTTTTTCTTTTTGGACATTTCTTCAATTTTTGCAGGGATGAAGAGACCCCAGGCCCCGTTTTGCACCGGGGGTCTCTCCCGCCCCACAACTCAGGAGACAGCGGATCGACCAGAGATTCTCTGATATTCCTCTCTTTTGAACAAACCATTTTTCTTCCCCCCCCCCATGTCCTTCCCCCTTCCTCCCAACCCTCCCCATTGCCCTTGTACTCTTCAGATGGTCTAGACTCATGGTCTTTCGGCAGGTTTCCATGACCTTCTGGCCTACCTGCTGACTGTACCAAGGTGGCGTACTGTCTGGCGCTAAGCCTACATCCTTTGTATATAAGGAGAAGGCTCTAGAGCTCTCCGAAAGTCCAGGTCTCCCACCCCCTTTATCTCTTTCTATTCTGTTCTCCCTGCCTTCTGCCCCCACTGCTCCTCAAAAAAAAAAAAAAAAACATTTTTACTTTCCCCCCTGCTATGTCTTCCTCCTAGAGACAAAGTGCCACTGTTCCTCATCCTGCGTCGCCACTTCTTGTCTCATACTATTTCCCGTTAATGCCTCTGGGATTTCCAATTTTCCACAGAACTCATGTACTTCCTCCACGAACCTGAGCTTTATTGTATGTCCATTTTTCTTGCCAATCAGACATGCAGGAAACCCCCAATTATATTGAATCTCGTGTTCTTGTAAGGTTTTCAGCAAAGGTTTTAACGTCCACCTTCTTCTTAAAGTGTCTTGCGATAGGTCCGGGAAAATTTGTAATAATTCTCCTTCGTACTTTAATGGGGGCTTCCCCTTCATATTTCTCCAGACTTGGTTTTTATCCTCGTCAAGATTTTGATTGGGTTTTGAACCTCCAAACGTCGGTGTTGGTGCCGACTCAGCGCCTGGAATACCCGGGCTTGGTTCTAGACTGCTTAGGCAAGAGTTTTTCTCCCTGTGGACAAATTGCAAACTCTTCAGGCGGCAGTAAAGCTGCTGGCATCCCAAAAATGGTCCTCACTGCATTTTTGCATGCGAGTCCTGGGTTTCATGGTAGCCTTCTTCGAGGCAGTACCGTATGCTCAATTCCACACTTGTGTCCTACAGAAGAAGATCCTGTCCAAATGGTACAAATCTCCGTTGTCCCTGGATTGTCAGATCCGGGTGAGCCACCTAGTCAGGACTTTTCTGGTCTGGTGGCTGAGATCTCCGGCCCTTCAGTCCGGAAAGTCGTTCCTCCCCTTTCACTGGATAGTGATCATGACTGACGCCAGCCTGACCGGCTGGGGGGGGAGTGTGGGGTGTCCAGTCGGCACAGGGTCGCTGGACGCAGGACAAGTCCCACCTACCGATCAATGTGCTGGAGCTTCGGGTGATCAGGCATTGCCTTTTCACTTGATCTCGGAGACTGCAGGGGTGTCCAGTCAGGATCCAGTCGGATAACGCTGTGGCAGTGGCATATGTCAACCATTAAGGGGGGACAAGAAGCTCAGCTGCAGCCGCAAAGGTCGCTCACATCCTTCGGTGGGCTGAACGGAATGTGCCGGCTGTCGGCCGTATACATTCCGGGCATAGAAAAAATGGCAAGCGGACTACTTAAGTCACCAGGTGCTGGACCAGGGACAGTGGTCGCTACACCCGGATGTGTTTCAACTCATTTTCCAAAGATGGGGCACGCCAGATGTGGATCTCTTGGCTTCTCTACTCAATTGGAAGGTGTTGGTTTGTGGCCAGGTCCAAGGACCCCTGGGCAGACGCGACGGAGGTGTGGATGTTCCGTGGGGACAGTATCGGCTACTATATGCCTCCCCCCCACTAAAACGTCTCCATTGTTTACTCTGCAAGGTGCAGCCCGAGAGGATCCCAATGATCCTCATTGCTCCAGATTGGCCCCTGCGTCCCTGGTATGCCGACCTAGTGCGTCTGGTGGAGGATGTTCCTTGGCGACTACCGATGAGAGAAGACCTTTTGTCGCAAGGTCCCATACTCAATTCTGCTTTTACAGTCGCTGGCTTTAACGGCATGGCTATGGAAAGCCAGGTGTTAAGAGACCGAGGCCTGTCGGATTCGGTTATTTCTACCATGCTGCGGGCACAGAAGTCTTCCTCTCGGAAGATTTATCATCGTACGTGGAAGGCCTACATTTCTATGTGTGAGGAGATGAAGTGGCGTCCACATGCATACTCGGTTTCCAGGATCCTGCTGTTTTTACAGCGTGGAGTGGACCAAAAACTTGCCTTAAACACGATTTAAGGGGCAGATTTCAGCCCTGGCTGTTTTCTTTCAACGGCCCTTGGCAGTTCACTCGCTGGTGAGTATGTTTGTACAGGGGGTTCGACATGTGACCCCTCCGGTGCGACCGCCGCTTCCTCCGTGGGACTTGAATCTGGTCCTTTCAGTGCTTCAGAAACCACTGTTTAAAAACATTAGAGAGATTCCTTTGTTGACGCTCTCTCAGAAAGTAGATTTTTTGGTGGCTTTTCCATTGCTGTCAGTGTCTGAGGAAAGGAAAGCCGATAACTGTCTGTCCACTGTACACTGAAAAACAGTGTTGCTTGACTGCGCAGATGTCCTTTAAAGTGCAACATCGTTGAAAGCTGAAAATTGGTCTGGGCAGGAAGGATGTGAAAGTGCCCAGATTAATTGTCAAGAATCAAGCAATTCTACAATCGTTGCGCAGCAGTCTTTCAAATGCAGGTGAATCGCATCACTGTATCATTACAGAAGCTTATTTCAGGGTCCACCATCGTGAGGATCTCGTTTATGCCCAATTGACACACCGTCGCTGGCGAGTGTGTCCACCACGTCTGGTAAGAGTATCCATTCCTTACATGCCTTGGTTATTTTTGGATTGCATAGTGGATCCTGAAATAAGTTCCTGCATTGATGCGACTCACCTCACATGTTCCAACATAGTCGCTCCAAGGGGCTTTGTCTGTTTCTTAGCTATATAGGACCACCTTCCATCATTGTGTGTCTTATACACGACTGTGATTCATTTGGACTCATACCATCTTGTTTTGCCCATTGTGTTATATTTACATATATTCAACCTTTATTGTATTTTCACTTATACTGCTGGTATTAGCTGATTCAGTTCATCTATATATATCAGACGATGGCCACTATTTTTAGGGGCACTTTCACGCTCTTATTTTTCTTGCATTTTATATATAGTTCTTACTATATCTTATTTAGCACCGCATTTTTTCTTTTTGAACTGACGGCCTTGTCTTGCAAGGCTCCTTATCTGGTCCTCCATAAGGATAAGGCGGTGCTGCACCCGCAACCTTCATTCCTTACTACGGTCTTTCGGCCTTTCATCTCAATGAAGACATGTGTCCTCGATCGTCGCATCCAAAGGAGGCTGCGTTGCATTCCTTGGACGTTGTCTGTTCTCTGTGGGTGTACCTATCTGCTACTGCTCAGTTCCGGAGGTCCAATTCACTGTTTGTTTTGGTGGCTGGTCCTAAGATGGGTCTGGCGGTCTCATCAACCACTAGGTGGATTAGACAGATTGTGATTCAGGCTTATGCCCTGCATGGGCGGGCACCTCCCTTTCCTGTCACTGCGCATTCAACCAGGGCAATTGGTGTTTCCTGGGCTTTCCGACATCAGGCGTCTGTTTCTCAGGTGTGTAAGGCGGCCGACCTGGTCGTCTGTTCACACCTTTACTAAATTTTACAAGCTTGATGCGAGTGCATCTTCGGATGCCTGCTTCGGCCGCAAGGTTTTGCAGGCGGCTGTTTGAGGTTGCAACTCCTCAGTTGAGGTGCTCTGGTTTTTTTTGGGTTCAATTTTTTTTTTTTTTTTTTGCTGTTCCCACTTCTCGTTTTTTTTTTTTTTTACACTGGTTGGGGACATCCCCATTGTCAAGAATATTCTGTTGTGTCCGTCCATGAACACAAGAGAAAATAGGATTTTTGTACTCACCGTAAAATCCTTTTCTCTGTAGTTCATGGACGGACACAGCACCCACCCCTCCTTTTTTTTATGTTTGTACTGCTTTTTGTCGAACTGAGCTGCTGCATGCAGGGAGAGGGGTTGTACCCAGAGGGACCACCTCCTGGGTGGTACTGAACAGTTTTAAAATTGTATTAACATGTTTCTGCCTAGTCCTCTCCTGATAGAAGGCTAATACCTATTGTCAAGAATATGCTGCTGTATCCGTCCATGAACTACAGAGAAAAGGATTTTTCTGTTTTATCTGGCAAACACAGTTCATCATCTACTTGGGCATCCAGCTGCCGACCTGTCTGACAGACCTATACGAGCTGATCACATCTAATCTGCATTTCCTTTTCCATTGCTGTCAGTGTCTGAGGAAAGGAAAGCCGATAACTGTCTGTCCACTGTACACTGAAAAACAGTGTTGCTTGACTGCGCAGATGTCCTTTAAAGTGCGACATCGTTGAAAGCTGAAAATTGGTCTGGGCAGGAAGGATGTGAAAGTGCCCAGATTAATTGTCAAGAATCAAGCAATTCTACAATCGTTGCGATCTTAAAGCATTTTCACGATTCTATGCAGCGTTCTCTGCTCAAGCAGACAGCTGTCAAAATAATAAGGCTGTCAAGTTTTACAACATTCCTCAGCCGCTGAGCTAACTATAAACATTGTAACCTTCTGTAAATGAGGGAAGTTTAACCATATAAACACTAAACCTTTTTCTGGCATTTGTTGGTTTGAAGCTAAAATCGTTTTTTTTTTTTTTCTTGAAAATTACTTATAACCCCAAACATAATAAAAAAAAAGGGCGTGGCCTGGCATCGGACCGTGATGGACGCCTGATCTGAGACCTCCGGCACAAGGAGCTGCAATCATCTGCCATCGGCCGCTAAAACGAGCTCCAGGGCACAGGAAAGGAGGTGAGACAGACTCCCCATAGCCCCAGCTTCAGATGGAGCCAAACCATCCGCCCGCAGCCACTATTCCGGCGATGTTCCGGACCCATCCGGGAGAAGGCCCAAAAGCCGCGGTCTCGCCTAAATCTCCCGGCCCGCACGGCGCTCCAGGCCTGAATACGAGCGGCGCGATCGCCGCTAGCGGTACACAGAGCCTCCATCCTCATTCCTTGCAGCCCCCACAAGCCCTCAGCCTCACCGACCTGCAGGCAAACCTGCAGGCCATGGCAGTGGACATTAAGGCCTCATTTTCTGCAGCCATTACAGAGATCAGGGCTGACATCCAGGGCATTGCTGCAAGGACAGGGGCGACTGAACAGGCCACAATGAGAAACGCTGAGGCTATTAAGCAGGTACAAAGGCACACTGACATACATCTGACCCACCTGATTGAAATCACCCGCCATCTAGAAGATTTGGACAATAGGGGGAGGCGCCACAATATAAGAATTAGGGGGGTCCCTGAAATGGCAGACCAGAACCCCGTTGAACAAACGGCTACAGCAATATTCAATGACGTGCTTGACAGGCCCCTAGAATCCCCCATTGAATATGAGCGGATCCACAGAGCCCTCAGACCCAGGGGAAGAGATAATGACCCGCCAAGAGACATAATATGCTGTCTAGTGAACTTTCCGCTGAAGGAAGCTATCCTCAAAAAAGCAAGAGAAAAGAACAGAATCATCTTTAATGGGATTGAAATAAAATTATTTCAGGACTTATCAAATATCACGCTGCGGCAACGCAGGGCTCTGCGCCCGATGACGGAACAGCTTCGCACCAGGGGAATTCCATACAGATGGAAATTTCCTTTTTGCCTATCTGCAACATGGAGGGGACATACCGCACTCTTGCGCACACCTGAAGACATCAGACCATTCTGCGATATGTTGAATATACCGGTGGTGGAGGTTCCGGAATGGTACGACTCCTTCATGACGAATGATTCCTGGATTGCAGTTTCCGGCAACGACACGCCAAGAGCTCAAAGAATCAGAGACCGTCGACGCAGATCACCAACTCCTCAACGCAACAAAAGAAATGACGCCAGGGGAAATCAAGGTGACTCACCACCCAGACGCAGAGATCGCATGGATCGCCAAGATCACATGGACACATGATTCCTGATTGCTCTAATCGAATTACATGGGCCTACCCAACTTTCTTCCAAAGTTTTTCAGTTTGTTTGAAACACAGTTACTTACAAAGTTTTCGCCAGATACATGCAGAACAGCGCCAGGACATACCACCTCGCCTACTGATACAAGCCTCCTCCTCCTCCACAATCTCAGGTAGTGTTGTTTTTATATTTTTACTGTTTCACTTACAGGGACTATATACTGTATCTAATTGAGCTGGAGGAGGGGCAATTTTGGAAAAGACAGGATATGATGCGTATCCAGCAAGGCTCTTAACTCGTCCACCACGACATGCGAGAGGACTCCATTGCTTAGGTATGACTATATGAGACTGCAAGTCCCATACATACAAGATGTCTTTGATAATAATATGTTGCACCATGTGGAGAACTTTTACCACCACTACGGGAAACACTGATGGGTGGTTAGAACCTCCCTATGCTCTCAGCAATATTACTATCTTTAACATATATAATCGTAACATATTGTGAAGCCAACTGGTGAGGCGTGGTAACTCTTGGACCCGGCTTCAGTGGGCTTGGTCCCAGATATGTCCTCCCCCCCCCCCCCCCGTTTTTTTTTCTTTCCCTAACCACTTAGCTCCAAAGGGAACGAAGGACCAGTTTTGTTTTGGTATGTTTTTTCTTTTTTATTGTTATATTTTTCTTGCTTTATCCAGGATTTGAAGCCAGATATAGTTCTATGTGTTGCATGTATCCCCTTTTTGACACAGGGTATGGAAGGTCACCAGGGGCCCATTCTGTTCAATTGTTTAGATTATCTAGATATATACAGAGCAGGGAAAGCGTAATGCAGCTTCACTCACCTAATGTCTCAACACTCAGTTTACACACTGGCCAGATAAGGGCCTCAATGCATTTTTATAGTGCATTGGAACCACCTATGTGGGGGGTGACTCACCTTGATTTCAGGCTTGATAGAACAATTGGGTTAAATAACACGATCTATATTACAATGTGTTCATTATACAGCTATATACAGGTACCCAACCAACCACAGACAACTTTAAAGTAGTCTACATTTATTAACCAACAGGTTCTGAAAGCGTCACTTACAGTGTTTGAAGCTGCATAGTCATCGTAGGATGAGGCACTCTAGCTTGAATCCATAGTATAAGCTTTGGTGTTCACATACTTATAGATAAGTTTGATGTCTCTGTTACAATACTGCCATCTAGTGGCGGATCTTCTTTCTCTTCATAGTTAATTTCAATTCAGTTATCTCCCAAGTTATTGAAATGTTTGCACAATAATAGGATGCATATGTACCTCACACCTTAAACATGAGTTTCCGTCAAGACTTGCAATTAAAAACGCAGATAAAGAATATAAATAGATTACGGGAATATTTACTAATACATCTTCTTTATATATGCCCCAGATGTTTACTTAACGGCCAATTGCTTTATATATGCTTGCAGCTCCAAAGTGCCTGTATTTACTACCAGACTACTCAGGAATTATAGAAAAGGAAAGGAAAATATAATTTGAGAAGAAAAGGTAGAGAGAAAAAGAGAGGAAAGGATAAAAACAAATTACAAACGATCTTTAATATAGCTCCATCGGGTTCTGTACAGTCTTCGCACCCACACAAAGGGTGACTACCACTTCACCCTTTGATCCAACCGGACCCTCAAAATTAGGATAGATTAGTGAGACTACATCTATCCCCGGTTCTTCCCCCTCCACTTCTTACCCCTCTGCTTCTATCCCCTTACCCCCACTCTCCCTTTTTTTTTTTTCTTTTTTTTTTTTTTGTGTGTTTGTCTGTCTCTCAGACAACCTAGCTAGTTATTCATAAGTCAACAAAATGCCTCCTGACAAAGCTCACTCTGTTCCTTTATCGCTTAAAATATCATCCATAAATGCAAAAGGGCTCAACATCCCTGAAAAAAGAACTAAACTTATCAACGAATTTTCCAGACGAAAAGCCAACATCATTCTTATACAGGAAACCCACTTCAAATCTGATAAGATTCCAATAATAAGAGATAAAAGATTTCCAACTTCATTTCATGCTACCAATCCAATAGGCAAGACAAAAGGCGTTTCGGTATTGATATCCAGACAGACCCCATTTCAAATTGTGGACACTTTGATTGACCCCGAAGGTCGATATATTTTTCTGAAAGGGAAGCTGAATCAACACCCCATTACTATTGTCAATGTCTATGCCCCAAACGTGAGACAGGTAGCCTTCTTCCGCAAAATCAAAGATCTCTTAACAACGTTTGCCTCAGGAACCCTCATTTTTGGAGGGGATTTTAACACTCCTTTAAATCCTCTTATAGATACCTCAAATGGTTCATCGAGCTTACCATTTAGGGCCCTAAAACAAATCAAGATTCAATTCCAGGACCTCATGCTTCATGACGCATGGAGAATCCTGAACCCTCAGACTAAGGATTACACATACTTCTCCAATATACACCAAAAATATTCCAGAATTGACTACCTCCTCCTCTCACAGCCTGACCTTCCACTTCTGACGGACTCAAAAATTGAACCTATGACTCTTTCGGACCATCATCCAGTAACCATGACTTTGACTTTCCCAGAAAAGAACAACATAACTAAGACCTGGAGACTCAACACGGCGGTACTGAAAAACCCCTCTGACACATTAGAGTTTAAGGAGACATTAAACGATTATTTTTTGCGCAACGAAAATGACGATACTTCACTGACTACGCAATGGGAAGCTCACAAATGTGTCATAAGGGGAGAGTTTATTAAAAAACTGACCAGCATAAAAAAAGAACAACAATCCAAAATAAAATCCCTGTTAGAACGCATCCACCAGTTAGAACTTTCACACAAACGAACTTTGGCAATCTCTGCACTCGATGAGCTAACGCACACTAGGGCACTCCTATCTGATGAGCTAATCATGAAAATTAAAAGACAGTATATATTGAGACATAGGATATACTACGAGCAAGGAAATAAATGTGGCAGATTACTTGCAAAAGCAGTTCAAAACAAGAAAACCGCTCACACCATTCATCAGATAGGGGACAAGCAAGGCGAGATGCATTCCTCGAATGATGAGATTGCAAAACAGTTCGAACTTTATTACCAAAACCTCTATAACATTCCTTCCAATCCTAAATGCCCACAGAACTCAGATAAAAGAGCGAAACTTATACAAGACTTCCTAGAACAATATGGCCCACCCCAAATTTCAGGGAACGCTGCTACAGAACTGGAAAATCCCATCTCAGGCCCAGAATTCGACAGAGCTATCAAAGAAATGAAGATAGGCAAGGCCCCAGGCCCGGACGGCCTACCCCTACAATACTATAAGACTTTCACCAAAATACTGAAACCAAGGTTCTTGAAGACGTTCCAGTCCCTTCACTCAGAACAACACCCCCCCAAACAACTTTTAGAAGCCCATATTACGGTGATACCCAAAGAGGGTAAAGACGCGACCCAGGTTACCAATTACAGGCCGATCTCCTTAATAAACGTAGACGTGAAAATTTACGCTAAAATCCTTGCAAATAGGATCCTCCCCTTATTAACTTCTTTGGTTTCCCTAGATCAAGTGGGATTTATCCCGGGTAGGGAGGGGCGCGACAATACAATAAAAGCTCTTAACATAAACCATTGGCTAACCTCTAAGCGGAAACAAGGCTTCTTCTTGTCCCTAGACGCCGAAAAGGCGTTCGATAGAGTGGCCTGGGACTTTATCGATGCAGTACTAAAACATATAGGCTTTTTGCCCCAAATGAGATCATATATTAAGGCCCTGTATTCAAATCCAACAGCAAGAGTCAGAGTTAATGGTCACCTATCGAGCGCCTTCAACCTTCGAAATGGAACCAGACAGGGTTGTCCCCTATCCCCGCTATTATTTGTTCTGACACTTGAACCCCTGCTCAATAAAATTAGATCAAATAGAGACATTGTGGGAATCGAGATTCATGACAAAACATATAAAATAGCAGCCTTCGCTGACGATATGCTTCTTTTTCTCTCGAATCCTCATATTTCCATACCCAACCTTCTAAAAGATCTAGACCACTTCCATTTACTGTCAAATTTCAAAATCAATCACTCCAAATCCAACGCCCTCAACATCTCCTTACCCAATGATAAGGTAGAACTATGCAAGAAAAACTTCCCATTTAAATGGGCCAACCACAGTATCACATACTTAGGAATTGAAATCTCATCAAACCTGAAAGACCTCTTCCGTCTCAATTTCGAATCCGTTCTGAGAGAAACACAGGAAGATTTGAAGAGATGGAACGCCCTAAATGTATCCTGGTTCGGTCGAGCCTCCCTGATTAAAATGACCATCCTACCACGGTTTCTCTATATTATGCAGACAATCCCAATCAAAATCCCCTTATCATTTTTCGCTGCTTTCAGAAAAGCTTGCTCCTCATTCATCTGGAGGGGTAAACCCCCTAGAATCAAATTCTCGTGACTAACTTTACCCAAGAGCAGAGGTGGAATAGCCCTTCCCGACCTTAGGAAGTACCATCAAGCTGCCCTACTGACGAGAATTGTAGACTGGAATATACATCACACAGTGAAAGACTGGGTCTCCCTAGAACAAGCGCAATACCCTCATGAGCTAAAAACTCTACCATGGATCAATCCTAAGTATCACCCAAACTTCATAAAAACACATCCCCTTATAGGACCTACACTCGAAAGCTTCCGTAATACCTTTAAAGTCAAAAATCAGTCTCCATGGCTCAGCCCTCTTACACCGCTACGACACAACCCTGACTTCCCCCCAGGCATGGAAAAATCGTTTCCAACACATCAATGGCCACACAAAGAGATCCTGGCAAAACACTTTATTAAAAATGGGAAATTCCTCTCTAGAGAGGACATCCTAAAAGAAATCAAACCGTGCCTCCTATCTCACTGGAACTATATTCAAATTAGACACTTTTTAACCAATAACGATAACGTCCTCCACTGGAAAAGGCCCCTCACTTCGCTAGAAAATCTCTGCACTAAAACATCCCCACACAGACATATTATTTAGACTGTATACAACTCGCTGTTTGAAGACGACAATGACTTCTCCAGCTCATCCTGTAAAGCATGGGAAAGAGATCTAGACATAGAATTGACTGAAGATGACTGGGAGACAATTTATCTATACGCACAAAAGGGTTCACTAAATGTGGCCACACAAGAAAGTGGCTTCAAGATCATCACCAGATGGTATAGAACCCCTACAATTCTTCATAAAATTTCACCCCTGATGTCCGACAGATGTTGGAGATGTAAAAGAGAGGAGGGCTCTATGTTACACGTTTGGTGGTCTTGTCCTCTAATTCAGTCCTTCTGGGTATCGGTACATGAAACAGTTAAATTAGTTACATCGTTAAACCTAAGCTTTACCCCTGCCCAGTATCTATTACATTTCAGTTCTTTGCCTAAAAATCAGTATTTGAAATCACTCCCCATGTTCATGATTAATGCAGCGCGGCACTGTATCCCTTGTCACTGGCGGTCTTCTAATACTCCAACGAAGGCTGAGTGGTTTAGGAGAATAAATAGCATGGAAAAAGTTGAGGAACTCATTAGTATTTCCCAAGAAAGAATTACTAAATTCTATGCGACCTGGTCTAGCTGGTCAACATTCAAAGACTCTCATCACTACAAATCTATTATAAAATAAAGGTATAGATAGGAGCTGATATTGACATATTTCAGGACTGATAATTTTTTTTTTTTTTTTTCTTCTCTCTTTCCCTCCCCCCCTCCCCCTCCTGTCCCCATTCCCCCCCCCTTCACAACTTTGCTTGACCAAGCAATCATATTCTCTCATCTTAGTTCTAAAATGAAGGCACTTTTGCTACATATATGCTTATATGAAACTGATTATCTGCAACTTCTTTATGATTGTTCATTTTTTTTCGATGTATACAATCCTTCACATTTATTGTGCTTCTGTAAATGTACAATGTATTATGCTTTATTATTCACCCAATAAAGACTCTTTGTGAAAAAAAAAAAAAAAAAAATATAAATATACATTAGTATATTTTTAGCAGAGACCCTAGAGAATGAGATGGTGGTTGGTGCAATATTTTGTCGCACTGTATTTGCGCAGCAGTCTTTCAAATGCAATTTTTTTGGGAAAAAATACCTAAATAAAATAAAAAAAAACAAGCAATAAAGTTAGCCCATTTTTTTTTATAATGTAAAAGATTGTTACACCGCGAGAAGCGTGATCTTCTAAAAAAAAATAAAAGTAATTCTCTGAATACTGTGATCAGTCAGCTGATCGAAGGAAGTTAAGTTTGCCAATCGGTTTCTGTCGAATAGGAGGGAACAGGGTGTAAAAGAGGACCACATATCAAAATGCAGTTGATTCCTGCTAAACTGATGAAATTTTGATGTGTGCACCCCGCTTAACCACTGGGCGCCCGGAGGACGTCATATGATGTCCTGGGCTTTGTGGTGGTATATCTGAATGATGCCTGCAGCTACGTTTTATTGACCCCATATCTCACTGTAAAGAGGTCCTGTCATGTCATATTCCTATTACAAGGGATGTAAAAATAACAATTTTGAAGTGTCAAAATATAAAAAAATTAAACCACACAAAGTTAGAGAGAAAGCAATAATTCTAGCCCTAAAGCTCCTCTGTAACTCTAAAAAATGTAACCAGTAAAAAAAATGTAAAGCGTCGCCTATGGGGATTTTTAAGTACCGAAGTTTGGCGCCATTCCACGAGCGTGTGCAATTTTGAAGCATGACATGTTAGGTATTTATTTACTCAGCGTAACTTCATCTATCACATTATGCAAAAATATTGTGCTAACTTTACTGTGTTTTTTTTTTTATTTTAATTTTTTTAAAGCATGAAACTGTTCCCCCCCCCCCCCCAAAAAAAAAACATGTTTGAAAAATTACTGCACAAATACCGTGCAAGATAAAAAGTTGCAATGACCGCCATTGTTATCTCTAGGGTCTTTGCTAAAAAAACATATATAATGTTTGGGGGTTTTATGTAATTTTCTAGCAAAAAAAATGATGATTTTTACATGTAAAAGCCTAAAGTCAATTATTATTTGGATTTGATCCGAAGCAGGGTCCCTGTTCCTTTTTTTTTTTTTTTTTTTTTATTCTCTGTTTCTTATTTTATATCATAGTTCATACATAAACATCTGCAGTATTATCATACAAGCATTTCTATTCATATACAGTTTAAGATTACTCCACAATCTCCTCCCCCTGTATATTATTAAAGCTGTACCAACATTCAAAAAAAATGAAAAAAATATATGTGTGTATGTGTGTGTGTGTATATATATGTATGTATGTATGTATATATATATATATATATATATGTATGTATGTGTGTATATATATATATATATATATATATATATATATATATATATATATATATATATATCTCTAAAATAATTATATACTCGGCCGCACCTGTCTATATTTCTCCTCCTGTTCTCTCATACCCATAGTCAGGTTTTCCATCTGCTGTATCTCCGTTACTCTGCCCAACCATTGTTGTCTTGTCGGCGCTGCTATGCTCTTCCAAAGAATTGGAATGCAGGCCTTTGCTGCTGTAAGTAGGTGTCTGCGTAAAGAGTTTTTGTACTTTACCATCGAGATTGGAAAATCGTTTAGTAGAAATGCTGCAGGGTTATCCTCCATATCCACCTCCGTAATTTCTTTTACTGTGTCAGATACCATACTCCAAAATTCTTTTAATTTCGAGCATTCCCAGAATAGGTGTATGATGGTGCCCTCTGCCTCATTACATCGCCAACATTAGTCTGACACCTGGGGGAACATGCGTTTTAACGATACAGGAGTTCTATACCATCTGGTTAAGATTTTGTATCCGCCCTCTTGATATTTGCTAGCTAGCGATGCCTTATGGGTAAACCTAAAGATTTTTATTTTCTGGGTCTCCGAAAATGTTGTTCCTAGCTCTCTCTCCCATGCTTGCATAAATGCTAAGTCTTGTAGTGCTCCTGACTTAACTAGTAGGCTATACATATATGATAAACCATGTCTCACAGGTTCTCCCTTACAACAGACTTCCTCAAACTCTGATATGTCTTGAGTAGTTTCGCCTTGTGATGTCCATGCTCGAATCACGGCTTTCAATTGTAGTTGTCTCATTGGGTCTAATTCCCTTTGGATTATCTCTTCATTTTTTCCGCTATTCCCTATTTGAGTATCACTCTTGAAATGTATCAGCCTGCTCAGTCCCAGGCGCCTTAAGTTATTAAAGTAGCGATCTGTAAGACCTAACCCAAACCTTGGATTTCCAAGGACTGGTATTAGTGGGTTTGGATATTTCGAAATTTTAGTTTTTCCAAATATCCTTTTTATTGCTTGTATCATAGGACCTACTGTGGGATGTTTCTTCACTCCTTGTGGTATGTCCGAATCCAAGATCCATGCCATACCTTCTAATGGTATATTCGTTATTTTCTGTTCTATTTGTATCCATGGTTTTTCCTTCTGATGACAGCACCACTCTACAATCCGAGCCAAATGGGATGTATCATGGTAACTCATTGGGTCTGGGAGGCCCACTCCTCCCCTTTCTTTCGGCAAAGTCAAAACATCTCTCCTTATCCTCGCTGGTTTTCCTGCCCAGATAAATTTGACAAATCTCGATCTCAATTCTCTCAAAAAACCCAGGGGGATCTTTACAGGTAGGGTCTAGAATAAATAAATCAGTCTCGGCATTATGTTCATTTTATTGATATTGATTATCCCAAACCATGTAAAGATCTCCCTGTCCCATCATTGAAAGTCTGCTTTAATCTGTCTAACCAGTGGTATGAAGTTCAATTCAAAGGTCCTGTTTAGATTTTTCGGTATTTTTGTTCCCAGGTAGCAAATATGGGAGCCTGTCCACCTAAAGGGGAAATTTGCCGCCAATTGCTGTTGTATGCCAGCATTTATCTCCACCCCCATTGCTTCAGACTTATTATAGTTCACCTTAAAGTTGGACAGGTCCCCATATTTCCTTATCTCCTTCAACAATGCTGGTAGAGACAATCCTGGAGTTGTTATTGAAAACAATAGGTCATCTGCAAATGCAGTAACCTTGTATTCATCTCCTTTTATCTGAATACCTCTAATATCTGTGTTTGTCCGAATAGTTCTCAGGAACGGATCGAGGGCCAGAGTAAAAATAATCGGAGATAGTGGGCACCCCTGCCTTGTTCCGTTCCTTATTGGAAAAGGATCAGACATCACGTTGTTTACCTTTACCCTTGCCGTCGGACCTGCATATAGGCTTGTGATCCATTTTTGCATCCCTTCCCCTAAACCTATTGTAGAATGGCTCTCAGGAATCCCCAATCAACTCTATCAAAAGCTTTCTCTGCGTCAGTTGATACAAGTACTAATGGCTTCTGATGTACTTGAGCTAAATAGATAGTGCTTAGTACTCTTTGTGTGTTTTCTCTCCCCTCTCTACTGGGTGTAAACCCCACCTGATCTGGGTGTATTAAGGAGGGGATATGAGTGATTAATCTATTAGCAAGTACTTTCGAAAAAATCTTCAGATCTACATTCAGCAGAGAGATTGGGCGATAACTTGTGCACTGCGTGGGATCTTTCCCCTCTTTGGGTATCACTGTTATGTGTGCACATAGTGTTTCCTTACGCATTGGCTGCCCTTCTCTTAATGAATTAAATGCTGTCAAATTTTGGTGCCAATTTTTCATAGAAAGTTTTATAATACAATAGGGTATACCCATCTGGTCCCGGGGCCTTTCCTGGTTTCATTGTTTTGATCGCTTCTAACAGTTCCTCCGCTGTGATAGATTCTTCTAAGTTCCCGATACTTTCATCCGGTATCTTGGGCATTCCTGAGGCCATTATATATTTCTTTTATTCGTTCTTCCCTACTCTGACTCTCCCCCTCAGTTGATTGCCTCTCCAACTGGTACAGTTTGCCATAGTAATCTCTAAAAGCTTTTGCTATTAACTGCGATGAGCTAACTAGATTGTCTCCTTGAGTTTTTATTTTTTATATACGATTTTTCGCTCTCGTCTCTCTTAATGCGTTAGCCAGCATCCTGCTTGGTTTGTTCCCGTATTCGTAATATGCCCTCCGGCATCGACTTAATTTGGCCTTTGCCTTATCCATTAATAGCAGATTCAATTTATCTCGTAGGCCCATTAGCCTCTCTTCAATATGTGCTCTTTGAAGTTTTTTATGTTAATTCTCTAGTATACGGATCTCCCCAAGCAGGCTATCTAGCTTCGCATTCAGGGTACGTTTACGGTGGGCTCCTAGTGAGATGAGGATTCCTCTCATATAGCACTTATGTGCTTCCCATCTACATAGGGGTGATGTACCATCAGACTCATTGTCTAGAAAAAAGAGTTTTATTACCTGATCTATCTTACTCTCGTACTCTGGGTCTTTCACTAATGTTTCATTAATCTTCCAGTTCCATTCTCTCGGGCCTATTTCCCCCCATTCTATAGAGCAATTTACTGGGGCATGGTCCGATATTGTAAATGAGCCCATTGATGCTTCACTTGGGTTCAGCAATATGTTCTGGTCCAAAAATATATAGTCAATTCTTGTATATGATTTATATTTTGACGATTAAAAACTGTAGTCCCTCTCCTGCGCATGTAAAGTCCTCCAGCTATCTATTAACTGAAATTCCTGTAAAATTTTCCTTGCTCTTCTCAATTCCCTTGGAGGAGTCCAAACTGGGTTCTAATACCATACCATATTCAAGTCTCCTCCCATAATCGGAGCCCCTTCTTTATTCTGATTTACTAAATCTGCATACCTATCCAAGGCAGAAACTGGATCCTCGTTTGGGAGGTAGACATTTACTAGGGTAACCTTTTGTCCATTCAACATTCCCTTCAACAGGAGAAAGCGACCTTCGTCATCAGTTATTACCTTATTCACCTTCCAAGTTAGCCTTTTAGACAGTAGGATTGCTATTCCATTTGCCTTAGATGTCTGGGAGGCCCCATGATACACCACTGGGAATCTTTGATTATTTAATTTAGGGATTTTATCTTTTCTAAAGTGCGTTTCTTGTATAAAGATAATTTGTGGTTTGAGTCTCCCCAATTCCATTAATATTTTAGATCTCTTCCACCCTATCCTTTTGGCTTCCTCCCACTCCCTGTGATTCCTCCTATGTGGGTATTACCCGTAGGCTACCCTCTGGTGCCGGAGGACGGCCAAGGCGGACGGGAGGAAAAAGAGCGGCCGCAAAAAAAACAAAAAAAAACCCCTTGTATCTCAGGGACTAGTTCACCGTCCACGTCCCCGAGTATTCCTACGTCTCCCCGCAGTGGTCCCCACCAATTTTGGTTGTGGTACCACCTGCTTGTGGGAAAAAAGAAAAGAAAAAAAAAAAGGGTTTTGAGCGTCTCCGACTTCCCTCCACTAGGAGGAGAGGCGCTCTGTTGGGGGTAGGTGTAGAAGCACTTTGGAGAGTCTTGCCTTGCTATTAACCCCGGTGTACCCCGTCAGTTTTACATTTTCACTAATTCCACCCCAGCCATCTTGGGGCCCCCCGCATCTCACCCAGCCCCCCCCCCCAATCAAAAAGAAAAAAGGGGGGGTGCCGGGCGGAGCGAGGGATCAGCCCCCACCTCTAGTCATCTATACATCTAAACATTTCAATGTTTTAATAGCCCACCCACATATGAGTAGCCTGGGACAAAAAAAAAAAAACAGCTTACAATCTGCCAATCTACCATAAGTACCCGCGGCATAGGGTAGTCCTCTCCTTTCCTCTACCCCTACGCACCTTTCCCCCCTACCGTCCCTATCTCTTTTACTAAACCATTCTACCTTCCTACTTTATTTGGTTTTATAACATAGTATTTACATATTATATCCCCTTCTATCTAATTCCCATCCCTGAGTATCCCCCCCCCCCCCCCGCCTCTAGGTATGTTGGGTCCCATTCCTCCCTTCCCTATCTCCCCTACCCAAATGTTGATTGCCACACCCAGCAAAAATAAAGAATAAATAAAATAAAATAAAATTGAGGGATATCCCTCCCCGTACTTCCTCTAAACTCTAGTTATGCTCATAAGTGTTCCTCAATACGTGTCTTGTGTCTTAGATCAATCTATATATTAATATGTAACCGTGTTTTGTTTATTTGTGTTTACATTATGTGTTTTTTTTTTTTTAAAGTCTATTATATCTAATCATGTGATGGCCCTAATAAAGATGTGTGTTGACGTGTTTTTAAGTGTATTATATTATCCTTATAAAAATAGATAAACCACAAAAAAAAAAGTGGACCCCCCCTTCCTCCCTCCCCTTCCTCCCTCCCCCACTCCTACAATTACCTACCCCCTCCTCCCCTCCTCCCTCCCCCTCCCTTAGCCAATCCCTACCCCAACCACTACCAAATCATCCCAACACACCAAAAAAAAAAAGGAATAAAAAAAAAAAAAAAAAAAAGATGATTCCCCCTATATAGGGAAGGTTGTTCCTGTGGGCCCATTATACCTCCTCGACTTCAGGGTCAACCCTGGACAGGTGGGGATATCCCAGCAGCCATGGCCCTCCCTCCGGTTCCCCCTCCCCGCCGGAGTATCCTGGCAGGGCCTAGTTATTTAATTCTATGATACCTCATATTCCAGTCTGCTGAATTTTACAACTTACAAAAAAATACAAAGAACACACAGAAAAAAAAAATCTAAATGTCCTAGAGAACCAGAAGAATCCATATTTGCCACCTTCTTATAATACCTTTTTGCATGTCCTCAAATATATTTGCGGCGAAGTATACATGATCAACAGGGTGGTCCTTAATTCCCCTATGCTGGGGTATCTTCTGCTGGTTTGCTATTGTTTAAAACTGTTTAAACCCCTGAGTCTATTCCAATTCTATATCCATCCATCAACTCCTCTTCTCAACTGCTTAATGAGGACCTCTATCCGTTCCCCCCGGTAAGTCTAGCCAATTAGGAACCTCTATTGGCTCTGCTCCCAGAAATTCAAAAAGTGTTGGTAACTGTGAAGGATCTCTCAAGTTAAAGCTCCTTCCTTCTCTCTTCACAATGACAGCTAGCGGAAACCCCCAACGGTATGTGGCTCCTTTCCCCCGTAAGTAGTCCAGTAGGGGTTTTAACAGTCTGTGCCGGGTTTTAGTCTGCCAGCACAGGTCAGGGAATATTTGTATGTCAGCTCCCTCCCACACCACTACTCCCTCTTTCCACGCAGCTCTAAGTATCTCCTCCTTAATTCTGTAATAATGTATTCTGCATAACACATCGCGTGGATTTGTCTGATCTGGGTTCCTGTATGTAGGGACCTTGTGTACTCTGTCCAGTTCAAGCGGTGTGTCTGAGGGATTTTTTAAGATTTTGTTGAAGATAGACGTAGCCACCTCTCTTAAGGCTGGTCCATCAAAATTCTCAGGCACCCCCTTGATACGCATACCTGACCATATGTTGCTGTTGGTTCTCCATCTTAATCTCCAGAGCCCTCAGTCTAGAGTCAGCCAAACCCTGCCGATTCTCCAGCCCACACAGTTTTTGTTCTCCTTCCACCACTTTTGTGCGCACTTCTTTGATTTCATCCCTTAATATACTGGTTATATTCATTAACATTTTCTGAATATCTTCTTTGGTTGGGAGAGCTTGTATAAGTATACTAAGTTGTCTAATGTCTGGGGTTAGTTCTTGTGAGCTCCCATGTGTGTCCTTTATATCCCTTACATTATGGTGACATACCTGGCTTCCTTCCTCTGTCACCGATGAGGTTCCTCTGGCTTCATGTATGACTCCTCCTGGGACCTGTAAGGGACCCTCAGTCGGCTCCATCACGCCTGGTGTTACATCAGCAAATGATAGTACCTCTGACAGCGTCTGTAGAGGGTCTGTGTCCCGCTCGTATGAGTCTGCTATGCAGACTGTCCCTGTTCCTGGTTCGCAGTTGGATTGGCTTTCCTGTCAAGCATTGTTTTTTGGCTAGGAGAGGGTCCGGTTTGTTGGCGCTGTTATAAAATCTGTTAGACCAATGTAGGCCTTTGACCTCTCTTTCAAAAGTGTGGTCATGTTCGTTCTTAAGGTAAGGCATATGATGTGCGGAGAGCTGTTGCATCCTGCGTACTATATATATTATATATATTTTTTTTAAATGGTGAAGACGTGAACATCTAGTTCTAGAGCACTATTTATATTCGACACTTTAGAAACCACCCTTAGTCAGCCAGTAATACTGTAACCATTACGTATGTTTTGGCGTTCTGAACAAGCTTCTACTAGCTACGCTTAGTGTGTGTGTCAGTTTGTCATCTCTGCCTTGGACACTGAATGACTTTGTCCCACCACTGGACCTAAAAATGTATTCTCTAGGGCAGTGGTTCTCAACCTGGGGGTCGGGACCCCCTCGGGTGTCGAATGAGGATTTGCCAGGGGTCACCGAATCCTGGGCTGTTCCTGAAGCCAGCACCTCTCTCCCAGCCTTTTTTCGCTGCCGCCCATTCAGTTCATGACATGGCTGGGAGGCCGAGACTAGAGGTCAACTGACTGGTGAGGAACGTGGGAGGGGCTGGAGGAGAACCCATCTCCTGGTTTTGGCACAGGTGTCACTACTACAAGACATCACAAAATGTTGGAGACACAGTGAGGCCTGGGAGACACAGTGAGTAGCATTACCTGTGATTATAGTTGCCATTAAAAAGGTCCCCACTACAGTTCTCAGATCAGCAAATGACCTTGATCAAGAGCACCTAAGTTGGCTGATCAGAACTCCTCCCAGCATTGCCACTCATCCCATTGAGAATATATGGAAGGGAGAGGAAGAGGGGGAGAAACAAAAAGGGATAGAAAGAATATGAGAAAAAAGAAGAAAGACGACAAGAGAGAGGGATGGGGGGAAAAAAAATAGGACAGAGAGATACAAAGGCAAAAATAAGAAGAGAAAGAGTGATACATCCTAAAATGTACCATAAGGGGTTTTAATACTATACCAGTGGAAGGGACCTGGGGAGCGCTAAAACTCTGTGGGTTAGGGGTGCAATTTTACTTGTCTTGCTTTGGGTGCTGACAACCCACGCTACAAAAATAAGTTTACTGTTAGGGGTCCGCACAACTTGGAATATTTTATCAAGGGGTCACAGCACTAGAGAGGTTGAGAACCACTGCTCTAGGGTCTCTGCTTTTAGAAAATCAATATAACAAAGTTATCAAAAGATCATAAATCCACTAGGGGGACCACCAAGAATTCAAAGACAGGCCCGCTGCATTTGCTAATCCTGATTTGCAGCCCACCAGTACTGCAGCACCCGTACTCCCTCCCCATTCACTGGCCCAACCCAGAATTCAGATGGAAACGGCAAATTTTAGTACCCTTGACTCTTCTGAGCTGTTTTCATGGAACATCTGTACAGATTTATTGTGGACCAAGGCAAGTTATACGCTAGTCAATTTATCGCCACAAATCCAAACTTGACCTTTACGAGAGAATTTACCAGGAAACCTATAACCGTTCTCCAATTTAAGACCTTTCTATCCCTCCTCATGGACATTACTAAAAAGTGTGGGTCCACTGACCCAATTCACCATATACCTGTGTTTTCTGCTTCCAGGACTAGATATGAGCAAATCTTGCGGTTTATGCATTTCAATGACAATGAACTCTTGTCCTCGGGGTGACCATGAATACGATCGACTTGTCAAAATTTGGCCCCCCGTAAACCACTTCAACCAACAGTTTGCAGCCTGATTAGGTTGTCTGCGTTGATTACGTTTTATGGCCCCCTGGTTTTTAAACGGTATCTCCCCAGCAAGTGTGCCAGATATGGGGTCAAGATGTATACGCTCTGTTACAGGGCCACAGGCTATACAATTATTACCATTATTGCCACTTTTTAGTCACCTTTTTGATTCTGGAATTGGCCCATGTGGCACTGTGCAATCTAATCGCCGGGGCTTCCCCCAACGGCTTGTAGAGTCCTGACTTAGATGGGGGAGAGAGCGTGCTTAATTTGTAATAAATTGTTTGCAGTGAATTGGAGGGACACATGGAATGTTTTCAGTCTGTCCTTCATTCACACAGATTCGATAGTCCAAATTCCAACGGCTACTGGTGGTGTTGAGAAGCCCCTCTGTGTCCACGAATACAACCTTTAACATGGATGGCCCGTAAAGGCCAGACACTGGTATAAATGGGTGTCTGTATACTTATTTCAATTGGCTCTGCTGAGCGCTTATGCGTTATACAAAGCATCAGGACAAACTGGATCCTACCTAAAATTCCAGGAAGATCTCATCACAGCCTATCGGTTTTCAGACAGTGCCGTGGCCCAACTTCCCAATGCAAAGCAAATGCAGTGAGCCAGCTGCATGAGAGGCATTTTCTGTATGTCCTTTGTGGTACCTCTACCCAAAGAACACCCCAAATAAAATGTTGCACCTGTATATAGTCATGATACCCGCTTTTATTGTCCCTGACCAACCTGGTCTCTGCATAGGTGACTGTTGCCATCACTACCAAATACTAATGGAATATTTGCATACGGTATAGCATGGCACAGTCCTAGGGCACACTTACATAGGGTCTTGAAAGATGTTAGATGGCCATGAAGCTAGAACGTTTATAGTTGCAATTAAAGTAGAAAAAAAATATTTAAAATAAAGCCAAAAATAGTTGTTTTATTGTTCTCTCTCTATTCTTCTCTGTTTTACTGTATTTTATGCTTAATTGTAATGTTTTATTGTTACTGTGTTTTATCATGTTTGCTTTGCAGGTATGTCCTACTGTTATACTATAATGTTACTGTGTTTTATTAACCATTATTTGCTTTGCCATACCATTCAGCTACAGCATCGGTTAATTTATTTTGACAGCAACAGGGTTTGCTTTCATTATACATTAAATCAGTGACTCCAGCTCTGTACAAGGTGATTTCAAAACCACAGTTAAAGAGCATATACGCCAAAGCATTGGGCCAGGGCTGGACATTAGAGGTGGATTACCCCTATGCTTTGGCATATATTTTTATTTTCTTTTCTTGGCAGAGATTTCTTCATCCACATCGATCGATGTGAATGGAGGAATATGTTAAGT
This sequence comes from Rana temporaria, assembly GCF_905171775.1. Lineage (NCBI taxonomy): Eukaryota > Metazoa > Chordata > Amphibia > Anura > Ranidae > Rana > Rana temporaria. The sequence goes on from NC_053490.1 coordinate 350,931,505, forward strand.
TCTTTTTTTTTCGCTCCCCCCATGTGCTGAATGAAAAAAAAGGTGCATGCATGCCCACCATTAGACGTGAGTGGCTGAGGGCGGCATTCTAATGGTGGGCATACCACTGATCTATCCATGTGAATAGAGGAATCTGTTGCATTCTCTTTTTTCAATTAACCCACAAGCCGCTTGGAAAAGAAAAGAACATTACAATATATGCCCAACAAGGACCAGCGACGTACCGGTATGTTGCTGGACTTTAAATGGTTATACCAGACTGATGCCTGCAGGTTTGGGTATCATCTTGGTATCGTTTTTTTCAGCTGATGGTCAGCTTTCATGTAAAGGCAATCCTAGCGGCTAATTATCCGCTAGACTGCTTTTAGAAGCAGTGGGAGGGAAGTTCTATCTCGAGGATATTTACATTCCCTGTGATAACAATATAAAATGATAAAAAAAAAAAATAAACCAAAAAGCACCCCTGTCTCCCCGTGCACACTCGCAAAGATGAACGCAAGCGTCCATCTTGTGATGTATGTGAACAGCAATTGCACCATGCATGGGAGGTTTCGCCACGAGCGTCAGATCGAGGGCATTAATTCTAGCAGTAGACCTCCTCTAAATCTAAAGTGGTAACCTTTTTAAAGGCTTTTAAAAATGTATATGGAAAAATAAATAATTGGTATATGATGGTGTTGATGCTGCCAACATCCTACTATACATGAATTTGAGCATGTGCACCAAAGTGCAAGATAGGGGCAGCCCCCCTTGGACTTTTTAGACAGAAATGGTCCTAAAAGTAGTAATTATAGTAAAAGGCAATATATGCCACTTTTATTATATACAAACATATAACATGTACGCATTGTCTATTTGGGCAAAGTAGTATAAAACATATATGAGAGAAAATGGTACATCAAAACATTAGGTCAAACTCAACAAAAAGCAAGTGTGCCCTGTGCTGCCAGAGACTAACTGTGGTCAGTCAGTAGGAATTTCTTGCACGTAGCCCAACATGTTGGGGAATGAACATTCCTTTATCGGGGAAAGTTGTGTTTGGGTGATCTTTTAGTCTTTTTAATGGTCCACAATACAAAAAACAGAGGAAAACCATAAAAGTAAAATCAATAGAAAGTTCCACAATGACTGAGGCAATCCACAGGTGGATGTATGTGTAATCTGGGATGAGTGACCTGCAAACATCCACAAGAAAGGCCTCGCAGGCTGCACCAGCAAAGAAGGTATTGGTGTCTTTGACACACCAAGACAGACATTCCACCACGGTGGCAGTGCTCAGTCACAGACAACTCACCATTTTAATCTGTAGAGCCCCTGCCTAAAGAAATACATTTGGGGGTTCAAAGTAATTTTCTATCAAACTTTTTCCCCCCATGTAAATAAGTGTCAAAATGGACTTGATTCAAGTGGTTAGAAGGGTGGGTAATGTGTGGCATAAGCTTCTAATGTTGGCCTTAAAATGCCAGGAAAGTTTAACCCCCCAAGTGACCCATTTTTGGAAAATAGAAGCTTCCAAGCTATTTACTGAGAGGCATGTTGAGTCCATGGAATATTTTTTATATATTTTTTAACATAAAGTTATCACTAAATTATATATTGCTTATACATGGCATGGGTATATGGTGAAATTAAACCCCCAAATGCATTCTGCGGCTTCTGAGTATGGGGATATTACATGTTTGAGACTTTTTGGGAGCCTAGCTGCATACAGGACCCCGGAAACCAATCACAGCCTTCAGGCTTTCTAATGGTGTAAAATTATGATTTTACTCCTCACTACCCATCAGTTTTGGAGGCCCTGAAATGTCAAGTTGGCACAAAACCCCTTTAAATTACCCCATTTTGGAAAGTAGACACCCCTAAGTATTTGCTAAGAGGCATGGTGAGTATTTTTCAGCTCATTTGTTTTTGAAAATGAAAAAAAAAAAGGAAACAATTTTTTTTCACTTTTCAAAACTTTGCCAAAAAGCGAGATCTGCAAAATACTCAACATGCCTCTCAGCAAATAGCTTTTGTTGTCTACTTTCCAAAATGGGGTCATTTTTTTTGGGGGGGGGGCTTGTGCTATCTTGGCATTTCATGGCCTCCGAAACTGATGGGTAGTGAGGAGTGAAATCAAAACTTTACGGCTCTTAGAAATCCTGAAAGGGGTCCTTTCTGCAGTTAGACACACAAAAATTCTCACATGTGGTATCCCCATACTCAGGAGAAGCAGCATAATGTATTTTGGGGTGTAATTCCACATATACCCATGGCATGTGTGAGCAATATATCATAAAGTGCCAACTTTGTGTTTAAAATATTCCATGGACTCAACATGCCTCCTCAGCAAATAGCGTGGGGTGTCTTCTTTCCAAAATGGGGTCATTTGGGGGGGGGGGGGGGTTGTGCTATTTTGGTATTTCATGGCCTCTAAAAATGTGATGGGTAGTGAGTAGAGAAATCAAAAATGTACACCCTTAGAAATCCTGAAGGCAGTGAATGGTTTTTGGGTCCTGTACGCAGCTAGTCTCCCAAAAAGTCCCACAAGTGGTATCCCCATACTCAGAAGAAGCACAATTTATTTTGGGGTGTAATTCCACATCCATGGCATGTGTGAGCAATATATAATTTCACTGACAACTTTTGTGTAAAAACTTTTTTATTTCCCCAATCGTCTTCCAGTTCAAAAGGCGATCCCTCAGGTCCATGGCCAGTCATGTGTTTCCTCTGGAGGAACATGTTGCTGAGGCCATGGTGGTGAACCCCTCACTGTCCAGGAAGGACAAGTCTGGGCAGTTTTTGCGGCCAAACTGTGGGAGCAAGTTCTCCTCAATCTCTAATAGAGCCTTATGCATGCAGTATATTGCAAACCTGCTTAAATCAGAGGCAGACTCCCCCCTTGCGAAGTTCCTCAACTCTTTTAAGGACGAGGTGGCTTCAACCTTTAAATCCCTTAGAGTTGATTTCAGATGTGAACAAAGCTACCAATAACGCTGCTGCAATGCCCAATTCACCAGGCCCTACAACTTCCAGCTTCGGGGAGGCCCGAAGAGTCAGGCAGCATAGCCCCGCTTTAGTTAGGCCTGAATTTTCTGACTCAGACTGATCAGGATGAAGATCAGGCCCTAGCTAAGAAAACCGCTAAATACAAACTGTTCCTTGTGGAAGTGGACGATATGTTGGGTGCAATATGCAATATGGAGATTGATGAGGAGGAAGTTCAATTGTCCAGACAAGAGAGAATATATGAGGCCCTGTAAAAAAAAAAGGCAAAAGTATTTCCAATACATAATGTACTTTCTTTCCTTTATTCGAAAGGAATGGGTAGAGCCAGTTAAAGCTTTATCAAATTCTCTAAAAGGTTTTCCTTTTGACGAGAACCCCGAAGCCGTTTGGAATAAAAATCCAAAACTAGACGCCTCCCTGTCTAAGGTATCCAAGCAGTCTGACTTGGCCTTCGAGGATATGGGGCATATAAAGGATCCAATAGACAGAAGAACGGACATAGGCCTCGTACACACGAATATTTTCCTCGACAGAATCCATCCAGAAACTTGGTGGCAGAGCTTTTTTGCCGAGGAAAACGGTCGTGTGTATGTTTTTCATTGAGAAAACTGTCGAACTCGAAGAGAAGTTCTCTTTTTCCTCGTCGGCAGTCTCAATTTCCTTGTCGTGTTCCTCGTTGGGCTGGTTTTCGACAAGAAACACGTTCGTGTGTATGCTTCGAAACCCGCGCATGCTCAGAATAAAGTATGAGACGGGAGCGCACCTTCGGTAAAAGTAGCGTTCGTAATGGAGATAGCACATTTGTCACGCTGCAAGTATTATGGCATTGTTTAAATGCTGTGCATTTAAATCGTCTTTAGAATGGGACAACAATGAGAAATAATGTTCTTCTTTTGCATCTGATATTCACACAGAGTTCTGACTAACTTTTTCTAACATTTTTCATGATGATGATCTCATGAATATTTTGGAATAATTTTATCTAGGCCGAAAATATATATTTTTTTCAAATACAGATCTTCATTTTTAATTCTTATTTTAGGGGGGGGGGGTCTAGATGAGTTTGGGACCTCTAAAAAAAAAAAAAAAAGGCTGAAGCTATACTTTATAACACATTTTAGGGGGGGGGGATAAAGCTAAAAGGAGAAAGCTAAAATAAACACAAGCGAGACATCAAAAATGGATTTGAAACAGATCTTTTGTGGTTTTGGCTCAAAAGAAAAAAATACACATTGGCTTGCATAGGAATGGCCCCCCTACCCATGAAATAATCAACGTACTGATCCCGGACTGCAACTGCAGGGGCACTTTGGGGGGGGCAAGCCAATACGGGCAGGTTCTAGGCCCGGCAAGGTGATTTCACCTGAGCTAAGTCCGGCCTCGGGCCCAACTGTGGCCATATAAGTAGGAGACTGTCTCCTTAGGAAATTATGCAGAATACAGCAACAAAAAATAATGTAGTTCCATTTATACTCCGCCATATGCATTGCGGTTAAAAACAGGCGGAACCGGCTGGCCATTATCCCGAAGGCGTTCTCCACAACTCTTCGGGCTCTGGCCAGCCGGTAGTTGAACACCCTCCTTTTTGGGGTGAGGGTCCTTTGGGGGAATGGCCTCATTAGATGCGGTCCCAGGCCAAAGGGTTCATCAGCCAGAAACACGAAGGGGAGTCTTTCAACATTCGCTGTATCCGGTGGCAATGCAAGGTCATTGCTCTGGAGACGAAGCGCAAACTTTGTCTGCCTGAAGGCTCCCCCATCCGACATCCGGACGTTCTTCCCCCACATCCACGTAGAGGAATTCGTACTGTGCTGACACGACCTCCATCAGCACAATGCTATTAAACCCCTTGTAGTTGTAGAATTGGGAACCAGAACACGATGCGGACGTGCTTCCCGTCAATGGCTCCACCGCAGTTGGGGAAGTTCCACCGCGTAGCAAACTCCGATGCCACAGTCTGCCATTCCTGTGGCGTGGACGGAAGCTGTGGAATCAAACCAAAAAATAAATAAATTACTTTTGCACATAACATTGCAAGCAGGTTATACAAAAACATTATTGGCCAACATCATTCTAACATTTATTTTAATGAGCATTTTACAACAAAAATATAAGGCCCAATTATCACATTCCTCACCCCCTCTGATGGACCATTGTAAACATTTTAGGGGGGGGGGTCTAGATGAGTTTGGGACCTCTAAAAAAAAAAAAAAAAGGGTGAAGCTATACTTTATAACACATTTTAGGGGGGGGGGGGTAAAGCATTACAATGGATCTTACAAAATACATTGGGAAGGGACTAGGCTAGGTGTGTTTGGGCCCAGGATAGAATGCTGGGGAGGTAAGTGAAGGGAAATATGCATGTAGGCCAAAAAAGGGGCATTAAGAGCTTACAGCATGCATGGGGGCAAAGGGGACATTCGCAGCATATTACAAACATGGTAATTATGGAAGGAGTAAATAAATACAATACAGTAGCATACATTAAATGTGATATTAAAGGAGAAAACTTACCCTCATATAGTCGTCCTGCAGAACCTGTATTATAGCAGAACAGGTATCTGGAATTATAAGGCCCAGAGCCTGGGGGGAGATGCTCGTTGTAAACTTCAAGTCCTGAAGGCTTCTCCTAGTTGTCAGATAGCGTAACTTGGCAACTAGCCTCTGCTCAGCACTGATGGCTTCCCGCATAACGGTGTTCTGCCTGGTGATATATGGCGACACCAAAGCCAAGAGGTGCTGGAATACGGGGTCGGACATCCTCAGGAAATTCCTGTAGTCATCAGGATTATTCTCCTGGATCTCCCGCAGCAGAGGCATATGAGAGAATTGTCAGATAGCGTAACTTGGCAACTAGCCTCTGCTCAGCACTGATGGCTTCCCGCATAACGGTGTTCTGCCTGGTGATATATGGCGACACCAAAGCCAAGAGGTGCTGGAATACGGGGTCAGACATCCTCAGGAAATTCCTGTAGTCATCAGGATTATTCTCCTGGATCTCTCGCAGCAGAGGCATATGAGAGAATTGGTTCCTATGGAGCAACCAATTCTTGGTCCATGAACGCCTCCTCACCCTGTTCATGGACTCGTCTAGGTCTACAACAATAAGACCAAGACACATCGACTGCATAACACGAACTCGATGACGAGCAGGTGCCTGCAACATGGCTAGAAACGAGCGACTAATCAGAACGAACGCACTAAACAGACCACTGAAGAACGGCAAGTCCTATGAAGAACGACCTGAAAACCAGAAACGAGCGGAAAGGAACGCACTGTAAAACAAACACGACCTGACCACACATCCTGAAAGACAATATACGAACCCACAAGCACAAACTGAACGGCAGAAAACGATCTGAAAGCATGAAGACTGAAAAGTGCGAATCGTCGCTCACCAAACTTTTACTAACACGCGGCAACACAAGATTGGCAAAAGCAGCCCCAAGGGTGGCGCCAATGGAATCAAACTTCCCCTTTATAGTACCGTCGTACGTGTTGAACGTCGCCGCGTTTAAGAACAACAAGATTTTGTCTTGACAGTGTGTACGCAAAGAAAGCTTGTCAAGTTTCTCGATGTGTCTTTTACGACGAGTTCCTCGGTCGTGTGTACGAGGCCATAGTCTTAAAAAGGGCCTGGGATGCGGCAATGGCCAACTTAAAGCCAGCACTAGCTACAACATGTGTCGCTAGGAATCTAGAATTCTGGTTATCACAATTACAAGAACATTTGACAGGTACCCCAAGAGGGGAGCTTCTGAAATCCTTCCCTGTGCTGTCTAAGGCAACAGGATTTATATCTGACACCTCAACAGAATCCATAAAGTTGGCAGCTAGGCCTGCGGGACTCTCAGAAGCAGCCAGGTCAGTCTGGATGAAAATGGGGGGGGGGGGATAAAAACAATTGAAACAAAAAGCTGGGGGGGGGTGGCTTCCAAGATGAGCTTGTGCAGTCATTCCTTTACTGGAGACTTAGTCTTTGGTCCAAATTGGGCACCGCCTTAGAAAGAACAGCGGATAAAAATAAATTTTCCCCACGAAAAAGAAACTTTCAAAAAAAATATTCCGTCCCTCAAAAGCGCCTCCAAAGACGGATAATGAGTTCAGACCAAAGAAACATTGGTCAGGTCAATAAGGGAAAGGAGGTATACTTTTTAACCGCCTCAGTCAGAACCCCAAGCCACACTGACTTTAGGAAAAAGAGTGAATACCCTGCGCTGCCAGTATTAGTTGAATGGTAGCTGCTAACACGGCTCGTATGAGAAAAGCAGAGAGATCAAAAAGGTGGTAAATGTGTAGCGCTTAAAGTGACTATCACTGATGACAATCAAAATACCAAAACACACAAAACAATAATGAATGAATTGTGTAGCAAAAATTAATAAGAGTCCCTTTTTCCAAAGGAACAAACACTGTGTTGCTGACACATGATACAAAGTGAGCTAATTAACCTATTAATTAGTGACAAAACATGAAAATAATATGATCAACTGCTGTTGAATGCAATAGTTCACATACACCATGAAGGCAACCAAACGAATGAGTAAAAAAAATAAGTCTCTTTCCTTTGGAAACAAACAATGTGCTGCTAGCACGTGATGCAGGGTGAACTGTTAACCCATAGGATAATAATAAAACATAAACTGGTATGATCAACTGCTATTGGATGAAGAAAGTTTGCATATATCAAAGAACAGTCAATCAAGTGAATGAGTGAATGGATAAAATAATGGGTGACTTCTCCAATGTGCTATTCCCACCACCGAAAGCAATGCAGGCTCACCGGAACCCGATGACTTAAGGTGACATATGCCACCGAAAGTCAGGGAAGGCTTAAAATGACTGATGTCATAAAGGATCCTTGGCAGGGCGACACGTTAGCCGGTCATCAAATCCTCTGTGGGATGGGTGAATGGAGACAAACTGGGAGCTGCGCTGGAAGTGCGATCCCCAAATGGATGTTCTCACAATATGTCAATGGTATAAAAGATAAGAGAAAGAAGTGGCCACATAGCGTAATCCTGTTTGTAGAAAAATATAAAATATTTATTTGCAGCTGTCAAACTTACATTTGGCTGAGAAAAAAACGCTTGTATACAAGTGGGGCAGCAGTGGAGCCCTCCCGACTCGTTTCGTGGTCAAAGCACTTCGTCTGACTTTAGGCTCTTGGTGGGGGACTAATGGGGTTTCGCCCACAATGGGAGAGGATAACCTCAAACGATTTTGTGTTGAACATCATAAGGAGGGGGGGGTTATGCCCTGGAATTTCACAAAGATCCACCCTCCAAATTTCTTGTTACAAAACTTCAAAAAGCCAGGGCCTTACCCTTACTGATCGGGGAGATGGTACATCAAGCTGTATTGATACCATTCCCAGTTCAGAAAAGGGGGGACGTTTTTTTTTTTTTTTGCATGTGTTTGTAAAAAAAAAAGGCATCTGGAAAGTTCATACTAATTATGAACCTCTGGCCCCTGAACTTATTCATCTGATAAGAAAAATTTCATATGGAGTCCATTTATTCGGAAAAAAAAATCTTCTGCAGAAAAGTTTTTATGGCAACTTTCTACATATTCCAATAAAGAAGGAATGTCAAAAATGTCTTCGTCTTGCAATTCAAATCGAAAACGATTTATCACTTCCAGTGCAGGGCACTTCCCTTCGGACTGCCGTCACCCCCGAGAATTTTCACCAAAGTTCTCCCGAAGCACTAGTTCCTCTAAAACTTCAGTCCATCTCGATCATACCATATTTGGACGATCTACTCCTCATGGCCCACTCAGAGAAGCAGCTTCATCCAGGATTTGGAGATGACACAACTCGGCTTACAACTTTTGGGGTGGATAATAAATCAAGAAAAATCCAAACCCAGCCCAACAGACTTTTTTTTTAACCTTTTAGTGCTGCCGGAAGAGAAGATATCCAACCTAAAACGGAGGATGTCTTGCCTTCAAACCAGTCGCAGCTACACAGTAAGATAAGTGATGTCCGCATTAGGCCTTATGACGGCATCAATACCAGCCGTACAATGGTCCCACTTCCACCAAAGAAGCCCACAGAGGTTTCTGTTGGAGGAACTAAAAGACAAAGACCTAGAAGCGTACATGACGATCCCCACCAGTGTAAAGCGATCTCTATGGAGGTGAAAGAACAAGGAGAACCTACACAAAAGGGTACATTGGATACTACCCATCACATCCATACTGACACCAAACTCCAACTGCTGGCGTCTGTGGAGCCCATCTCAACTTATGTTGGGCCCAAGACAAGTGGACTCCAGAGGAGAAAGAGTTCTCTTCCAACTGGAAAGAGCTGACAGCTATTTTCAGAGCCTTACTAGTTTTTCAGGAAACAGTTCAGGGTCAGCACCTTCAGGTCTGTTCCGACAATACGACGGCTGTAGCATATAACAACAAACAGGGGGGTACCTGGAGTCCCTGGCTGATGTTGACAGCCAAGTACATTTTTCATTGGGCAGAAAACATCCTAAAATCCATCTCTGCGTAGCATCTGAAGGGGGAGCAGAATTCTACTGCAGACAACAAGTTTCAAATCAAGAATGGTCCTTGCATCCAGAAGTATTTGACCACATAGTGGCTTACTGGGGGAAACCAGAGGTGGATCTTTTTGCAACCAAGAAAAATCCAAAAGTTCCAAATCTTTTTCGCTATGCCCAGGAGATCAACCTATGGCAGTGGACGCTCTTCTGAACACCTGGATCTTCAACCTGGCCTATGCATTTCCACCCCTCCACCTCATTCCGAGGGTTTTAGCAAAATGTCTAGTAGAAGAGACACGTTTTAATCTTGGTAGCGCCATTCTGGCCCAAGAGACCGTGGTTTACAACACTTCTAAAACTAGCAGATCAACCTCCTCTGAGGCTACCCCTCAGACAGGACCTTCTTTCACAGGGACCTCTACTGCATCCACAAACCGCCACACTAAAACTATCAACGTTGCTACTGAGGAAGAAATTTACAGGAACAAGGGTCTTATCAGAGAGGGTTATTCGGACCTTACTTTAGAGTCGAAAACCAGTAACCCAAGCGGTCTATGGCAAAATCTGGAAAAAGTTTAACGCCTGGTTAGATAGTAGAGGTGAGGAAAACAAGAATACGAGTATCCTTGAAGAAATTCTAGAAGGGATACTGTAGATCGGGGGTTAGCGCCTAGTACAATTAAGGTACAGGTTGCTGCCTTTAGTGTGTACCTAGAAAAGCGTTTACAGGAAAATTCACTTATTGCACAGTTCTGTAAAGCAGTCACAAGATACAGACCAGTCCAGATTAACAATACACCAACCTGGGACCTATCCCTTGTCCTCAGAGCTTTTTTGGGGGGCGCCATGCGAACCAATCTCTGAGGCCTCTTTTAAGTTTGCTCACGCTTAAGACGAGCTCCTAGTTGAGATCAATTCAGCCTGTAGGGTGAGTGAAATACAAGCTCTTTCCGTCAGAGAGCCCTTTCTCCAAATCTTGGACGATAGTCACCCTAAAGACACCTAATAGTCACCCTAAAGACAAGAATCCTGGGTTTCTGCCAAAGGTGGCATCTAAATTTCACAAGCCCCAGGACAAGTCCTACCCACAAAATGCCTCAAAATGCCTCAAGCGACAAAATGCCTCAAGCGACAAAGAAAAGCAATTTAATTTGCTAGATGTGAGACGATGTATTCTAGGGTATTTTGAAGTAAGCAAGACATTTAGCAGTGTGGATTTACTTTTTTATCCTGTTCTCCGTAACACGTCAAGGTAAAAAAGCCTCAAAAGTCACTTAAGCTAGATGGAGATCCTCCTGGGGGTATTAAAGCTCACTCCACAAGAGCACTCTTGGCGCCTGGGCGGAAAAGGCTGGTACCACCCCAGAGCAGATTTGTAAAGCAACCACATGGTCAAGCTTTTTCACCTTTTACAAGGCTTTATCGACTAGACCTACTGTCTAGTCAGGACCAGGCTTTTGGGAGGAAGGTCCTCCAAACTGTGGTCACCCCCCCCCCCCCGATCTGGTGTGTACTTGGGGATCCTTTCAAGGGCTGTCCTGAAAGACTAGGAAAAACTGGAGTTAGACTTACTGGTAACTCTATTTCCATTGGTCTTCAAGGACGGCACGATCCCACCCTTGAATTTAGTTGGTGAATTGATATTACCTGTTCTGATTATGTTTTTCAGTTCCATCCTTCCATTTTTGGTGATGACTGGCCATGGACCTGAGGGGACCGCCTTTTGAACTGTATGGCAATGTGTTTCCTGCGGTAATGGGAGGAGCTCCATCTCTCAAGGGCTGTCCTGGAAGACTACTGGAAATGGAGTTACAAGTAAGTCTTACTCCGTTTTATTTTTATTTTTTTTAATCACTTGTGACAAATAAAATATTCAATGGGCTCAACAAGCCTCTCAGAAATTTCCTTGGGGTGTCTACTTTTAAATAATAGGGTCATTTGGGGGTTTTGTTACTGCACCTTTTAGCACCTCAAGAAATGAGATCAGCTGTCATAAACTAAAAGCTGCCTAAATTCCAGAAAATGTACCATAGTTTGTAGACGCTATAACTTTTGTGCAAACCAATAAATATATGCTGCTTGATTTTTTTTTTTACCCATGACATGTGGCTGAATACATTTTGGTGTAAATGTATGACTTAAATTTAGTTTGTTCGATTTTTCTTTTTATAACAAAAAGTAGAAAATATCATTTTCTTTCAAAATTTTCGTTTTTTTTTCGTTTTATATCGCAAAAAATAAAAATCTAAGATGTGATCAAATACCACCAATCTATTGTATCCTAACAATCACCCAACTGTTGGAGGTACAAGATAGAGCCCACAAGCAAACTAAACTGGGGTCTTTCTCCTGCAGTGCCCCCCTAGTATCAGAAATGCATATTTCTCTGGTTTGAGGACTGCATTGAGAAGTACAGTGTTACTTGAACTGTATTCCAGGATTTCTTTGTCTCCAGCTGAGAGAACATTCAATAATTTTAGGACTTTACATAAAGTCACAGAAATCTTTCATTAAAGTTTTCATGTTGTACAGTTTAACTGCTTGCCGCCCAGCCACAGCAGTTATACGGCGGCAGGTCGGCTCTGCTGGGCGAGATCATGTAGCTATACGTCATCTCTACCAGCAGCCAATAGGGGCGCCCCCCGCTTGTCCCTGATCCTGGTGTGCGCGGTCCTGTCAGTGGAGGAATGCCTGATCTTCTGTTCATACAATGTATGAACAGCGATCGGTCATTTCCCCCAGTCAGTCCACCCCCCTTCAGTTAGAACACACCCAGGGAACATACTTAACCCCTTCCTCGCCCCCTAGTGTTAACCCCTTCCCTGCCAGTGGCATTTTTATAGTAATCAATGCATTTTTATAGCACTGATCGCTATAAAAATGCCAATGGTCCCAAAAATGTGTCCGAAGTGTCCGCCATAATGTCGCAGAACTGAAAAAAAAACGCTGATCGCCGCTATTAGTAGTAAAAAATATATATTCATAAAAATGCCATAAAACTATCCCCTATTTTGTAAACGCTATAACTTTTGGCAAACAATCAATAAACGCTTATTGCTTTTTTTTTAATGAAAAATATATGTAGAAGAATACGTATTGGCGTAAACTGAGGGAAAACGTTTTTTTAATATATTTTTGGGGATATTTATTTTAGCAAAAAGTAAAAAAAAATCTATTTTTTTTCTTCAAAATTGTCACTCTATTTTTGTTTATAGCACAAAAAATAAAAACCGCAGAGGTGATCAAATACCACCAAAAGAAAGCTCTATTTGTGGGAAAAAAATGGCGCCAATTTTGTTTGGGAGCCATGTCACACGACCGCGCAATTGTCAGTTAAAGTGACGCAGTGCCGAATCGCAAAAAGTGGCCCGGTCATTGACCAGCAATATGGTCCGGGGCTGAAGTGGTTAAATAACATGTCATACATATGTTTATCATTATAATGGAACATATTCCACACTTATCTCTATCCAGAACTCAAGTGGTTATGGATAAAAAAACATTCATAAAAGTGTTTAATAGAGCTGATCATATAAGGTTAGTATTACGCCTCATTTAATGCGGCAAAATTATTAATACCTAGACTATGGAAACAGGAAAAAAGCCAACTATTCTTGAATGGAAGAGAGAAGTGAATTTAATTATGGAGGCAGAGAGATGGATTTCTAGGGTTAAAGATAAAAAAGATAAGTTTAGAGAAAAATGGTCAGAATGGGAACAACGCTCACTAGAGTTTGAATAATATAAGGAGCTGCAGGAAAATGTAAGTGAAAAGCCTGTGGGGGAGAGGGGTGGAGATTTTTTTTTTGTCCTCTTAGCTCTCAATATGAATGCTCGTGCGGCACTGCCCCTAACCCCCACCTGTATAGGTATAAGAAAAGGGGGGGCACTGAGGGTGGGGATATTTTTCCCTTTTTTCTTCTTCCATATTTGCATATTAAATTATATATTGATACTGCTTACTAAATGTATTTCTTTCTTCTACAGAAAAAGCGCAGTACAATACCTTGCTTTTGGGAAAACCAGATTTCTGGCTGTCAGAAAGGAAATTGTGCCTTTCACCACACTAAAGGTCGATATGTAGATGGTGTATACATATCTCCCAGTAAAAGTAAGTAGCTCTTTTTAGATCTTTAGAGTCTTGCACAGCAAATAATTGGCATGTTGATCTGTGCTGCACTACTTGCTGTCAGCAAACATTAGGGGGGGGGGGGGACACACACATTAGACCACTCTGCCACTGGAGATTTGACATCAAGAAAGCAGGAGGCTTGGCTGCTCCTCATACGCTATATACCTTCTTGCATAGCCAGCCAGAGTTTGTTCAACTCATTGTCCTAAGTAGTTGGAAAAAAATATAAAAGTGCATTCAAACACTGTGACTGTTTTGGAATAAAAAAAAATTATAATTGATTTAGATATAAAACAAAATCAGCAAAATCATTTCATGCCTGGTGATAGAATCAAACCCACAGTTTATTTTATTCAAACTCTGGATCATGAGATGTTAACGCCTCTCTGCACTTGCTGCTACTCCTCAGAGGATCAGGGAAATCTTCAGCCGACAGAAACAGAGGGCGGGGCCAAGGGTGCCCCCATTGCAAACTGCTTACTCTGGGGGCACTCGACAGGAGGGATTTTTTTTTTTTAAATACTGTTTTTTTTTATCCTTTTCAGAAGTTATCACATTCCCTCTGTTCTCCGCTGCATAAAAGCTGCGGGAGGAGAAACAGCAATACACTGAGCTTCCCAGTAAAAGGCTGTGCAGGGGGGACATTTTCAGAACAAATCTAATCATTGGAGGAGAGCAGATTGTGTTCGCAACACAGCTCGAAAACTGACCACGGTGTGTTCACCTGCTAGAGCCGACCATATGGTTTGAATCTCAGCAAGTTCAGCAGGGACCGGCCAAGATTCAAACCATCTACAGGGCATGCTGATTGTACCCAAGTCGTTCTTTTTATTGACTTGGGTACAACCAGGGTCGACGGAAGAAAAAGGCGGCTGGCCATCTTAGGGCGCCAAGAGGGGGCGCCAAATATGAGGATTCCTCAAGACATGCTTATGCTATAAACAATCACCTCCCACACCCAACAGGGTATCCGAAGTCTGTCACAGTGGCGGCGGCTGTGTGGAGGAGCACAGTGCCATAGATGCTGTTCTGCCTGTCTCCTACTCCTGATCTGGTAAATCCCAGACCACAAAGAGCCCATGAACAATGCAGGGGGAGATCTTTGGACAGATTTACCGCCCGCACAGTGGGAGCAGTCTGGGGGAGGAGGATGATGAGGAACCTTCACTTTAACCCGATGCTGACAAGGATACAAGGATGTCGGACTAAGCTCAGCGACCATTTTGAGGAGCTGAAGCTTGAATTTTTCCTTCCTGAAGCATGATGTGCTGAAGGTCAAGGAGAAGGCTAAGGCTGTGGACAAACGTATTGCTTCCCTGGAGGATATTGTTGTGATATTATTATTTTTTTTTTACCTGAATTGGTTTTCCTTATGGACAATGTGTGTAGTGTGCTTAAAATTCTGTCAATGCAGTGTTGTTTATTTCTCCTGTCGGGTGAGTCTCTGTCGGGGAGGGAACACTGGTGCCTTGGCTCTTTTCCTCCAATGTCAGTGGGGGTGTGCAGGTCCGTTACTGTCTGCTTCATGGCCAACGGAGATGAAGGTAAATCTTAGAGTGGTG
The DNA here is from genome assembly GCF_905171775.1 of Rana temporaria. Lineage (NCBI taxonomy): Eukaryota > Metazoa > Chordata > Amphibia > Anura > Ranidae > Rana > Rana temporaria. Next base: position 350,946,684 of record NC_053490.1, read on the forward strand.
TCCTGGAATGTTTGGGGCCTTAATGCCAAATGTAAACTCTCCTTGGTCTTTGATTACCATAAGAAGTATAAACCACACTTAATCTTACTGCACAGAGATTAGCTAGAGCTAATCATGCTAGTTTTTGTTTGTATGCTAGGGGAGTATCCACATTGGTTACACAAGCAATGCCCGTATTTATAAATGTGATTAAAACTGTTATTGGGGGTAGATATGTTGTCTTGGTGATTAGAGTGATGAATAAGTTCCTGACATTTGTAAATTTATATGTACCTCCTCCCTTCTGGATGATATGCTAAAAGCAATTTATGAGATAGCAGAAGGGAAGCTTTTTCATTCTGGGAGATTTCAATGTGGTCACAGACTCGGCTATGGATAGATTGAGTGCACCACTGGGAGCACCGGTCCCCTTGGTGGGATGGTTGTCTACCTATGGCTTCCGGCATGTTTGACCTTCTCAATACCCAGATGCTAAGGAATATTCTTGTTACTCTGAAACGCCTAAGTCACTATCCAGAATAGACACTGTCCTTGCTGAAGAGGAGGGTCTGGAGTTAGTGTGGAAGATTGTATACTTGCCCAGGGTGCTCTCAGACCACTCTCCCATTATGCTGGATCTTAAACTTGGGGCTAAGCCTGAGATTCGTCACTGGCGTATCGAAGCTAGTTGGTTTCAGGAGGAATCTGTCAAGATAAAATATACACAGGCCATTAATCTCTTTTGGGTTGAAAATGGGGCCACCGTGTTTCCTCTCCTTCAATAGGAGGCTTTTCAAACTACTTTGAGAGGTGTGTTTGTCAGAAGTGAGTGGGTTCAAACTGAAACAGTCCTCAACGTTAAAGGACAAGGAGACAAAGTGTTAACATGCTCAGATGTTAATGGGCCCTAAAGCAAAGTGGGGCTGTGATGTGAAGGGGTGATGTAATGTAAAAGGAGGCTGTATTGTAAAGGGGAGGGGGGGAATGCTGTGGTATAAAGAAGGGGGGTTCTGCAATGCTGTGGTGTAAATAGGAGACTGTAATATGAGAGGCTCTTTATACAGTATAAAGGGTGGGGAGGGGCTGTGAGATTAAAGATCTGAGTCCTAGCACAAATATGAGACTCTGTCCCCTGCGGGAAAAAAAATGACTGACCGGACCTCTGGATTTTAATTCCATACTCCTGCTGAATGCAAACAGGTGCAGATGGCGGCAGTGGCTATGGGATCCGCTTAATGGAGCAGTTATATGTAATGTGAGCTTCCAACTGACCCTGGACGCAGCCGATGTGCTTCTAGGGTTGACATTTCTGTGGAATTAACATTTTATATATTTATTTGTTGCCTGCAGTTTTATATGGCCAGTTTGTGGCAATAGCACAGTGTCTGCTGCTCCTCTCTGTCAATCCCCTCACTGGCTTCCGCTCACCCAACAAATTAAATTAAAAATAACTACTTATAAAGCCCTCCACAATTTAGCCCCCAGCTACATCACTAGTCTAGTCTCAAAATACAAACCTAACTGTTCTCTTTGTTTCTCTCAAGACCTCCTGCTCTCCAGTTCTCCTGTCACCTCCTCCCATGCTCGTCTCCAGGACTTTTCCAGAGCCTCTCCAACCCCATGGAACTCCTTGCCCCAATCTGTTTATCACCTACTCTATTAGCTTTTAGACGATCCCTGAAAACCCTCCTCTTCAGCCAAGTCTATCCTACCCACACCTAACTATTTTAATTTTCTCCTATAATCAACTGATCCCCCAGAGTTATTACCCTTTTGTATCACTTGACCCTCTCTTCTAGATTGTAAGCTCTAATGAGCAGGGCCCTCTGGTTCCTCCTGTATTGAATTGTAACTCTGTCTGGCCTCATGTTGTAAAGCCTTGGTCAAAATGTTGGCCCTGTATAATAAATAATATAGTAGACTAGACTTCTTCCTAGATTATATCTCCCAATCCCTATTGGATACCCATTGGATACCCCACTCCAAGCCCCTATGGGCCATCTTCTTTGGTCTGATCATGTCAATGTTCGCTTGACAAAAGCACGCCCACCGACTGCCCCCAGACATGCGTCCTGGCGCCTTAACGACAGCCTACTGAGAGACTCGGAATGTGTGGCTGAGGTTACCAAAATCGTTCAAAACTGTGTGTACGAGCCCAAAAATCAGATCACTGTGGTTACAAGTGGGAGGGCGTTCTGGCTGGGGTCTCGGACTTTCTCCCCCCACTTAACCCTGCCATGGCTATACTATCCGTGGGCATTGATGTAGTTCCAAAATCCCAGGTAACAGTGGTCTCACACATTCTACTAGCTACACGTCTGGTAATTCTTAGACATTGGAAGAATATAGCTCCTCCCACCTTGGCGGAAATCATAAACATGGTAAATACCCACGGTACTTACGAAATTCTCCACGCCTCGGCACTGGGGAAATTTGAGAAGATGACCAATCTATGGGCTCCGTGGCACAATATATGTGGTGGCAAATAATCTAGTTTGAATGACTTATAATATGGAGTGGCGGTGAGTCTAGGCCAGCTAGGGCATCCAAATTTGTTAGTGGTGTTGATGTTAATGGACAACAGTTTTCTGTCCTGTTTTTTTTTTCAACACTACTCTGTTACTTTTTCTTTTTTTTTTCTTTTCCTCTTTCTCTGTTCACGTTTCTTTCTTCTCTTCGACTATTTGGTACAATCTCATCCTTGTCACAGTATATACATTCAGATATCTGTCACCGGAGGGGGAGACCTGGGCGGTGCATAGGGGGGCATAATTAATACTCCCTATCAATGAAGCTGGCTACCGCGACCATAGTGAGGGATCGCAAGGGGCTAGCTATCACTACTCACCCCTGTGCAGACGCCTGGAGCTTCCACCCAACTCTGGTTCGCATCACACTGTGAATTGTATTGACATGATTTGTTGCAAAAGGTGTTAATGCCTATTGATACCTCCTATACTAATGGAACATGACACTACAGTTCTTTGAATCTTATGTAAATGCATACCTATATATTTTATGTCGAATGTACTATTCTTTAATGGAAAATTCAATAAAAACTATTGAAATATAAAAAAAAAAAAAAAAAAAAAACTGTGTGTACGAGCATTCCTTGGACACTACTACCCCTCTCACACAATGGGAAGCCCTGAAATGTGTTGTCAGAGGCGCTCTTATCCAACATGGTTCCCGCCTGAAAGACCAAAATTCGTCGCTTACTTTCCGCCATAGCAGATCTTGAATGCCTTCATAAACAGAATCTGCAACCCTCCACCTATGTTACCTTGTCCAATGCCAGACGAGACTTGCTTCAACTACTGTGTTTCCCCGAAAATAAATCAGCCTGGGTCTTATATTAATTTTGGCAACAAAAAACCCAGAAGGGCTTATTTTCAGGGTAGGTCTTACCATATAATGTGCTGTTTTCGTTTCCTTCCTGCCTGTCAGAAATCCCCATTTAAAAAAAAAGTTGAAATGTTTGTAAAATGCCAAAATCCTCTAACAGTAGCACCCAATACACAATGTGTGTGCCCCTGCAATTCATTGGTGACAAACTCCTCCGCTCTGCTCTCCTCCACCACTCCCAGTCACCAGCAGGGGGCCCTGCCTCCCCCTCCGCAGTGCTTGGAGTGGGAAAGAGAGCACACTGGCATGTGAAGAAAATAATATCTGTAGCATTTCAGTGCTTCAATTGTATGCATTGCATAAAGATTGAGTAAATACCTTTGTGGAAACTGGAGTATCTGTATGCACACAGTATGACATGTTGATTGATTAGAGGCTCTGCACTGAGACTACCGTACCTTCCGTGACCTGCCGAAGCGCTGCAGAGGGAGGGGGGCTGAGATCCCCCATCAACATCTGGGAGAAGAAGAGGAAACCAGCTGAGTGCCACTCTGTACCAAAGGCACCTGACACTGCTAGATCACAGAGAAACACACGGTACACTGCACACCACCGTAACAGAGGATTATAGGAGTACACATACACCTCAAACGGTGAGATTTTTGCTTTGGGGCATAACATATGACCAGGCTGCTTGCTGTCTGTGTGTCACAGTGGGCCGTGGCCGGCAGCCACTCCGTACTGCTCGGACGTGGGTCTGTCAGGAACGCGCCAAAAGTCCTCGCAGGGACAGGGAAAGTACTTTTTCCTCCTGTCTCGGGAGGATAGAACAGCTGGGCATTCCTGGGGGGTCGATTTTTTTCTCTCCCCGTCCCTTTCCTCTTCCCCATGAATTATTGGGCCTGCGGGGGGCTCCAGGTCCTGGCTGCGGGTGTGTCCGGGTCCGCTCTCTGGGTGGGTGGCCTGCCGCTTGGCGTTTTCGCGCCTTTCTCGTCCAGCTCAAAACATTTGGATGCCGTTTTGGTAGCGCTGGCGCCATTTTCTAGTTGCCTGGCTGCTGTGTTGATTTTTTGCATACAGCGCCGTTCACCTCAGAGAACACCCCAGACACACACTGTGTGCAGAGAGAGAGCGGACTGCGGTGCTGAGCAGTTCTTTTGCCTGGGTGGTGAGTTCCCTGGGTAACCCCTCAGTCACGAGTAGCAAGGAAGGCGGTCCTCTTTTTACACAAGTGCCTTGACTTAGTCCCTAAGGACTGTCAGTGGGTCAGCATGGCGTCCGAAGCTGGCGTTTCTTCCCCAGATATTCCGGTGGTAGCGACTGGTGTCCCTGCACCGGCCAGGGTGGAAGCGGTGTGTGGGCGTAAGGGGGGTAAAAACACCCCCTCCCCCACCATCTTATGGGGATAGGTCTGTTTCGGACTCGGGCCTGGCTGTTGCACGGGACCCCTGTTCTCATGGGTCAGAGACTGCTTAAAAACCCCTTTTTTTGTATCCAATAGGGATGGAGGCGTGTGTTTTTCATACGCCTCATTTAAAGTCCCAACCCCAGTTTTCTTTGAGACTGCTGACCAGGACCATTCGGACAATGAGGTGGACTCCATATCTGGGTCAGCACAGCACTATGCACTTGTTGGAGCACTTATCACCGCAGGCGGGAAACTCTTAAACTGGAGGATACGGCTGGGGCATCTGCTGAGGTGTTGGTCCCTTTTGGGTCCCACATGCCGACCCGCACTGCTAAGGTTTTTCCTTATGTGATTTATTTTGATAAGTTCATAGACAAGGAATGGGAGCGGCCGCAGAGGGCTTTTTAGGTTCCAAAAATGCATGGCGGTTTGTTACCCTTTTGAGGAGAGCCCTCTGAAAAAAGTGGGCATCTCCCCCGGTTGTGGACCCCCCGGTATCCCGGTTCATCTGAGTAACCACTATTCTGGTTGAGGGGACCCCTGCATTTAAGGACCCTGCAGATGTGTGATCCGAGGCGTTGGCCTGGTCCATATTTACTATGCTGGGGTCTGCATTAGGGCCAGTTTTAACTGCGGCTCTGGTGTCAGACACTTACAGAACAGCCAAAAAATGTTGCACCAGGAATTGAAAAAAACAGGTCGCCTGATTTGGCTAAAATGCGGGTCCACGGACCATTTGGAGCCTTGCTGGATGACATTATTAAAAATGTCACTGGGGGTAAGAGCACACTGCTCCCACACTCCAGAAAAGGTAAGGAGCCACGCTGTAGACCAGCACCCTCCTTTTCCACTCAGAAGCACTTAGTTTTTTTTTGTCAGCCCAGGCCCGCAGGTAAGCGTTTCCAGGCCAGCAAGGGGCCAGCTGAGGGACAAAAGCGTCCCTGGTTTCGCAAGCCAAACAAGCCTGCGAACAAATCTGCGCCAGCATGAAGGGGATGCCTTCACGAGTTTGCAGTTCGGTGGACCTTCCTGCTTTGCGACCAGTGGGTTTGCGAAGCGGTTTCATCAGGGTACAAGATCGTTTCTTTCTTGTCCACAAAACAGATTTTTTTCCCCTCAAACCTTCATCTTCCTCCGGCTTGTCGGAAAGGCCCTGTTTGGGGCACTGCAGGTCCTGCTGATGCGTGGGGTGATAGTATCTGTGCCGCCCCTGGAAAGGTTTCAGGGATTCTACTCCAATCTGTAGTCCCAAAAGAGGACTGGGTCCGTCCAATCCTGGACCTCAAGGCCCTCAACTTCCTTGTAAAATTACGAAGGTTCAGGTTGGAATCCGTTCACTCTGTAGTCACTGCACTCCATCCGGGGGATTTTTTGGCGTCCTTGGACGTCAAGGATGCATACTTGCATGTCCCCATATTTGTCGGGCATCAGAGTTTTCTGCGCCTTGCAGTCAAGAACGATCACTACCAATTTGTAGCTCTCCCTTTTGGCCTGTCGTTGGCACCAAGGGTTTTCACCAAGGTGCTCACCCCGATTCTGGCTCTGCCGAGACAGCAAGGAATTGCTTTCGGGTGCTACATGGACGACCTCCTTCTGAGAGCAGCTTCAGACTCCGAATTAAAGGAGGACGTGGCGATGCCAGTCAGACCCTTCAAGAATTTGGTTGGGTACTGAACCTGCAGAAGTCTGAAATCCTGGGCTTGATTCTGGACCCCTCAGAGGCAAGAGTTTTTTCTCCCTTTGGAAAAAATTGACTCTTCGTGCTGTGGTGTATCTGTTGGCATCCCGCAGGTGGTCGTCGCTGCACTTTTTTGCATGCGAGTCCTGGGTCTCATGGTAACCTCCTTCAAGGCGGTACCGTATGCTCAATTCCACACTCGAGTCTTGCAGAAGGCGATCCTGTCCAAATGGGGCAAGTCTCCGTTGTCCCTGGATTGTCAAATCCGTGTGAGCCTACTAGTCAGGGCTTCCCTGGTCTGGAGGATGAGATCTCTGGCCCTTCAGTCCTGAAAGTCTTTCCTTCCTTCCTTCCCTTTCACTGGACGGTGATCACGACGGACGCCAGCCTGACCGGTTGGGGGGGGGGATTTGGGGTGTTCATTCGACACAAGGTCGCTGGACACAGGAAGAATCCCGCCTGCCGATCAATGTGATGGAACTGCGGGCGATCAGGCAGTGCCTCTCCAGGTGGCGTATGTCAACCGTCAAGGAGGAACAAGTAGCTCGGCTGCAGCATCGGAGGTCACCTGCATCCTGAGGTGGGCAGAAAGGAGTGTGCCGGCTCTATTGGCTGTATACATTCCGGGCGTAAAAGACTGGCAAGCAGACTACCTAGGTCGCCAGACACTGGACCAAGGAGAATGGTCACTACACGTGGACTTGTTCCAACTCCTTGCCTGAGATGGGCCACGCCGGACATGGACCGCCTGGTATTGAGGTATTGAGGTTTGTGAGTGGAAAAGTGGGTGGTCTATTGCGCTACTGCGAGTGTTGAAATGTGAACCACGTGAATGAATGATGAATAAATGGAAACCAATTATTAAATCGATACGTGATAATATAAGTGAATACTAAAGCTGTTATATCTGCAGGTGCACAAAACCAATACCGTAGAAATATAAAAATAATAAGTATAGGTGTATTGCACATAATGGCTGAATGTCCAACACACTGTGACCAAAAGTGAAAAAATGGGCTAGGAGAGCCCAAAACGTAAAGGTGACTGTCCCACTGCAAACAATAAACACTGTATATAGAGTCTATGAATGGAATGGCAAATGGATAATCTTGAGAAGCAAATCAAATGGATGGATCATCTAGACAAGGTGTTTGAATCCGATAACTTATCTCCTATTGCCCTTACCTTCAACCAATGGTATTTGCGCATAGGGCAAATGATTCCTCCTTCTGTTGGGTCAGCACCGCCACTCCAGGATGAATTCCAATGATGTCCTGGAGCGTTGAAGGTCCTGGTATCCGTGTGTCCGTGTATCTCAGGGATGGAGCCAAAGGATGTGGTAAAGAGATAAATGCCACAATAGTGAAGGACGTTGTAAACGGTAGTAAAAATATTTATTCAATTCTTCATAAAAAGGGGTTTAAAATCGGCAATTCGTGCTACAGCATAGGATGTTGCGTGATGACAAGCCGACTTACTTCCGTTGGCCTCCGGCTGATTGCATAGGTCTCACTTCCTACGTCGTTACGTCACGGTCTCGTGACTTCTTCAGGGATGTTGATTGGCTGTACAGCCTGACCTTATATTGTAGGTAACCGGAAGTAAACACAGCGCCATGTTTTTGAAGTCCACAATAGGGACTTCAATACGGAGCTGGACAGAGCCATGAATGGGATAAATTCTAACTTTAAAAAAATACACATTCATCCTCAATGCTGTAATGTGACGGTGCACACATGTGCTAGCACAGGGTCACAAATTCATAGAGGAATATTCTAGGACCAGCCTATTGGATGCAAATGATTAAAATAGTATATTTAAAAATGCAAGTTGCATAATTAAAAAAGCAAGTTGCATAATTAAAAAAGGGGGGACACAGTGTTAGTTACATGAAAACAGGATAATCACTATCTGTATAGTGAATGGAGAAATGGTAAAAACTGAAACATCCACCACTATAAATAGAGTGGAATCTCCATATAGGTGCGGAACCTGCATTGGATGTCACATATAATTGGACTAACATGTGGATGATGGACTAGAGCGTTCTCATTCAGCCAAAGGCCAACAGATGACAGATAGTGATATATAAAGATTCAACAATAAATGGACAATATTGACATTGGACAATACAATATCTCCATGCATGTGTAGATAACTATCTCCCATATGTCCGTGTCTCCACTGGGTTTAATAAATAAAAGAAATCAAACTATGGTAAGAACCAGGAAATTATAATAGTGAAGATTATTCAAAAATTACTCAAAAAATTTTCAAAAAACAATTGAGATCAAAGTCCACGTTGAGGCCTGTAGGGGTTAATGTATTCAAAGTATGAATCCAACGGGATTCCGTTTGACTAATGGCCCTCACCATGTGACTGCCTCTCCAGGATGGTTTGTATTTTTCAATTCCCCAGAATTGTAATGTGCTGGGGTCTTTATTATGAAACTGTGCGAAATGTCGCAAAACATTATGTTTTGGGTGACCTTTTCTTATATTGCCGTACATGTTCTTCTATTCGCACTTTCAATGCTCTTTTTGTCCTACCCACATACTGTAAGTTAGTCGCATTGAAGTACATACATGACCCCTATTGTGTGGCACCCTATAAAATCCTTAATTTGATGGGTGTGACTGGTATTGGTACCCAAAAATTGTGTCCTTTTTTCCTTGGAATAGTCTTGCGTGTCTGCATGCATAGCAATTCCTACAGGGAAAAAAACCTTTACCATCAAAAAATGTATAGCTCAATTTGGGAGGGGGGGGGGGCAATGACTGATTTGTCTGATTTGTCTGATTTGAGAGTGTGAGCTCTTTTAAATACAATCTTTGGTCTAGTGGGAAGTATCTGTTTCAGATCTTTGTCGCTAAGTAATATATGCCAATGTCGTCGAATAAGTTTATTGAGATCCCTATGTTGGGTATTGTAGTCTAGTATGAGGCATGGTGCCGTTTCTCCTGTGTCAACCTTTTTAATCTTATTTTCCAGCATTGGTTTTCTCTCCAGATGTTGGATCTGTTCATTTATCCATGATCTGTCATATCCTTTCTTCAAACCTCCTGCCAATGAAACTGGCTTGTTCTTTAAAGTCCTCCTCCTTTGTGCAGTTTCTTTTTATTCTAATTAATTGGCCTTTAGGAATATTATATAGCCATGGTTTGAAGTGGCCGCTATCTACGGATAGATAGCTGTTAGTATTCACTGCTTTAAAGTGTGTTTTAGTGATTATTCTGTCTTCTTCAAGTGTGATATTCAGGTCTAGGAAATCCACCAATTTGTCATCAATCTTCCACACTAATTTGATATTTTTGCCATTGTCATTCAGCTTATTTAAATAATCTTCCAAACTTGATTTGCTGCCATTCCATACTATAATTACATCATCGATGTATCTTTTGTATAGTGTGAGTTCTGCTGGCATGTTGGTATACACCGCTAATTCTTCCCACTGGGCCATAAAGGCATTGGCAACACTCGGGGCGAATTTAGCGCCTATGGCTTGCTTATAGTATGCTTGGTCATGCCAGAAGTAGTTGTACTTTAAGCAGAATTCTAGGCATTTTATCAAGTATTTCCGCTGTTTACATATCACGTCACTGTGGTTTCGTAATAGCCACTTAGTGGCATGGCATGCGTCATGATGTCCTACTATCGTATAGAGTGACGTTACATCGGTGGTAGCCAATAGTGTCCGTTTCTCTAGTACTGGAGCGGATTCCATTAACTGAAGGACATGTTTAGTGTCCTTCAGGTACGCTTTGGTGTTTTGGACGGCTGGTTGAATGAAGTAATCAATGTACTGCCCCATCCTAGATATAAGCGATTCTATGCCATTAACGATGGGGCGTCCAGGTGGATTATCCTTGGTTTTGTGAATTTTAGGTACAGTATAAATCACTGGGATTCGACAGCATTCTGGTATGATGTGCTTGGCTTCTTTAGGATGTCTTTTTTAATCCCTAAATTGACCACTAGTTTTAATTGCTTTTTATATTTGTTAGTAGGATTCCCTAACAGTTTGACATACGTGTCCATATCTGACAGTTGTCTATTAATTTCTCCCAAGTATTGTTCCTTGGATTGGATGACTATAGCTCCGCCCTTATCTGCAGGGCGGATAACTATGTCATTTCTGGCTGTAAGGAGTTTGATGCCCTTTTTTATATGTATCGGGTCAAAACTCTTTTTGACTTCCAAAGATTCCAAATCCTCCAATACTAATCTTTTAAAAACCTCAATGTGATGGTTGTCAGAGACTTGGGGATTGAACGTCGAGTTGTTGCGTAATGTACTATGGTTCGAATTGGCAGTGGTTGTAGTGGGTTGGAATCTATCATTAAGGAAATACTTCTTCATATTTAATTTCCTTATGTATTTCCGGATCCTAATGTATGTGTCAAATTTGTTCACATTTTTGACTGGTGCATGCTTTAACCCCCTGTCAAGCACTGCCAATTCTTCATGGGTAAGTGGTATAGAGCTCAAGTTTACCACGTTCTCTCCACGTCTGGTCTTTTTCTTTAGTTTTCCCTTTCCAGCTCTGTTTCCCCTTTTGGTTCTGGACTTGATCTTGTCCCTGTTTCTTGTGTCCGTTTCCTGGGGGAGCGGTAAGATTCTTGCGGGTGTCTTCGAGGGGAGAGGTCCCTCCTCTCCCTGTCTAAAAAAGATTGTGGTTGCACATACTGGGGATAATCATAATAATGACGTGGGTCTTCCTGGTATTGTTCTTGGTAATGTCTTAATGGTTCATATCTGTTGTGAATAACTATTGGAGTCCTGTTAGGTGCTCCATAGTATTCAACTGTTTGTGGAGGCCCTCTAGAGTAATTGCCATATTGATCATGGCTATATGTAGATCCTCTATTGTATCCTCCATATTGTTCATGATTTGGACGTGGGGGTCCTCTATTGTCCCTCGGGTTTCTTTCATTGTTGTATGTATTAGCATGTTGACCATTATTATACGGTTTCTTGAATTGCTTTTTGTTAGGTTTCTTCCATTGTTTTTTAGGTGTATACACATGTTTTAGGTGGACACGTGTTGTCCATAATTATGTTGTTAATGTTGCACTCTAGTATTTTCCCGATTAGATTCCTGTTCTTCCCATCTGGGAGGGGCCCTTGTGTTGGACATCGTGGGATCTTGTATTGTAACCTCCCGTACTGGTGAAGATTGGGTAGAGCTGGGTTGTATTGGTTCTGTCTTTTGTTGCCATTTGAAGACATGTCCGGCTTTGTAATCAGCCACGTCCCTCAAACTTTTTTTATTTTCCGTTTTTTCAGCCACGTCCCTCTGAAACTTTTTTTTTCAGCCACGTCCCTCTGAAACTTTTTTATTTTCCGTTGTTGGACTTCCAGGTCTTTCGATATTAGATCTTTATTTAGTGACAATGCTAGTTTCTGAAAGTCACTGGATTCCTTATGTGGATCAAGTTTCAGTTTAATCTCTTCAATTTGCTGTTGCAGGTGTTTAAATCACATAATAAATCACACAACACTGACTTAGAAAGCCTAACGAGAAAATTAGGACACTTAATGGAAAAGAAAGTATCCCTTTGGTGGGATTTACACACTTTTGATCAATATATCTAGGATAATATGGCCCCTAGGAGAATCAGATGGGATATACCACCCAATGATGGATTGGATGACAAAGCGATTGTTAGATGAATGGTATGAATTTTTTAATAACAGAAGTGTAGAAGGAGTCAAATTTTTACTTAACCACTTAAGCCCCGGACCATATTGCTGCCTAAAGACCCAAGGGGTTTTTACAGTTCGGGACTGCGTCGCTTTAACAGACAATTGCGCGGTCGTGCGACGTGGCTCCCAAACAAAATTGGCGTCCTTTTTTCCCCACAAATAGAGCTTTCTTTTGGTGGTATTTGATCACCTCTGCGGTTTTTATTTTTTGGCTATAAACAAAAATAGAGTGACAATTTTGAAAAAAATGCAATATTTTTTACTTTTTGCTGTAATAAATATCCCCCAAAAACATATATAATTTTTTTATTTTTCCTCAGTTTAGGCCAATACGTATTCTTCTACCTATTTTTGGTAAAAAAATCGCAATAATCGTTTATCGGTTGGTTTGCGCAAAATGTATAGCGTTTACAAAATAGGGGATAGTTTTTTTGCATTTTTTGCATTTTTTTTTACTACTAATGGTGGCGATCAGCGATTTTTTTTTTTTGTGACTGCGACATTATGGCGGACACTTCGGACAATTTTGACACATTTTTGGGACCATTGTCATTTTCACAGCAAAAAATGCATTTAAATTGCATTCTTTATTGTGAAAATGACAGTTGCAGTTTGGGAGTTAAACATAGGGGGCGCTGTAACATTTAGGGATCACTGTGTGTGTGTTTACTAGTGTAGGGGGGTGTGGCTGTAGGAATGACATCATCGATCGGATCTCCCCTATAAAGGGGATCACCCGATCGATGCACCGCCACAGTGAAGCAAGGGGAAGCCGTGTTTACACACGGCTCTCCCCGCGTTCTTCAGCTCCGGGGAGCGATCGCGACAGAGCGGCTAACAAATAGCCGCGCCGTCGTCCTGGATCGCTCCCCGAGCGGACCCGACCTCCGCATGTACCGGGGGGGGGTCCCGATCGGACCCCCCACCCACGTCTAGCAAAGGACGTACAGGTACGTACATGTGCCTGTCCGTGCCATTCTGCTGACGTATATGTACATGAGGAGGTCGGGAAGTGGTTAAAAGGAAACAGAAAAAAATCTGCACAGTCCAACAGCAAATTGAAGAGATTAAACTGAAACTTGATCCACATAAGGAATCCAGTGACTTTCAGAAACTAGCATTGTCACTAAATAAAGATCTAATATCGAAAGACCTGGAAGTCCAACAACGGAAAATAAAAAAGTTTCAGAGGGACGTGGCTGATTACAAAGCCGGACATGTCTTCAAATGGCAACAAAAGACAGAACCAATACAACCCAGCTCTACCCAATATTCACCAGTACGGGAGGTTACAATACAAGATTCCACAATGTCCAACACAAGGGCCCCTCCCAGATGGGAAGAACAGGAATCTAATCGGGAAAATACTAGAGTGCAACATGAACAACATAATTATGGACAACACGTGTCCCATACACCTAAAAAACAATGGAAGAAACCTAACAAAAAGCAATTCAAGAAACCGTATAATAATGGTCAACATGCTAATACATACAACAATGAAAGAAACCCGAGGGACAATAGAGGACCCCCACCTCCAAATCATGAACAATATGGAGGATACAATAGAGGATCTAGCCATGATCAATATGGCAATTACTCTAGACTCTTTGATCAAGGAGATAAACGTTCAGGATAAAGAGGGAAATAGGGTGTGAATGTCATATGGAATGCTCTGTATAAGGGAATGTGGATGGGAACTTGAAGCATGTAGTAGAGTATTCCCGGCGGTAGGTTTACGAAATAGGTCGGTCTCTATCAAGCCGTCTTCACTTTTCATGATTCTCAGGTCCAAATAGGGGATCTGGGAATCATCAAATGTAAACGTAAAAAACAAGTTGTCGGTATTGTCATTAAGTTGGTCAATAAATTCCTGAAGCAATAGGTTAGGGCCCGTCCAAATCATAAAAATATTGTCTATGAAACGATACCAGCACATCACGTGCTGGAGATATTGGTCATAATTCTCACTAGAGAAGACCTTTCGTTCCCATGCCCCTAAAAATAAATTGGCATATGAAGGTGCACATGAAGTGCCCATAGCCACTCCTTGGCTTTGTAAAAAATATTGGTCTTCAAATAAAAAGTAGTTTCTAGTGAGAATAAATGACAACAGTTTAAGGATGAATTCGTTACGGGGCCATAGTGTACGATCCTCCTCCATAAGGAAGGATCTGGCTGTCCGGACCCCCTGCTCGTGGGGGATGCTGGAGTAAAGAGCCTCTACATCAATAGCCACGAGCAAGGCATCCGGAGGGACCTTGATCCCTTCCAAATGGCGCAGGAGTTCGGATGTATCGCGAATGTACGAAGGTAGACTTTGTACATGCGAAATCAAAAAGTGGTCAACAAATTTACTTGCATGGTCTGTCAAAGATCCTATCCCCGATACAATGGGGCGACCGGGTGGTCGTACCAGCTGTTTGTGGGTTTTGGGTAACGTGTAGAATGTAAGGGTACGAGGATGTTTTGGGATCAAGTAGTTGAGTGTATCTTGATCCATGTATCCACTCCAAAACGCCTCAGATCTCAACAAATTCGTTGATATACAGTTGAATGTGTGTAGACAAAACGGGTTGGTACCAAGTTGAATTGTCTAATACAGTATAACACATTGAAAGGTATTGATCATGCGTCATGATGACAATGTTTCCGCCTTTGTCGGCAGGTTTGATTACAATGTCATTACGCCGCTGTAAAGAAGATAACGCTTTTTGTTGGTTTGTGGTTAGGTTGGGGTGAAAAGATGGCCACCGACTTCTTTAAGGTCCTTAATAGTCTGTTGCAAAAATGCCCAGATAGCCGGACAGGTCATTAGGTCAGGAAATCTACGGGAACTAGGTTTGAATTTTTTATTGTGGCTGGGTGAAATGGTCCCGGCAGATACTATAGAGGGTGCAACGGTGGCATCCGTTACCCCCAAATCAGGGGGGTTGGGGTATCATCGATGCACCCTTCATCGTAGAGTAGCATTAGATCTCTCAAGGCCCTGAATTCGTCCATAGTAAAGTCCTTGGTTCGTTCGGTGAGTTCACGCCCCAAGGAGATATTATGGCGATCCTTATCGAAAATAAATTTGAAAGTTAAGTTGCGCGCGAAAAGATATAAATCCTTAATGGTCTCTGTTACATGTATGGGGTCAGTGGGGCAGAAGCCCAATTGTAACACCGATATTTCATCAGTGCACAATGTAATTGGTGTCAAATTAATTATATTTAAATTGGTTGGAGTGGGGGCTGACTGGGTAGAGGTGTGGCCGGTAGGGGCGTGGAGGGCGCCTTGCATACAAATGTGTCTATCTTGAGTTGTTTTGTTAAATCTAAAAAATCCAGGTCCAACAGAGCTTTTTTAGGGTTAATTAGTGTATAGCTCAAAACTTTTGGAATTGCATGATGCAACGTTGTTGCCGGGGTATTAGCCCCTGCTTCGGGGTTGGCCTCAGGTAAGGGCTCTCCCAGTGTGTGGGCAGATTGGTGTGTTGTGGATGTTCTTTACCCTTCCTGGGTGCAGTTGGTGGGGTACCCCCTGCTCGTCGTTGGCGTTTGCGGGTCGCGTTGGCTGAGGCAGGGCCCTGGGGACGGATACCTGTATTAGAAGACCGGGATGAAGAAATGGAAGAATCAGATTCAGAGTTTACAGTTGTAGCTCTAGAGGGTAATTGTCCTCTTATAGGTCCCTTGCGGCCTGCCGAGCGCTCAGCCCATTTATAGGCGTAGCCCTCTGAAAAGGCCAATTTATCTTTCACAAATTTTGTGGTTTTTTTAACAATGGTGTCCTTATTAAGCCCTTCCAGTCGTGTCCTGATCACCTTCCATTTGTCAGGGAAGGAAGTAATCTCCATAACATGTTGGTACTGGGCACTGAGACGCTCAATCTCACCGTCAAGTAGCACCATGTCAAGTGTGTATTGGTTGATAAGGGTTTTCATTAGGTCCAGGCTACATTGGGTAAGAATCTTCTCCCACGAGGATTTAAAACTCGGGGATGGATCTTTAGTGGTGGGAAATAGTTGGACTCTAAGTCCCATAGGGCATACTTCCTCCCTGATATACTGTTTGAAGTATTCTGTGTGCCAATGTAGGTGGGATTTGTCTGGTTGTCTGCAACCAATCTTTATAGTACCGATATAGTCCTCCCCGCCCACTCTCGCTCTGTAGGAGCCTCAGGGACCGTGGGGAATCCCTGGGACCCCTCATTAACCCCTACAGGCCTCAACGTGGACTTTGATCTCAATTGTTTTTTTAAATAATTTTTGAGTAATTTTTGAATAATCTTCACTATTATAATTTCCTGGTTCTTACCATAGTTTGATTTATTTTATTTATTAAACCCAGTGGAGACACGGACATATGGGAGATGGTTATCTACACATGGAGATATTGTATTGTCCAATGTCAATATTGTCCATTTATTTTTGAATCTTTATATATCACTATCTGTCATCTGTTGGCCTTTGGCTGAATGTGAACGCTCTAGTCCATCATCCACATGTTAGTCCAATTATATGTGACATCCAATGCAGGTTCCGCACCTATATGGATATTCCACTCTATTTATAGTGGTGGATGTTTCGATTTTTACCATTTCTCCATTCACTATACAGATAGTGATTATCCTGTTTTCATGTAACTAACACTGTGTCCCCCCTTTTTTAATTATGCAACTTGCTTTTTTAATTATGCAACTTGCATTTTTAAATATACTATTTTAATCATTTGCATCCAATAGGCTGGTCCTAGAATATTCCTCTCTGAATTTGTGACCCTGTGCTAGCACATGTGTGCACCGTCACATTACAGCATTGAGGAAGAATGTGTATATTTTTAAAGTTAGAATTTATCCCATTTATGGCTCTGTCCAGCTCCGTATTGAAGTCCCTATTGTGGACTTCAAAAACATGGTGCTGTGTTTACTTCCGGTTACCTACAATATAAGGTCAGGCTGTACAGCCAATCAACATCCCTGAAGAAGTCACAAGACCGTGACGTAGGAAGTGAGACCTATGCAATCAGCCGGAGGCCAACGGAAGTAAGTCGGCTTGTCATCACGCCGCGTCCTATGCTGTAGCGCAAATTGCCGATTTTAAACCCCTTTTTATGAAGAATTGAATAAATATTTTTACTACCGTTTACAACGTCCTTCACTATTGTGGCATTTATCTCTTTACCACATCCTTTGGCTCCATCCCTGAGATACACGGACACACGGATACCAGGACCTTCATCGCTCCAGGACATCATTGGAATTCATCCAGGAGTGGCGGCGCTGACCCAACAGAAGGAGGAATCATTTGCCCTATGCGCACATACCATTGGTTGAAGGTAAGGGCAATAGGAGATAAGTTATCGGATTCAAACACCTTGTCTAGATGATCCATCCATTTGATTTGCGTCTCAAGATTATCCATTTGCCATTCATAGACTCTATATACAGTGTTTATTGTTTGCAGTGACTACCTTTACGTTTTGGGCTCTCCTAGCCCATTTTTTCACTTTTGGTCACAGTGTGTTGGCCATTCAACCATTATGTGCAATACACCTATACTTTAGCGTTTATCATTTTTATATTGAGGTTTGTGGCCAGGTCCAGAGACGCGATAAACGCGTTGGTGGCTCTGTATCGGCTAATTTATGCCTTTCCCCACTGAAACTTCTTCCTCGTCTGCTGAGGGGAGGCCGAGGGGATTCTGGTGATTCTGATTGCCCCAGACTGGCCTTGGTGTCCCTGGTATGCCGACCTAGTGCGTCTAGTGTCCCTTGGGGGAGGACCTTCGGTCGCAAGGTCCCATACTTCATCCTGCTTTACAGTCGATGGCTTTAACGGCATGACTATTGAAAGCCATGTACTGAGGGACAGAGACCAGTCTGATTCGGTGAATTCCACCATGCTAGGAGCACGGAAGTCGTCTTCTCTGAATATTTAAAGCGGAGTTCCAACCACAATGTCCTTTCATCCTGCGTTTTTTATAATATAAATGTGGTCACTTAGGGCCATATTCTGAGAGAAGTTACGATGGAGTATCTCAGGATACTCCATCTCTCTTTTTTGGCCCGTGTATCTCTGCGACTGATTCTTAGAATCATTTTCGCATAGATACACTTAAGATCCGCCATGTGTAAGTCACTTACACTGTCGGATCTTAAATGTAATTACGCCGCCCGCCGCTAGATGGCATTTACGTGAAGGTCTCATTTATTTATGCAAATGAGCCTGCTACGCCGATTCCCGAACGATTTTGCGTCGCGTACCCGTCGCTAACGTCGTTTGCGTAAGCGGAAACTTACTCCTGCTATATGAGGAGTACGTTTCTGCATGTCCCACGTAGGCCATGTTACGGACAGCGTCGGGTCCGCGTCGTGTTTTTCCGTCGGCTACGTTGTTTCCCGAAGTCTTTCTTGAATACGACTTTACGTCAATGACGCACACGTCGGCGTCAGACGTTTTCCGCCGAGAACTGGAGCATGCGCACTGGGCTTTTTTAAGCCCGGCGCATGCGCAGTTACTTAGAATCGGGGGCGCGCTTAATTTGAATAGAAGCCGCCCCCTTGAAGATACGCGTGGCTATGCCGGGCCATTTACACTCCGCCGCCCCAAACTACGGAGCAAGTGTTTGGGGAATACAGCACTTGCTCCTGTAGTTTGGGGCGGCGGAGTGTAAATGCCTTACGCGCCGCCCGCGGACATTTAGAGAGAATATGGGCCTTACTATTTTACAATCCGCCGCCGATCCGCATAGATATTCAAAAAAGATAGTTTATAAAACTATATCTCTACACCTTTGTCATTTTGCTTGTGGGCATTGTGAAGCCTACAGGCACTTACTTCCTGGAAGTCTTGGATCGGGAGTGATAATTGGACAGCGCACTGCATCCTGGGAAATGAAACACATTTCTCAGGAGCATTAGAGGGAGATGATGTCAGAATCCTAGGTGCTTTCAAAGGCAGATTTTGTGGGACCGCATAGCAACAGGCATTTCCAGATGGGTAAAAAAAAAAAAAAAAAACCTTTTTTTTTTTTTTTTGTCGTAAGTTACAGTTTAAAGCAAAATAGTTTTTTTGATGGAACCTCCACTTTAACATCGCCCCTTGGCAACTCATTCACTGGTGAGTACGTTTGTGCAAGGAGTCCAATATGTGATCCCTCTGGTTCGACCATCCCTTCCTCAATGGGATTTGGATCTGGTGCTCTCGGTGCTTCAGACACCTCCCTTTGGGAACATCAGAGAGATTCCTCTTTGACATTCTCTTAGACAGTTGCTTTTCTGGTGGCCATTACATCTGTAAGAAGGGTTTCTGAGTTGGTGGTCTTGTCTTGCAAGTCCCCATACTCGATCCTCCATAAGAGTTGAGTGGTGCTACGCCCGCAACCTTAGTTTCTCCGGAGATGGTTTTGACCTTTCATCTGAATGAGGACATTGTGCTTCCATCCTTGTGTCATCGGCCATCGCATCTCAAAGAGGTTGCGTTACATCCCTTAGATGTTGTACGTGCTCTGCGGGTGCATCTGTCTGCTACGACTGTTCAGAGGTCAGTGACTGGTCCAAAGATAGGTCTGGTGGTCATCGGCCACCATTTCTCAGTGGATCTGACAGACGGTGAATCAGGCCTATGCCCTTAGAGGGCGGGCACCTCCCTTTCTTGTCCCGGCACATTCGACCAGTGAAATCGGTGCCTCCTGGGCTTTCCAACATCAACGGCTGTTTCATAGGTGTGTAAGGCGTCGACCTGGTCGAAACACCTGTGTGCAGGCGCCAAGAGGCTGATTTAAAGCCCAGCACGCCAGAAGCTTTCTGTAAAGCCACATGGACACAGACCTGTGAGCTGTAAAGCATCCCTGTGGATTGAACCAGGCAAACCTAAGACTCCTACTCAGCATGAGGTTGTGCAGTGAGCTGATATATATGTATTGTAAGACTATAGCACAGCAGTGATTGCATTTATTTTTTGTGGGTAGTACCTTTGTTTTGCAGTAAGGGCTATGTCCCTGAGAAGAGGTTCAAGGGCTAGTAAAAAGCACCAGAAAATCCCTGCTTATGGCTAAGGATTCTGAGCTTGCCTGCAGTTTACCATCCCCCTCTGTCAGCCTGATAGCAGCCTCACAGGATGAGCCCCTGTCTGGTTCTGCAGCTTCTCCTATGGCAAGTTGCTTCGGATGGCTTAGAAGGAAGGATTGCTACTATTATCGCAACCTCCTTAAAATATAGCAGAAAACGGGGTAGATCCCCATCATCTGCTCGGGCTCTCCTATCAGATGAGCCTTCTGAGGGTGAAAAATCACTCTCTGGAGATGAGGATCATGTGCAGTCTGAGGACTCAGATGATGATAGGATTCCGAAGGCAATACCATTGATCTTGTCTTTTCCCACCTATGCACTCCACGCAACCTCTCCAACTATTCTTACTCCCTCTCTGATCACTACCTTATTAACTTCACTCTCTCCTTCTCCTTCTCCTCCGCCTCCTCTCCACCCAAACGCCCTACGGTTTCTCGTAGAAACTTTCACCATATCAACCCTTCTCTTCTATACTCTGTGACTGACCACCTCTATGACAAAATCGCACCCCTGTCCTGCACCCACCTAGCCACTTCTTTCTACAAAACTTATTTTCTAGCATCACTGGACAGACTGGCCCCCCTCACTACACGCAGAATAAGGCCCTGTCCCCTTCAACCCTGGCAAACAGATGATACTAGAGGTCTGAAAAAACATACTGTGGCGTACGAAAAAGTCCCAGTAGGATTTCGACCAGTATAAATCTGCCCTCCAAAAATAAAATTCCAGCCTCCTCACTGACAAGCAGACCTATTTCATCACCCTCATTAAAAACATATCATCCCGTCCCCATCAACTCTTCTCTACCTTCAACTCTCTACTTCGTCCCCCACTGCCTTCACCCACCAACTCACTCACTGCCCAGGAAATTGCTAATCACTTCAAACAGAAGATTGATACAATTCGCAAGGAGATCTCTACTGTTCAGATACCCTCCATGCTATACACATCATGCCCACAGGTACAATCAATACTTCCCTCTTTTAACCCCACCACTATAGACAAGGTTGCTAAATTACTTGCTAATGTCCATCTTACCACCTGCCCTCGGAATCCTGTTCCCTCGCAAATGCTACGTTCAACCTCTGGCTCTATTCTACACTCTCTAACCCACATCTTCAATCTCTCCCTCTCTTCTGGCATCTTCCCTAACTCTTTAAAAAAAAGGAACTTTTCAGCCCCATACTTAAAAAGCCCACATTGGACCCATCCTACACCCCATCTCCTTGCTCCCCTTTTTATCCAAACTCCTTGAACGTCTAGTCTACAACCAACTGAGCGTCCACCTTGCCGATAACCTTCTTGATCCCCTTCAGTCTGGATTTCGTCCTCAACATTCCATAGAAACTGCGCTCCTAAAACTAACAAACGATATACTAACGGCCAAAATCAAGGGACACTATTCTGTACTCCTACTCCTGGACCTCTCTGCCTTTGATACAGTTGACCACCCACTCCTCCTCAAACTCCACACCTTTGGTCTCCGTGACCATACTCTTCGCTGGTTCTCTACTTATCCAACCGCACCTTTAGCGTTACTTACAATTCTACTTCCTCCTCTCCTCTTCCTTTCTCTGTTGGGGTCCCCCAAGGTTCTGTTCTTGGACCCCTCCTATTTTCAATCTACACCTCCTCCCTGGGTCAGCTTATAGCCTCCCACAGCTTCCAATACTATCTCTACGCTGACGACACTCAAATCTATTTCTCTACCCCTCAACTCGCCCCTTCATTCTCCTCACGTATCACTAATTTACTATCAGATATATCAGTTTGGATGTCGCATCACTTCCTCAAACTCACTCTATCCAAAACCGAACTTATAATTTTTCCTCCCCCACGTGCCTCTTCCCCTGATCTCTCTGTCATAATTGATGGCACAACCATAAGCCCATCCCCACATGCCAAGGTCCTAGGAGTAGTCCTGGACTCTGAACTGTCCTTCAAGCCCCACGTCCAATCACTGTCCAAATCTTGCTGCCTCAACCTCCAACATCTCCAAAATACGCCCCTTTCTAACCAATGACACAACAAAGCTCTTAATTCACTCCCTGGTCATCTCTCACCTTGATTACTGCAACTCCCTTCTCATTGGCTTACCGCTGCATACATCATGAATGCTGCTGCCAGACTCATCCACCTTACCAACCGCTCTGACTCTGCTGCTCCTCTCTGTCAATCCCTTCACTGGCTTCCGTTCGCCCAACAAATTAAATTCAAAATACTAACTACTACCTACAAAGCTATCCACAACTCTGCCCCCAGCTTCATCACTGACCTAGTCTCTACCAACCTAATCGTTCTCTTCGTTCTTATCAAGACCTACTGCTCTCTAGCTCTCTCATCACCTCCTCCCTTGCTTGTCTACAGGACTTTTCCAGAGCCTCTCCAAGCCTATAGAACTCCTTACCCCAATCTGTCTGCCTATCTCCTTCTCTATTAGCTTTTAGAGGATCCCTGAAAACCCTCCTCTTCAGAGAAGCCTATCCTACCCACATCTAACAACTGTATTTTCATTTTGTCTATCTGATCATCCCCCACATCTACTACCCTTTGATCCACTTGACCCTACCTTCTAGACTGTAAGCTCTAATGACCAGGGCCCTCTAATCCCTCCTGTATTGTATCGGAATTGGTGACTCTTTCGTGTAAAGAACCGTATGATTATTCATGACAGGGTGGTGCTGCGTCCTCATCCAACTTTCTTACCTAAGGTGGTTTTATGATTTCATCTGAATCAAGATTTAGTCCTACCATCTTTTTTTTCCCAGATCCGCAGTCTGTGGAGGAAGAAAGTCTACACTCTCCTAGGATGTTTTTAAGAGCAGTAAAGGTTCATCTGCAAGCTACAGCTCAGATAAGAAAGACTGATTGTTTATTCTGCCACAGGGCCCAAGGAAGGGCCAGGCAGCATTGAAGTCCACTATTGTAAGTTGGATTCGACAAGTCATTATCCAAGCCTATGGTTTAGAATAGAACATCCCTCCTTTTCAGGTGAAAGCGCACTCGACTAGAGCAGTTGGTGCTTCATGGGCAGTGCATCACCAGGCCTCCATGGCTCAGATCTGTAAGGCTGCTACTTGGTCTTTGGTCCATACATTTACTAAATTCTACCAGGTAGATGTGAGAGGGTACGAGGATGCCCCCTTTGGGCGTAGTGTACTGCAGGCAGCAATGTAGATTCTCTGGCCCGATGATGGTCTTATTTCTGATCTGTCTCTCCCTCCCCTCAATTTTAGCATTGCTATGGGACATCCCATTAAGTAATTAAGGCTCTGTGTCCCGTGATGTATGAGCAAGAAAATATGATTTTTTTTTTATACAGCTTACCCGTAAAATCCTTTTCTTGGGAATACATCACGGTACACAGCTCCCGCCCCTCTTCGGAGTTGAACGTGGAACACTTATTGCTTTGCTACAAAACTGAGGCACTCTCCATTTGTAAGGGGGTTATATATAGTTACATAGTTAGTCAGGTTGAAAAAAGACACAAGTCCATCCAGTTCAACCACAAAAAAAAAAAAAAACAGTACAATCCTATACACCCAACTCCATACCCACAGTTGATCCAGAGGAACACAATTTTAATTGGGTTTGCCAGTGTCCAATCACCTGTGGTGACTACATAACCCATTAAGTAATTAAGGCTCTGTGTCCCGTGATGTATTCCCTAGAAAAGGATTTTACAGGTAAGCTGTATAAAAAAATCCTAGTATTAATAAAATACAAACATAATATGAAAAGTAGAATAAAATTGAGCATAAATGGAAAGAACATAGTTTTACATGAGTTTCTATCAATTAGTAACCACATCAATTGACATAATTTTTCGGTAGATCACCCAATGTTTCGGAGAATCCAATCATCTTCTTCTTCAGGGGTATGTGGAAAAATCAGTCATGTGTTTATAATATATCAAGACATGTTACCAAAATTGATGATGGAATATAGGATGAATAATTGGCAAATCTTGCAGTAAATTGTCATGGTAACCATACTTGCATATCTAGACAAAACTCTTAATGCATAACATTCCATAGCATTTTAAAATCAAGGAAAAAACAAACACAGCTGTGTACTGGGTATGCTGGTCTGCCAACGTCTACAACTTATCAGGAATGACCTTACCCCTCCCAGAAGGGATTCGTCATTCGGCAGTACTGAAGCCTAGTGTGCACAAACCCTATGGTGAAAGATAATTTGAGAACTTAGATCTCAGTCCAGCCTAGGTTATTGATTTACGTGTGTGTGCCACTTATTGGGTAAAATATCCTACCTTTGGCATAGGATAAGCAGTGTGAGTAGGTATTAGCCAAACCGGTGGCCACTAAAAGAAAATTAGATGAAACAACTTGATCAGATCATCTGGTATGAATTTGTATTATAGGGCTTGTCCAGGATAGATCAGCATCCCCTGTCCTCCAACCCAGTACATAAATGGAAAAAAATATAAATTATAGATACAATAAAGGGTTGTTTCCAATTGTTGCACAGTATGTGTATGTTTACTAATGAAAAAAATTGTGCTATAGGTAGTGTCCACTAGGTGGCATCCATACCTCCTAGACCAAGGGTGCCCAACCTTTTGAAGAGCGGGGGCCACTTAAACGACTTGGTAACCGGTCACGGGCCAGAATGAGCGGAGCGGGTGGATGGCAGCCCACTCTATAGAGCCCTCTGAACTCAACACAAGTCCATTTACATCTGCCACTCCTTAGAGGTGAATGGAGGGTCCGATTGGGTCGGACTGACCGTGTAAAAGGGGCCGAAGACTGCTTTCACACTGATGTACTGTTTACCCGCACCACGGGTTCACCAGTGGCTTTGCTGCAGGTTAGCTGCACTTTGCCATAGACTTCTATTATATCTTGTAGGTGTGGTGCACTTTCAGAAAGCACACCAAACTCGCAGGTAATATAAGTCTATGGCTCAGTGCAGGTAACCCACAGGTGCACGGCTCTGCATCTGCGGATCAGTTGAAAGCAGCCCAGTAACCACTACAGAACATATATGCCCATATATACACTGTGATTTTAGTAATAAACTTACCTTTAATAACAGTATTCTATTCCATTCCAGAGCAGATCCGGGCCACATCAGAGAGCTCTGCGGACCACGTGGCCCCCGGGCCACTTGTTGGGCACCCCTGCTCTAGACAGTATAGAGTGTGCATTTGAAAGGAACCCAGTATTGCAGCATTGTGCTATATCAGGCTAGGAAAACAAAAGGATTAGCTGTCCATACAGGGGCACAGGCAGAAAAAGCTCAACAGTCAAACCATCAAAAGATAAATTACCTAGTAGACGAACGTGTGGGGATACAGTCCGGCGTCAAGACAAGTTGCTGGATATTGGCATGTTCCCCACGGAGTCCAGCCTATATAGCCCCTCCCTGCAAATTGCAGATGCAGCCTGATGGATTCAGTTGCGTCTGAGAGCCAGGGAGAAGATCAGGATTATAAGGTCATCGGCTCCAAATCTGGGCGGCTGTGTGTGCCGGGTATGCTGAATGTAAATCCCAAGGGGGAGGTCATGTGATAGGGCTGCTAAGAATCAGAATAAAAATGTATAAGGGCTCTTTCACACGTCCGCTCAGTTTTTTAGATCATTTTTTTTTTCATCAGTTGATCCGTTTTTTCATCTGTTTTTCGTCCATTTTCCGTCCGTTTACATCAGTTTCCGATCTGTTTTTCCATCAGTTTTTTTTGGGCTTTTTACATATTTTGATGAAAAACAAATGTTAGCGGATCGGATGGTAAACGGATCGTCCGCTAACGTCCGTTCCGTTTTTTTGACGGAAGAAAAACGGATGGAAGAACGGACGAAAAACGGATGAAAAAACGGATCAACTGATGAAAAAAAAAATGATCTAAAAAACTGAGCGGACGTGTGAAAGAGCCCTAAAACGGTTGTAATTAACAATGTGCAGCGCCATCTAATGGTAAGTATAAGGAAGACAAGCAAATACAGCAGGAAAAGAGCTACTGTTCATCAAAATCTCAAAGTATATATACAAAATGCATATTTTACATCATACAAATATTCTGGGTTTGACAAAACTGGCTTTTCTTGATGAATTATTTTAAACGGTCATCATTGAAATGAGAATACCTAATACGTATAAAATAATATTATTATTCCTACTTTTTCGCCTCATACAAGTCATCTTGATGCTGTTAGCTATGTTTTAGCTGAATTGTGTTCAGAGTGTGGAGACTGAAGGGGCGATATGTATTGATCAAGAGATAAAGCTCATTGGAATAAAGGTTACTACTATCATTTCAAAAATATGACATTGATTTCAAATTGTAATATTTTTATTTTCCATCCCCGGAGGAAAAACCCTTCCAAGAATTGGCTTAAAACATATGGCCTCGTTCAGGCCGGGAGGTGAGGTGGCCTTCAGAGTGTGTATCCACCGCAGCTCCAATTGGAGGAGGGTCTTGTTACAGTCCCTCGCCTCTGGAGCTTGGGTGGACACTGTCAAGAATGAGAAATTTGATGTTGGGGAAACTTGCCCCCATGCAACGTTTGTGTGTGAAGGCCTAAGGGTAAGTCAGAATTGTTGGTTTGCATGCTTTTAATGTGTCTATAGGCATGTTTCCAAAACTCAAGTTTTGTCTTGCCTATATAAAAGCAACTTCAGTCGCAACAGAGCATATAGACAACGGCGATCATTCTGCAATTCGCAAAATGTTTAGGTCGGAATATTTGGCCGTTGGGAAGGATGGGATTTATGCCAGTGTGCATGTACCGGCAATACTTGTAGGTACCGCAACAATAAGTGCCTTTATACTTTACAGGGGTCTGAGCGAAGTTCGCCCTTGTATTCACTCATAGTGAATTTATCATTAAAGGGTCACTAAAGGAATTTTTTTTTATCTTACTGCAGTCCTGGTTTCATGTCCTCATTGTTCATTTTTGCTTTGATGTTGCTGTAATTCCTCTCTGCTCTGGACACTTCCTTGTTGTCTGTTTCCTGATCACCACAGTACTGGGAGATTTCTCACGGTGGTGACTAATCAAGGAGGTGTGTCTAAAACCCCTCCGCACCAATCCAGTTTCGTTTTGCAAAACCTTCACTGCTCTCTATTGGCTCTCTGGCTCTGTACATGAGAGAACCAGGAAACAACAGCAAAAACAAAACTA
The DNA here is from genome assembly GCF_905171775.1 of Rana temporaria. Classification (NCBI taxonomy): domain Eukaryota; kingdom Metazoa; phylum Chordata; class Amphibia; order Anura; family Ranidae; genus Rana; species Rana temporaria. Next base: position 350,974,000 of record NC_053490.1, read on the forward strand.
AACTGTAGGTACATTATATGATTGTTATCTATTTTTAATCATTTTTAAAAGGAATCAGTTAACTATTATGTCTCTATACCCTGTAAACAGTAATTTCAGCCAAAAAATTGTCCCAGCACAGTCGGATGATAACAGATGCCAATATTTTTAATGATATTTGTTGACTGTTTTGCTGATTACTGTATTGTTATGATACAAATTGGATTAGTATTATTCTTAGATTTTTGGGAATACAAGAGTTTGCCTCTATCCTGTGTTGACTTGTTGGTAGGCTCTTTTCAAAGAGGCATGAGAATAACCACTCTGCAACAGCCTATCACGGAGCTGCAGGGCCTGGATTTTAAAATTTGCTTCCCCTGAGCAATTCCACCTGATCCATAAGTATTGACCATATGGTATCAAATTGATCAATGTATGGGGTTGGAAGCTCGAGGCATGCAATATATTATTCCCAGCGGTGGTTTTCCTGTAAAGGTTACTCCCTAGTTTGCCATCAGTGTCCCTAAAGACTTCAACATCCAGAAATGCTATTCATTCCTCGTCAAAACTCATTGTAAAATTTTAAATAAAATTCATTTTTATTCTTTCTAGGAAAAACTGTAGCGAATCAGTGGCGCCATCTCAAATCATAAAAATATTGGGGCAGATCCACAGAGATCTGCACCCGCGCAGCGTATCGGAGATACGCTACGCTGCCGTACCTTACCTGGCTTTAGTTCGAATCCTTAAAGATTTTGCGCCGTAAGTTACGGCGGCGTAGTCTATCTCTGGCGGCGGAATTCAAATCGGCAATTAGGGGGCGTGTTTCATTTAAATGAGGCGCGTCCCCGCACCAAATTAACTGCGCATGCGCCGTCCCGAAATTTCCCGCCGTGCATTGCGCTAAATGACGTCGCTAGCTTTTTTTAACATAGACGTGAATTACGTCCATCCCGATTCACGGACGACTTGAATGAATGAATGAAAAACGTATAAAGCGCGGCGCATGCGAACTGAATCGCTTCTGGGCGCTAGTTGTTCGTGTCTCATGACATCAAAAGAGCAGAGTTTTGATCTGTCTTCTGAAAGTCAGGTGGTTTTCCTCCAAGCGAATGCTGGTTGGTAAAGCGTTCCATAGTCTAGGACCCTAAAAAGCAAACCTTCTTTCTCCTTTGGACTTGTATTTGGTTTTTGGTACCCTGACCGGATTTTGGTCGGTGGATCGCAGAACGCGATTCGAATTGTGAGGTTCTATCTTGTCGCAAAGATATTGCGGAGCCTTCCCATGGATGCACTTATGTGTCAGGCAGAGTGCTTTAAATGCAATTCTGTCTTTTACTGGCAGCCAGTGAAGGGTTCTCAACGAAGGTGAGATTGATTCCCATTTTTTTTTCCCAGTCACCAGTCTGGCGGCCGTATTCTGAACGACTTGCAGACGGGAGATTTGGTACTTTGGGAGTCCGAGGTACAGGGCGTTAGCATAGTCCAGTCTGGAATTCACGATTGTTCCCACCACGACTGCTACGTCTTCTTTGGGGATAAATGGAATAAGTCTGTGTAGTAGGCGCAACAGATGGTGTGCTCCGCTGACTACTGACCATATTTGTGCGATCATTGTCATGAAGGTGTCGAAGATGACCCCGAGACTTTTGACTTTGGAGCTAGGGGTGATGATTTGGCCCAGAATGGGCGGGGGTGTCCAGGTTGTTGCCAGTTGACTCTTTCGGCTGGCGTGAAACATAAGGAGTTCTGTTTTTGAACTGTTGAGTTTAAGATAACTCTTTGTCATCCAGTTTTCTATCAAAGAGAGACATTTCTCTAAACTGGGATGATGATCCTTTTTGTTGCAGATGCGAAAATACAGTTGCGTATCGTCTGCATAAGAGTGATAGAGTAGTTCTTGGCTACTGATAATATCAAAGAGAGGGCGAAGATAGATGTTGAAAAGCACCGGTGACAGGGGGGATCCTTGGGGGACTCCACATGACACCGTGCGCTTTTCCGACGTGAAAGAACCCAATTTAACTGTTTGTGATCGGTTTTCAAGAAAGGAAGAAAACCATGGTAAATCACCTTCTGCGACTTCTGCTACCTTGGCTAGTCGCATCAGTAACAGTTTGTGGTCTACCGTGTCAAAGGCTGCGCTTAGGTCCAGCAGAACCAGGAGACAAGATTCTCCTTCGTCTGCGGCCTCGAGGGCATCGTCCCATATTTTGAGTAAGGCCGTTTCTGTCCCATGTCCGGGACGGAAGCCTGATTGTAATGGATCCAGTAGATTGTGGGTATCTAGATGCTGTTGCAGCTGTTGTACCACTACTTTCTCCATTATCTTGGAGAGAACATTTAGGCCTGTTATGGGACGGCGGTGAGTTGGGTCCTTGGGATCCAGGTTAGGTTTTTTCAAGATGGGCTGGATTGTGCCCTCTTTCAACAGGGATGGCACTGTGCCTTCCTTAAATGACTGGTTTATAAGCTGTGTGATGAGTGGTGCCAGGATGTCGGCACATTCCTTCAGCAGTTTGGTGGGGATGATATCATTGGGCGATGTGCTGTTCCGCAAAGTACCAATGATATTTTTTGTGGTATCGATGGAGATCGGTTCCAGAGTGAACTTTGTTAATTGTAGAGCGTTTCTGTGGGTGTTTTGTGGTTGATTGACGGTGGGGTTGAGGGGGGTATTGTTTTGCAAGATGCTTTGCCGGATTCTTTCAATTTTGTTGATGAAGAAATCCGATAGTTCATTACAGAACTCTTGGGTGTCTGAGTTGGGGACTTCAAGACATCCTGGATTCATGGTCTGGGTGACCATCTTGAAGAGTTCGCGGGGGCGGTTTAGGGCGCTGTTAATCGCCATAGAAAAATGATGTTTCTTGGCTTTGAAGATTTCTTTATGATATCGTGTTATTGCCTTGTAGATGATGAGGTTATCCTCTGCAGGGCTTCTTTTCCAGGCGGCTTCCGCCCTTCTGCGCTCTTGCTTCAGAAGCGACAGCTGGTTGTTGAACCAGCCAGACTTTCTTTTTCGGATGCAGGCTTTGCGTTTCGGTGCTACTAAATCGGCTGACTGTAGCAGGGCTGCGTTTATGGCATCCAGTGTATCTGCGGCTGTTTGATGTGGATGGATTGTTTTGATTCTGTTTCCTAAGGTAGATTTAAAGAGTTCCGAATGGAGCTTCTTCTGAGATCTAGCCCAGTGTATTGTCACCGGCTTGGGTGCTTTTATCACTGGGGGAATTTTGGAGATTATGAAATTGATTGCATGGTGGTCTGTCCATGGCAATGGTTCATTTTCTAAAATGCTTATTTTCAGATTTTGTCTGAAAATTAGGTCGAGTGTGTGACCTGAAGCATGTGTTGGCCCGCATATAAGTTGCTGTAGCCCTAATCCCTCCAGGTGATCAATGCAGGCATCCGCAATGGGATCCTGTGCGGAGTTGGCCCACAGATTAAAGTCCCCGAGCAGCAAAAGGTGTTTGCTGTTAAGGGTATAAGTGGATATAAACTCCGTTAAAGATGGCAAAAACTGCGATTTTGGCCCAGGTGGCCTATAGCAGAGGAGAATGTGAACAGTCTCCTGGGGGGAAGTTTGAAGTTGAAGAGTAAGGGTTTCCATGAATGGAAGAGGATTTTGAAGGGCTGGCTTAGTGATTGTAATGTGATTCTTGTGGATCACCGCCAGGCCACCTCCTCTTTGCCCTATTCTGTTTTCCGTTATAATGCGATAGTTTTCTGGCACCAATTCTCCGAGAATCGTGTTGCAGTCGTCTGAGAGCCAGCTTTCTGTAATAAAGAGGCAGTCTAGATCGTTTTGTAGTAAGAAATCGTGGATTTCTAATCAGTGTTTTACTGCCGATCTTGTGTTGATCAAAGCACATGATATGTGCTTGAGCTGGGTTAATAGTTTACATTTTTGATGGTCGATCGTCGATCGAATCTCAAAAGTTGCTCTATTTTTAAGGCCTTTTTGGTGACGGCTGGTAATGCTGTTGCGAATTGTCTCAGACCCCGAATAGAGTCCGCAGAGTATCGCAGATTAGCCATCGTCGCCAGTCACATTGTCGTCAGTCTTTCCTAATTGCGGCGGCCGCGAATGAGGCCTGGTCTGGCGCGGATGCGGGAAGAGCCGCGAGACGCCGGACGTGATGGGTGGAAGACTGTCCAAGTGAGCCGTCACTCGTTGAGTCTTCTCTCCCCAATTGGTCCAGAGGAAGGCGAAAAACCCCAGGCGTGCTGTGCCAATCTGCAGCGATCGGGGGAAAAAATTCCTTCCTGACCCCTTAACGGCGATCGGTGCAACCCTGGATCAATTGGCTTGGGGGGTGTGGGGGGGGGGGGGTCTTAGTCCTGTTTTTTTGTGCTGTGTCTGCAGCAGCCGAGAGCTGGGAGGACCCTGCCTGGCTGCACTATCCCTGGGGAGAGCCGACTCGTTTGAGAGCGTCCTGCTCTCACTATCCCTGGGGTGAGCAGACTAAGATGAGAGCGTCTGCTGCACCGCTGAATCTATATAGCAAGAGTTCCAACTTTATTAGCTGCAAGCTTGTTCTGGATCAGTGATTGAAAAAAAAATAATGAAGACTCCTGTCTTACCTCCTGTTTCAAACTCCTGGTTTTTAACTCCGGCACTTTTGATCAAAGAATGCACTTCTGATCAGAGAGTCCACATGTGAAGCCACCATCATTGGGAGCCAGCTCCTCTGGGAGCTTGTACAGCCACTTTATACTCACCTGTGAAGACCTGTGAACAAACACACACCTGTGAACAATTAAACCCTCCCCTTAATTAGCAGAAAGGAAAAAGAAAAAAAGCTGTTTAAAAAGTGTCAGAGAAAAAGAGGGGAAAAAAAATCTGCAAGCAAAGCAGATAATAGTCAGCTCCTGGTTTTTAACTCTGGCACTTTTGATCAAAGAATGCACTTCTGATCAGAGAGTCCACATGTGAAGCCACCATCATTGGGAGCCAGCTCCTCTGGGAGCTTGTACAGCCACTTTATACTCACCTGTGAAGACCTGTGAACAAACACACACCTGTGAACAATTAAACCCTCCCCTTAATTAGCAGAAAGGAAAAAGAAAAAAAGCTGTTTAAAAAGTGTCAGAGAAAAAGAGGGGAAAAAAAATCTGCAAGCAAAGCAGATAATAGTCAGCTCCTGGTTTTTAACTCTGGCACTTTTGATCAAAGAATGCACTTCTGATCAGAGAGTCCACATGTGAAGCCACCATCATTGGGACTTGCGCAAAAAAAATATTTTTTTAAAATTAAACGTGGGAACAACGGCCATACTTAACATGGCAAGTCTAACTATACGCCGCAAAACACCAGCTTTAACTATACGCCGGAAAAAGCCGACTAGAGACGACGTAAAAGAATGCGACGGACGCGCGTACGTTCGTGGATCGTTGGAAATAGCTAATTTGCATACCCGACGCGGAAAACGACACAAACTCCACCCAGCGGACGTCAAAGTATTGCATCTACGATCCGAAGGCGTACGAAGCCGTACACCTGTCGGATCTAACCCAGATGCTGTCGTATCTTGGTTTGAGGATTCAAACTAAAGATACAACGCGGGTAATTTGAAAGTACGCTGGCGTATCAGTAGATACGCCGGCGTACTCGCTATGTGGATCTGCCCCATTGTCTATGTAATGAAACCATGATGTAATATAGCGAGAGAATCGTCAGAAAAAAATTATAATTTCCCATTAACCCTGATACAGATTGGCGCAAGATGGGGCACAAGACGTCCCTATCGCCACCCCCTGTATCTGGAGGTAGTGGGAACCAAAAAAAGAAAAAAACATTGGCCCGGATTCATAAAGCACTTACGCCGACGTATCTCGAGTGTAAAGTGTAAATATGCGCCGTCGTATCTATGCGCCGTGCCCACAGAACTACAGTAGATACACCTGAAAATATGCTTCATCTGACCGACGTAACTTGTCTACGCCAGCGTATCGTGGGCGCATATTTACGCTGGATGCATGTGGCGCTCCCATTGATTTTCTCTTCAAATATGCAAATGAGGGAGATACGGCGATTCACGAACGTACGTGCGCAGGCTACGCACGGTGTGCATAAGTTAAACGTCCGGCCTAAAGTTATTCCACATAAAGCAGGTGTAACTCAGAACCAGACGTGCACAGGTCAGCTGGACAGCAGCTGCAGCAGCACCGTTATGGACGAGCTGAGCAACCACACTTGCAGGACAACACATCTGTATGCCAACATGCCAGGCAGGGACGCCATCAGAAATTGTGGGGCCCCTTACACAGCTTCAGGCATGGTCCTGGGGGCGGGTGCTGCTGCGAAATTGAGAAAGACGAAATAAAGAAAAATATATATAAAAAAAGGAACTAAAAACAAAAAAAATAAAATAAAAAAATATCAAAATCATTTTTTTTCAAAAAAATATAAAAAAAGTGGGTCTTGCCATCTGGGGTCCTGTGCTCACACACACCACATCACATTGGTTTAGCCCAAGTCCATCATGCAGGACTTGGGAGCAGCAACGCCACGCCAAGGCCCCAATGGTGATGCTGTCCATTCATACCACATTCACACGGTCGTGGGGATAACCTCTCCCCGACGACCCAAGGTGACACACCTTGCTGGCAGGCATGTCACCCACATATTCACACACCAGTCACGCTGTAGCCTGCACTACTGACCATGTGCAGTCACTACAAAAATAAAAAAGCTCATAATCTGAGCGAAGAAAATAAAAAAGCTCATAATCTGAGCAAAGAAAATAAAATAAAGCACTCATTTGCCCTGTTGTGGGCCAGGCATGGTGCCACGGTTCCGGCTCCTCAATTGTCTGGGGGGAGCCTCGGGTGGGGGGGCATCAGGAGGAGGATCATACCCTGCTCTGTCCCTCCTGGGAGATGCTGGCTGCCTGCCCTCCAATGCAAGGGCAATGCGAGTGAGGACTTCGTTCGTCTGCGCCTGCATCCGCAGCTGGCGGGTGGTGGTGTGCCACTGGTGGCGCCTGGTCTGCCGTCCCTCCGCCTCGATGGCAGCCATATTGGCCTGTATAGCCACTCCCAGGCTCCTCACCTCTGCCACGAGGCCTGATGTTGTGGCCTGCAGCTCCCCAATGCAGGTGACCATAGCAGCGCAGTTGGCACTCACATCCTGCAGGCTGTCACAGATTGAGGTGCTCTGCTCAGCCTGCTGTGTGAGGCACTGCTGCACACTGGCTGCAGTGCCCTGCACAGCCACTGTGCATTCAGCCTGGGTCTTGGCTGAAGAGGCCAGGCTGTCTGCCACATGGCGCAGATCACCTGCAATAGCACCCATATGGCGCGTCTAGCATGCCTTTTCCCTCGCCAGCCCTTCCTGGAGGGATTCAGGAACACCCCTTGTCTTCCGCGTAGCCTTCCTGGGGGCAGGAGAGGCTTGGGGCCGTCAGTACAGGGAGGCCCTTGAGGGGCCTTCCCTGATGGGGGAGGCCCTTGAGGGGCTTTCCCTGATGGGGGAGGCCCTTGAGGGGCTTTCCCTGATGGGGGAGGAGGATGAGGGGCTTCCCCTGATGGGGGAGGAGGGTGAGGGGCTTCCCCTGATGGGGGAGGAGGGTGAGGGGCTTCCTCTGATGGGGGAGGAGGTTTGGGAGGGTCCAGGGATGATGGTATCCTCCTTGAGGTAGACACCTTCCTCAAGGTCCCCATGCTCCTCAACTTCCTCTAGATGAGAGGTGTGGGCACACTCCTCCGGGGATGGCATGGGTCGTCCAGCAGCTGACGATGGCCCAGCTCCCTCCAGCACATCTGTGGATGACACAAAGCATTCACATGTTGGTGGACCCACACACTTGTCACATGTTCCCTTCCAACCCCTCACATGCTACACACCGGATAGGGGATAAAATGCACTTACCTGTCCTCAAGGCCTGGTCACCGGAGTCAAAGCCCTCCAGGCCCTCCACTTGCTCCCTCTCCAGACATCTGGCAATCACCTCCTCCTCAGCAGTGAGCCTGATAGTAGTGGCTGGTCCGCCTCCCATGCCCCTGGCATGCCTCTTCATCCTGGCCAGCTTGTCTCTGACCAGACGACACAGGTCATTGATTTTTTTTTATATGTCCCTTGAGGTCCTTCGCTCATGGCCAAGGGCATTGACCTGCATGGCGACCTCCTGGAGGATCTCCTCTTTCTTGACCTTGCTGGTCATGCCACTCTGTGCCCCATGGAGGTACATGCCGTACCTTGAGATGGCAGAGATGAGGATTGCCTTCTCCTCCGGTGAAAAATGATTTTTCCTCCTCTCCCTCTCAGTCACAGGAGCAGACATCGCTCAGAACGCTAAAGTACCTACACCAAAAGCTGCTGGTGTACTTTTGTGCTTGACGGGCGCATGTATGGGCGTATATATGCTCTGGGCCTAGGCAGTGGGCCGGCGTATCTTAGGGGTTACGCCGGGCGTAATGCGCCGTTTGAGATACTCCGGGCGTAAACCACTGCTCCAGGCTCGGACCATCATTTGCGAAAATACGCTACGCTTGCTCATCTTGGTGAGCAATGGCTTGCTGAATGCAGTGCATGCCTCTCTGCACTGCGCCGGCGTAGTGTAAAAGATACGCTACGGCGGCATAAATATGCGCCGATGTATGTGAATCCGGGCCATAGTGTACCAAAATGTGTACCTGTCACCACAGGGTTTGTGCACACTCTGCTTCAGTACTGCTGAGTGACAAATCCCTTCCTGGAGGGCTAAGGCCATTCCTGATGAGAAGTTGTAGACATTGGCAGACCAGCATACCCAGGACACAGCTGTGTTCATTTTTTTCCTTGATTTTAACATGCTATGGAATGTCATGCATAAAGAGTTTTGTCTAGATATGCAAGTATGGTTACCATGACAATTTACTGCAAGATTGGTAACATGTCTTTTGATATATTAGACACATGACTGATTTTTCCACATACCCCTGAAGGAGGTTGGATTCTCCGAAACGTTGGGTGATCTACCGAAAAATTATGTCAATTATTGTGGTTACTACTCGATAAAAACTCTCATGTAAAACTATGTACATTCCATTTATGCGCAATTTTATTCTACTTTTCATATTAGGTTTGTTTTTCTCTAGGCGAATAGACAGTGGTAGACAAAGTCTTAGCTAGGAAGTGATCACCTATATATAACCCCTCCTATACAGGAAGTACATCCGTTTTTTACCAGTGTCTGCAAGGTGGGTGGGCACTTTTTTGTTTGAGCTCTCTGAGCTCCAGGTCAAAAGTCCCACAAACTGTTCTTAAATGAATCCAGACATTGACCAATTGGATCCATTTGACACAGGCTCTATATGCTTAGATGGTACCTGAGCCTCACAAAGAAGATTCAAGATTATGCAAGGTTTTGCCTGTAATGTGACCTCCGGGCGATGGACCCTGCAAAGTGGAATCCTGCACACCGCAGCGCGAAGGCATTCCAGCAAGGTGCTGTACAGGTCCAAGAGAGTGGACCCTAAACATGAAAAGGGTACCCAGTCCTTGAAGGTCCTCAAGTGACTGGAACCCGCCATGAGTGAAGATTGGGCTCTTCGTTTTTAAGCTACCCTGCGCCTGGACGGGTAAGTAAAACCCCCTTTTTGTACCTATTTTGGGGTGTCTCAGTAACAGTCAAGTGGGCTAGAGGCTGTACACCCGTGTCTGGTGACCATACAGGGCAGTTTTGGGCTAGCTGTGGGTGTTTGCAAAGTGTACCTTTTTTTTTTTTTGCTAGTGTCTGGCTTTTTTTTTTTACCTGTATGATGGCGCACGACGGTGCACCATTTTGAACTGGTTCGCCATGGCGCAGTGCATTCGCAAGAGCGCTGCTGCACTCGGCAGTTTGGCAGCCATGGCGCACGCGGCTTCGCCATAGACATGCGCACTCGGAGCCACGCATGCGCTGTAACCCAATCTGAGTGCACAGAGATTTGTGTCATGTGTGAATAAAGCTGTGCACGTTTTCCGGGACCGCGCACGTGTGCGCGCACCCATGTGCAGAACGTCCCGGCGCACAGCCAGCTTATTTAAGCTGTGTATGCCAAGCATGCAGTGCTTTAAGGCAGCTGTGGGACATAGAGCAGGCTCTGAACCAGGCAGTTGCAGGGGTTCATTTCTTCTTACCCGGGTCATGTGAGCAACCAGGTGGTGCTTAGCAGGATTGTTGCATAGGAGCTTGGTGAGCCTTATTAAAGGGTCTCCCTTCTGAGGTATGTTAATACTACACCTAGCTACTCCATTTTTGTGGCTTGTAAATGTCCTCAAAAAAGAGGAGCGGGACTAACACTACAGGGAAGGGCACGCCTATGTTGTCAGTAGGGCCTGATGAACCTAGTCATATCCCTAGTGTTGTATCCCCTGAAAGACCAGAGGCTTCCAGGCAATCTGAGCCACTGCGCCTATCTGGTATGGTGCCTACAGTCAACGCTGCTGCTTCACCCTTTATCCCAAGCAAGGATGAACTGTCCTCAGCCTTTTCTTTTTCATACATCATGGGACACAGTCAGGCTAATATTCATTACCTGCTGGGTTATCAGGTGAATCGACACTGGTAGACCAAAGGTCTTTAGACAGGAAGTGATCCCCTATATAACCCCTCCCATACAGGAAGAACATAATTTGTTTTACCAGTGTCTGCAAGGTGGATGGCATGGTTTGTTTTAGCTCTCTGAGCTCCAGGTCTCTAGTCCCACAAACGGTTCCAGGATGAATCAAGGGATTGACCGATCGGATCCATTTTACATAGGCTATATGCTTGGATAAATGGTACCCGAACCTCACAAAGAAGACTCAAGATCCTGTAAGGTTTTGCTTGTAATGCGGCCTCCAGGTTCTGGACCCTGCAAAGTGGTATCCTGGACACTACAGCGATAAGGCATTCCTGCAGGGTGATGTACAAGTCCAAGGGAGTGGACCCTAAACATGAAAAGGGTATCCAGTTCTTAAAGGTCCTCAAGTGACCGGAACCCGCCGTGAAGGGTGAAGATTGGACCCTTAGTTTCTAAGTGGCCTTGCGCTTGGACGGGTAAGTGAAACCCCTTTTATTATTATTGTGGGGTGTCCCAGTGATTGTAAAAATCTAGCTAAAGGCTGGACACCTGTGTGCGGTAACCATACGGGGGAGTTTTGGGCGAGCTGTGGGTGTTTGCAAAGTGTACCTGTTTTTATTTTTGCTTGTGTCTGGCTGTTTACCTGTATGATGGCACACGACTGTGCGCCATTTTGCCTTGGTTTCCAGGGCGCACATGGATTCGCAAAAGAGCCATATTACTCAGCAGTTTGTTTGACGGCCATAGCGCACATGCAAAGCGAATAGAAGAAAGAAAGTCACTGCTCCAGGTGGGTCTACTATACGGTCACACACTGTTACAGGATTCCAAGGGTGCTGGTGGTGCACTAGGCGAGCATAAAAGATAGATGAAGGATGGTTGGCCGCACTCCAAAAACCGTACAGGTTGTCTTTTTCATTAAATGAACAGCAGATACATCACCAGATCAAAACAACAGGAACAGGGGAACAGCCGACATTTCGCACAAAATCAGTGCTTATTCATGGCTAACATGCAATAAAACTGTTTGATATATATAGAAATCAAAGGAGGACATGTGACCTGATTGAGTAATTGGCTGGGAGTGCCCATGGTAGCAGGACACACCTGAAGCCAATATCAAGTCAGTCTACCTGTGCATACCAAAAAACATGTGAACAAAGACCAAAAGTGCCAAAATACAACCATAATCAACATAAATATATACGTGAACTCAATGTGCATAAATGAATAAGTAAAAATATAAGGAAACATAATACAATCAAATACTATCAAATGCTTATACAAAGCAATGAATGTGAAAAAGGTGTAAATGTAAGAAAAGTTATATATACATATTTAACGTGATGAGAGGAGAAATAAATATAATAATGTGTATGAGTGAAAATGAAAAATAAAATTCATTAAAGATATAAAAGTAAAAGTGGAAAGGTTCCATCTCTAAGAATGCTTGGTTAGTGACACATGCCAGGGAGTGCGTATTAGAAATACATCTACATGTATACATGGACGTATAGAGAAAATAAGGAGAAAATATGTTAATATATGTGAATGCAGAGTGGCCTAATCAACAAAGACACACTTTGCAAAAAATGGTGAAAATGCAATAGACGTTTCTTGTATATGCTAATAACAAAAATCAAATCAATAAAAGAACGTGAGAACGGTGAAATACCATAATATAGAGTTGTAGAAGGACAAATGGAAAACATATGAATGAAAACCAGTATAGGATATACAGGAATATGAATTCCAGAGAAATAAATTATTCTCTTTTGTGTATAGTGAACTGTAAGTGTCTCATAATGCAAACCCGATAAAGAAATATTCCATATAAAGGGTGAAGGTCGTAAAAAAATAAAAATGCTAAGGGAATATATGTGAATGAATGAATATAAGAATATATGTATATAACATACAGGTAAGGATTGATTACTAACTCTAAAAGGTGATTATATTAGAGAAAGGAGGGGGAAAGGACATTTGATACTGGAGATGTCTGTATCCGGGTATTGATCATTTACACGGATACTGTCATATGTGATGTTAAGAGAAAAAGAGGTAAATGTCAATGGAACACAAGACACGGGCCAAATATTTGCAGAGCCGTAACATGCCGCCATAAAGGCGGTGACACATAACAATAAGGAGTTGCACATATGGATGTACACAAGTTAAGTAAGCTCGTGATCAAAAACGTAATTGAACAATACGTTATAATTCCTGCCACATCTCGGCGTGTATTGGCTTTCATATCAGAAACTTTATGAAGCCCTGATCGCCATGAGATTAAATGGGAGGAAAGTGTGGATCGATACTGGAAAAAAAAAAAAAAAAAAGCTTAGCAAACCGATAAAACATATCGGATGCAAAGTTGCAGTAAAATAAATCTAAAGGCAATGTCCAATGAGATTGATCCGAGTATAGAATAAAGAATATTTATGCATATTAGCCCAAATACTCTCACTATAATACAGGAAACGGATAGGGATGCATGGGTGCACCCAATGTAACTCGCCGACCTGGTAATGCATAAAAGACTATGTGGAGAGATATAATGGACAAAATGTGTGTGCCTATATAGTGTAAGGTGTAGCAAAGCTTCTAAGCCCGGGTGGTCCGTGACATTACCTCTGACAAGGTATGTCTTAAGTAAAAATTGTATATATGTGTGTGTGCAGGTATACAAATATGTAAAAGAATGAAGTTTCACTGCACACACACACACACATGCAAAAAATCAATATGAAAACAGAAAAATGCAAAACAGAGTCCACGATATGCACATAGTCATATCAGACTGTGATTATGATTAGCAATTAATGTGTTTATTTGAGAAGGTTTAGAAAAAATGAGACATGCGTCTCTAATATTATTTATAACACATTAATTACTTCTCTTTTTATTATTGGCTAATTAATATTATCATTTCTTGTGTTGCAAATATGTGCACAAATTATAACATAACCAACTAGATGTAAATATGTAAGCGCGTAATGCGTGGACGCTGTGAAGCAGGGCCTCTTGAATGGTAATGTATAAAAATGGCCAATTATGTGTTTACATATGGCAAGTGTAAACTTTTGTCAAGGACATGATGAAAACAAAGATGATAAAAGCAGAGGAAAGATTAAGGTAATAAAAGGGGTAAGCAGAAAGTTTTGGGAATTTCTGAAAGACACATAACATTGGTACATTGTAAAACTTTCAAGCATATTATGTCAAATGGAGGCATCAAAGTGACTAGAGGAAGGATTAAAGAGAGCTCTAAATAAGAGCTATAAAGGAAAGTTTCCTGACACATATAACCAATGTGTTTGTAGTATAAAATATAGTGGATATAATACACTAATCATAGTAATGGGAAACATCCCATTGAAAGTTTAACCCCTCAGGCATTCTGGTGCCTAAAAGAAAAATCAAAAATACTTCTTGTCTACAAAACAATCGGAATTTGTCACCCCCTCTCACTGGATGGGTGATTTTCTCCATGCCTTGTATATGTAGACTGGAAGTATCTTTGTGGTGGACTGAGTTCCAGTGTCTTGCGACATTTGTGTTATGATCTTGATTTATGTCATAAAGATGGTCTCTGAGTCTGTCTTTCAACCTCCTGATCGTACGACCCACATATTGAACATGACACAGATCGCAGCTAATGAGATAAACTACATGTGCAGTATTGCAGTTAATAAACTGCTTAATGTCATGATTTTTATTCATTGAGTTAGAGTGCACAGATGGTCCAGTTGTGATGTATTTACAATACCTGCAGCCCACAATCCCACATCTAAAAGTACCTTTAAATGTTAGCCAATTGTCGCGGCTTGGTTTACTTTGGAACAGGCTCGGGGATAAGATGCCCCCTAAAGATGGGGCTCTCCTGCTGACTGTTTTGACACCTTGTGTCAAAATAGATTGATAAGTAGTGTCATTATACAGAACCGGGAGGTATTTGTTGATGATATGTCTAATACTGTTAAATTCCGGACTGTAGGGCGTAGAGAAAATTGGGATGGCATCATTAAAGGATAGAGCTTTATTGGACCGTTTGTTATCAAGCAAGGAGGATCTGGGGATGGAGTCTACTCTAAGAACTGCCCTATTGATGATCTTGGCGGGATAGCCCCTATCTTTGAATCTAGACGCCATGTCAGAAGATTCCAGAGTAAAATCATCCGCATTGCTGCACAGACGTTTAAGCCTAAGGAATTGGCCAAAAGGAATTCCTTTAATGGTATGCTGGGGATGTGAGGAATCTGCACGTAAGAGGGTATTGCCCGCCATGTCTTTTCTGAATAAGCTGGTAGTAATAGAGCCATCAGTGCCGGTGAGTCTGACGTCCAGAAAATCAATTGTGGTTGGTTGCAGATTACCGGTGAAACGTAAGTTGAGACTATTATCATTAAGATATAGCAACCAAGTATCAAGGCTGGCAGACTCATCGGAACCAATGAACAGATCGTCAATATAGTGACAAAAAAATGCAGTATCCTGGCGATCACATCCAAAGTTGCGGAACCTCTCCCACCATCCCTTATAGAGATTGGCTAGGGAGGGGGAGAACTTGGCTCCCATAGAGGCCCCGCATCTTTGGAGGTAATAGTCCCCATCGAACATGAACAAATTGTGAGTAAGTAAATATTCTAATGATAGAATAATGAATTCTTGTAGTGCCAGTTAAAACCTGCCCGACTCGTTTAAGAAGTGACCAACAGCCCGAAGGCCTAAATGGTGCGGAATGCAAGAGTACAGGCTCACCACATCACAACTGATCCACCTATATTTTTCATCCCATGGAAAAACGTTACATTTTTGAAGAAGTTGTTGGGTGTCCCGTAGGAACTCTATTACTACCAGCTTATTCAGAAAAGACATGGCGGGCAATACCCTCTTACGTGCAGATTCCTCACATCCCCAGCATACCATTAAAGGAATTCCTTTTGGCCAATTCCTTAGGCTTAAACGTCTGTGCAGCAATGCGGATGATTTTACTCTGGAATCTTCTGACATGGCGTCTAGATTCAAAGAAAGCGGCTATCCCGCCAAGATCATCAATAGGGCAGTTCTTAGAGTAGACTCCATCCCCAGATCCTCCTTGCTTGATAACAAACGGTCCAATAAAGCTCTTATCCTTTAATGATGCCATCCCAATTTTCTCTACGCCCTACAGTCCGGAATTTAACAGTATTAGACATATCATCAAAACAGTCAGCAGGAGAGCCCCATCTTTAGGGGGCATCTTATCCCCGAGCCTGTTCCAAAGTAAACCAAGCCGCGACAATTGGCTAACATTTAAAGGTACTTTTAGATGTGGGATTGGGGGCTGCAGGTATTGTAAATACATCACAACTGGACCATCTGTACACTCTAACTCAATGAATAAAAATCATGACATTAAGCAGTTTATTAACTGCAATACTGCACATGTAGTTTGTCATTAGCTGCGATCTGTGTCATGTTCAATATGTGGGTCGTACAGAAAGACAGACTCAGAGACCATCTTTATGACATAAATCAAGATCATAACACAAATGTCGCAAGACACTAGAACTCAGTCCACCACAAAGATACTTCCAGTCTACATATACAAGGCATGGAGAAAATCACCCGTCCAGTGAGAGGGGGTGACAAATTCAGATTTCTTTGTAGACGAGAAGTATTTTGGATTTTTCTTTTAGGCACCAGAATGCCTGAGGGGTTAAACTTTCAATAGGATGTTTCCTATTACTATGATTAGTGTATTATATCCACTATATTTTATATTACAACCACATTGGTTATATGTGTCAGGAAACTCCTTTATAGCTCTTATTTAGAGCTCTATTTAATCCTTCCTCTAGTCACTTTGATGCCTCCATTTGACATATGCTTGAAAGTTTTACAATGTACCAGTGTTATGTGTCTTTCAGAAATTCCCAATAATTTCTGCTTACCCCTTTTTTTACCTTTAATCTTTCCTCTGCTTTTATCATCTTTGTTTTCATCATGCCCTTGACAAAAGTTTACACTTGCCATATGTAAACACATAATTGGCCATTTTTATACATTACCACTCAAGAGGCCCAGCTGCTGCTGCTTCCGCTCTCCCCCCACTCCTCTCACACTGTACCGATCGGTACAGAGAGGAGAGGGAGGAACCGGCGTCATGACATGACGCCGGTTTGTTTACAAGTGATCGCTCCGTTATTTGACGGAGCGATCACGTGTTAAACGGCCACTATCAGCGGCAATTTACCGCGATCTGTGATGCGCCGGGTCTTCCCAGGGACGTCCTCCCAGAATAACTCCACCGCGCTGTAGACGTCTTTTGTCTATGGCGCGGTGGTGAAGTGGTTAAAGGGAGAACATATCGGACATTCCCTGTCTTTGATGTATACCCTATTAAATGAATTAAAGGCCCCACAAGAACTGGGCTTCATACAGACCTGGGAAAAAGATTTGGGGGTTACTTTTTCTGAGACGCAGAAAAATAAGATATTCAGGTTTACCCAAAAGGCCTCTATAGCAACTAGATACCAAGAAGGAGGGTACAAAATCCTAACCAGGTGGTATAGAACCCCAGAAGTACTAAAACGAATATTCCCACAGGTGTCGAATCTTTGTTGGAGATGTCAAGGAGCAGTGGGCACTCTGATACACATCTTTTGGGAATGTCCAGGAGTGAAGTATTTCTGGAAAATGGTTTCTGAAACGATCACAGAAATTACGGGTGTGTCTCTTGGAGAGAATCTGGCTGCTTTTCTGTTGTTCGATCTCCCCCTCTCAATAGAGGATTATAAAAAATCACTGGTGAGACATTTGCTTACAACGGCGAAAACATGCATCCCAGTCTTATGGAAAAGCACAGCCTCCCCAACTAGACTACAATGGCTCAGTAAGATATCAGAAATCCAACAAAAGGAAAACCTTACTATGACTATGAGAGAGCAGGAGGACAAATACAGACAAACCTCTGCCCCTTCAGACAATCAGAATAAAGATAGGCCAGTACAAGAGCTAAAAGCTCTCCGTGAGCCCTCAAAATTCAATAGGAAGACCATCCGGTACTGATGATTTCCTCAATATAAAGGAGCCAATGACAGAAAGGACCTCCTCCGATGTTATAGGACATACTATCTGTTAGCCATGCCATTTATGACTTTAATTGGGTACCATCTCTTTAGGACTGCAGGCCCTGGGCCATGGGCTGAAGATGGCGATCTATGTGTAGCGCTACCCCCGAAGGAGCCGCTGGTTAGTTTGGGATTGGCTTACTGAGTTACCTTCTTGGCTTGACTTAGGGCTGACATCTGTGAGTGTAGATGAAGAGCAAGTGTCCAGACACAAAATGAGTTTTCAATGCTTTATTTCAAGGCCCAACATGGCCAACATCAACATGGCACACAATAGAGAAAGGTTGATGAGCGTAGAGAAACTTTAGTATCAGGCCTTGGATATGAAAAAGAGCAAGCCTGCTCTTAGCAATAGTGTAACTCAATTCGTCGCCACCCCGATCAGGGTGGGTAAACTGCCCCCGGTCAGGCGACTATCACATGCCTGGCAGCTGGAGAGCCACTTAAAGATCACTGGGAGGAACAGGCCTGTAGCACCGGCCTGACTAAGAGCCTCTGATACAGGCTTTATCAATTGGAGATATGTGAGATCAGGATGAATGAATCCTCCCAGTCAATTAAGATTTTTGTGTCACCAACCGACAGCTTAAGCATACCTGTCATGCGGCGTGGTGACCGGATCCCGATGGTTCGTCTAGGCCTCCTGGACAACCTCTAGTTCTAGGTTCTCCTTGAGCCGATCCCCGATCGCACAGCTACCAGCTTAGGATCCTTACAGCAGAAGGTTGGGACCCAGCAAGTCGCTGGGGCCCCTCTCAATATTAGGGTGAGGCTCCGCATGGTGCGTAACCTCAGTGAAGCAGGCCACGGTGGCAGGGCCCATGGATGCGCGTACCCTGAAGGTGGATACCACACCTGGAACTGGGGCCCCGTACAGAACAGAACAATGGCGGTTGCCACAGATATACCCCCCCCCCAGCATGCCCAACAAGTCCAGAACTCCTCTGATTGGCTGCTGGGGAAGGTGGGTCCATCAGAACCCCTCTAGCGCCACCTGCCGCCCGGGGTTGATAACGCACCCCCGGAGCGCAGACTGACCTACAGGACAGATTCTGAAATTGGCAACAACCCAAATTTCCATAAATTATGAATAAGAGTCTCATTCCTCACTAATTTTAGCGTAATGCCCATACTGAAAGTAAGGGAAGCGCTACATATGTATTTGGACAAACCCGATGTGCTGCTGTCCATGGCAGCTATGATGGGTCTACCTGGAAGATCAATGAGACTTTTGTTGATCTTTGGGATATGATGAAAATACGGTGTGCTGTAAAAATCCCTAATTAGGAAGGATGCTTCAGATTTATCTATGATTTTGGTTTGAGTGGCATATTCAATTACAAGATTGATATCCAATTTTTATTCGGGTAGTGGGTCTTTGCTAAGTTTTTGGTATGCGGATCCATCCGCAAGTAAGCGGCCTCTTTTATATGATCAGCCCTATCTTGAATAACAATCCTTCCACCTTTGTCGGCAGTTTTTAAGATTAGGTTGTCATTATATGCAAAGGATTTGAATGCTTGATTCTCCAAAGGGGTGAGGAGGCCCAAGTCAGAAGGATGGAGAGTTGGCTGTGAACATAGTTTTGTTATAAAAGTTATAAAAGGTAGTGAGGTGTGGACCTTTTAATGCGGATAAAAAACTGATTTTGCCTTTAGTGTGAAATGTGCAACTGGGGGCGATGTATGGAGACATTGAGTGTATATGTCTAGGTTGGTGTGGGAATCATCTTGATATAAGTCTTCAAGTTTTTCTATATCAGCCTCAAAATTGAATTCAATAGGTTCAGTTTCTGGGCTACAGTCCATATCGTCCTGGGAAATGTAATCGGTCTTGGTTAGTTTTGGTGCTTTTAATCTGAAAGAACCTTTTTTAAGGTTTCTAATGTATTTGTTTAAATCTTTGAACAGTAGATATGGGTCAGGTTTGTTGGTCGGTGCAAAGTTCAGTCCCTGGCTCAACAATGTCTCTTCCGGGGGAGAGAACATGACTGGAAAGATTAAAGATCTTTACAGTGTGCGGTTCTTTTGGTTGATTGACATCTATGTTTACTACTTCCCCCTCTGCAGCCTCAGTTGCATTTTCTTTTTTGGGGGGTGACTGGAGAGGCGTTCATGACTAAAAAATAACCAAATACCAAGGCATTTGGAGCGATATCTGAAGGTTGCTGTAAACTAAATGATAAATGGCTGAGATTACTGGGCTCTGCAGTGGGTATGTCCTTGAGCTCTATGATGGATTCATCCAGGGGAACAGGGGTCAGTGTTATCTCCGTGGCAGAAGAGGAGATTCCAACCATGGCATCACCGGGGGCTGTACAGGATTCATATGGAGTCACTGTTACTGTGTTGGAGGTTAGCAGCACTCTATTGGTAGTGGATGTTCCATGGGCCGAAGTGGTTTGACCCATGGGTTGCAGAGGTTGATGAGCAAGATGTGTGCAGAATATTAACCGGATGATTGCGATTGTAGAATTTTTGTAAATCTTTAAACAATTTGCTTTGTGGAACATGGTGTCTGATATTATCCTTTTGTCATGATGAGCTTTTTGTTATTGTTGGAACTAGGTTGTTAACAAAAAACAACCTAGTTCCAACAGTAACAAAAAAGCTAATTGAAGAGACATTGTTGAGCCAGGGACTGAACTTTGAACCGACCAAAAAGCCTGACCCATATCTACTGTTCAAAGATTTAAACAAATACATTAGAAACCTTACTCTCAAAAGGTTCTTTCAGATTAAAAGCACCAAACAAACCGAGACCGATTACATTTCCCAGGACGATATGGACTCTAGCCCAAAATCTGAACCTATTCAATTATGAGGCCGATATCATAGAAATACTTGAAGACTTACCATATTTATCGGCGTATAACACGCACGGGCGTATAACATGCACCTTAACTTTGAGGCCTCGTACAGACGAGGGGACATGTCCGATGAAAACGGTCCGTGGACCGTTTTCATCGGACATGTCCGCTCGGAGATTTCGGTCTGATGGCTGTACACACCAAACCGAAATCCCAGTGGACAGAGAATGCGGTGACCTAGACGACACTGGCGTTCTCTATCGCGCGAGTTCAATGCCACGCATGCTTTGAATCAATTCGACACATGCGCGGGATTTCGGTCCGCTGGTTAGACGTACTAACCAGCAGACATGTCCGACGGACAGCTCTCCAGCGGACAAGTTTCTTAGCTTGCTAAGAAACTTTTGTCTGCTGGAAATCTGTCCGCTAGCCTGTACACACGATCGGATCTGTCCTCTGAAACTAGTCCGTGGACCAGTTTCAGCGGACATGTCCGGTCTTGTGTACGAGGCCTCAGAGGGATATTTCAGGAACATTTTTTACACGGACCCCCTGCATAATACACTCCTGTACAACACCGCAGCCCCCTGTACAACACTGCAGCCCCCTGTACAACACCACAGCCCCCTTTCACTATAAAGACCCCCCCCCTGCACTCCCAGCGCTGGGACAGGGACAGCGCTGCCAGCATGCTCTAAAGTTGAGAAAACTTCACACTGTCAGCCCTTTCTCATATACTGCTCCCCCCTGTATCACTCTCAGTGTAAAGCAAAGTTCTAAAAATACCTCCATTAACGCCGTTCTCTCTCGTGGACCCGGTCATGTGACTGCTCTCCTCCTCCAATCAAAAGCTACACACGAGGAGGAGGAGGAGGCGGAGTGGGAGGAGGAGAGCAGCCACAACGAGCAGCGTTAATTAAGGTATGCAGAGGCTTATATTAACATTGAGAGTTTACAGAGGAGGAGCGGTATATGACAAAGGACTGGCAGTAATGTTTTCTGAACTTCAAAGTTTACTGCCAGCGCTGTCCCATGGCCAGGAGAGGCGGGGCCGCCAACCCAATCCCCGCCCCTTTTTGGTAAAAAAAACAGATATCAGCGTATAACACGCAGGCATGGTTTACCCTCTATTTTCAGGGTAAAAAAGTGCATGGTATACACCGATAAATACGGTATATCAAGACGATTCCCACACCAACCTAGACATATACACTCAATGTCTCCATACATCGCCCCCAGCTGCACATTCCACACTAAAACTAAATCTATTTTTTATCCGCATTAATCAAAAGGTCCACACCTAACTACCTTTTATAACATAGTTTTTTCATATCTGAGAAGACTATGTTCACAACTAACTCTCCGTCCTTCTAACTTGGACCTCCTCACCCCTTTGGAGAATAAAGCATTCACATCCTTTGCAAATAATGACAAACTAATCATAAAAACTTCCGACAAGGGTGGAGGGATTGTTATTCAAGATGGGGCTGATTATATAAAAGAAGCCGCTTACTTGCGGATGGATCCACATACCAAAAACTTGGCAAAGACTCATTACCCGAATACAAATTGGATATCAATCTTTTTGAATATGCCACTCAAACCAAAATCATAGATACAACTGAGGCATCCTCCCTAATTAGGGAGTTTTTACCACACACCATATTTTTATCATATCCCAAAGATCTGGTCCCCCCGGTAGACCCATCATAGCTGCCATGGACAGCATAACATCGGGTTTGTCCAAATACATAGATCGCCATCTTCAGCCCCTGGCCCAGGGCCTACAGTCCTATATAAGAGATGGTACCCACTTATTAGAGCAATTAAAGTCATATACATGGGATAATGACTACACCTTGATGTTGGTTCCTTATATACATCCATCCCCCATGAATTTAAACTAGCAGCTCTGGACCACTTCCTATTTCATGGCCAACTTATGAGTAATAGACAAGCTGGGTTCATCTTGGAATGAGCCAAGTTTTGTCTTGCACATAATTATTTTAATTTCGATGATCAATACTTTGTGCAAGTCAAAGGCACTGCCATTGGAGCCAATTTTGCTCCCTCATACGCAAATCTATCCATGGGCCTTTGGGAGCATCAATATATTTGGCAAAACAAGCCATACTCTAAACATTTCATTTATTACAGCAGGTACATAGATGACATCATAATCATCTGGAATGGCTCCATTAACAACATTCTGGATTGTGTCCATCATTGCAATACCAAACCCCATGGCCTCAGTTTCACACATGTTACAGACCTAGATAAATTGGCCTTTCTCAATCTTGAACTTTATCGTGTCAATGACGAAATACATATTAAAAACCTATTGTTTTACAGTTGGCAACTCACTACTATACTACAAAAGTTGCCACTACCACAAGTACCAAAATGACAATTCTGCTGAGGCATAATTGTACCAATATGACAGACTACACAGAACAAAGCGACTTACTAACAAACTCAAGGATAAGGGCTATCCCAATTATCATTGATCGAACAAGCTTGCACTCAGTTATCACAAGACGTTCCCACTAAAATAGATAAAGGTACATTTGACTAATCTGTTAGTTTTTATCACCAGATTCTCTTCTCATCACAAAAAAATGGAAACAATTCTTAAACATTGGCCGATATTGCTTGAGGATATACATCTCAAAACTATCCTCCCCAACCCACCCAGAATCGCATACAGAAAAGCACCAAATATCAAAAATATCATCACACCCAGCAAGCTCAAATCTCTGTCAATTTGACACCCCAGATATGCCTCATACGCTGTAATAGTATGTTTTAATGTAAAAAACGCTATGAAAGACCTGTAGTTTTTGTACAACATGGAAAGAAACAATTTACTACCAAGGGCAAAACCTACAATATCAGTGAATTTTATAACTGTTCATCCGATTATGTGGTGTATTGCCTCAGCTGCTACTGTCATCAACTTTATGTAGGTCGTACTATCCGCCCCCTCCGACAGAGATTTTGCGGGCACCGGAGAAGGGTTGAGGAAGGCAACAATAAACAGAGTTCCTCGCCACTTCTCCCAATATTAGAAATTTACGGAAGGCCTAAAAGTATGGATCGTGGAACAGATGCCCAAGAACCCCTGAGGCTGAGCGATTACCATAGGCTCTGCGAACGTGAAACATATTGGATTTATTCTCTCAATACTCTTTGGCCAGGGGGACACAACAAGGAACTAGAAGTTTCTACTATATTATAACAATTTCCCACAATAATTACTCCTTTTCCATGTGATGGTTTTCATATAAAATACTTTTCTGTGGGAGGTTCGTCCCAATAGTAAGTAAACATAGTGTTAGAGCCCATTCACACAGGTCTGACTTTAGATCCGACTTCAAGTCGACCCCTAGTCGCCTCAAGTCGCGCTGCATGAAGAAATCAATGTAAATGAATGGAGCCGTCTTAATGCACACTACTGCAGTCGCTCCGACTTGAAAAAATGTTCCTGTACTACTTCAATCCTACTTCTTGGCGACTTGTACCCATTGATTTCAATGGAAGTTGCCTCCAAGTCGGATCCCCGTTCATAGTGAGGCAACTTTACAGGAAGTTGCCCCAGTGTGAACCGTCTCTAAGGCAAACCCCTCCCTCAGAGCTGGTATTTGGTATGAATCATGAGGGGGAACTCCACTCCAAATTTGAAATAAAAAACGGCATGGGTTCCCCCTCCAAGAGCAAAATGGCATGGGGGTCCCCCCAAAATCCATAACAGACCCTTATCCGAGCACGCAGCCCGGCCGGTCAGGAAAGGGGGTAGGGACGAGCGAGCACCCCCCCTCCTGAACCGTACCAGGCTGCATGCCCTCAACATGAGGGGGTAAGTGCTTTGGGGCAGGGGGCGCCCTGCGGGCCCCCCACCCCAAAGCACCTTGTCCCCATGTTAATGGGGACAAGGGCCTCTTCCCGACAACACTGACCATTGGTTGTCAGTGTCTGCGAGCGGGGGGCTTATTGGATTTCGGGAGGCCCCTTTAATAAGGGGGCCCCATATCCGGCCCCCCACCCTATGTAAATGAGTATGGGCATCGCTATCTTCCAGCTCTTTTACTAGCGACAGGCCAGTCTTCTGCGTCTTCTTCCCTCTTCTTTTCTTCGATGTTGACTCAACGCTTCCTCCCGCTGTAATGCCGGGTGCGCAACGATTTTATATAGGCCTCTTATGACGTCACCGTCCCATCATGCTTCGGGTGGTGACAACATAAGGGACGGGGTCATCGGGTGATATCACCCGGTAACCACGCCCCATGCCTATATAAATCGCTGCGCACCCGGCATTACAGCAGAAGGAAGCGTCGAGTCAACATTAAAGAAGGGAAGAAGACGACGCAGAAGACCAGCCCGCCGCTAGTAAAAGAGCTGGAAGAAGATAGCGATGCCCGGCAGAAGGCAAAAAAGAACCCGGAGAGGTAGAAGTCTGAAGAAGACCCCCCAAAGTCGGAAGAAGACCCCCAGAGCTGACTAATAAATTACTTTAAAAACCTGTCTAGTGTGTTTTTTTTCTTGACACTTTCCCCCCCACGATGTACCCCATACTCATTCACATAGGATGGGGGGCCGGGATCTGGGGCCCCCTTATTAACGGGGGCTCCCAGGTTCCGATAAGCCCCCCACTCACAGACCCCAACAACCAGGGTTGTCGGGAAGAGGCCTTTGTCCCCATCAACATGGGGACAAGGTGCTTTGGGGTGGGGGGGCCCGCAGGGCGCCCCTCTGCCCCAAAGCACCTACCCCCCCATGTTGAGGGCATGCGGCCTAGTACGGTTCAAGAGGGAGGGCACTCGCTCGTCCCCACCTCCTTTCCTGACCAGCCAGGCTGCGTTCTCAGGTAAGAGTCTGGTATGGATTTTGGGGGGACCCCCATGCTGTTTTTTTGGCGTGGGGGGTTCCCCTTGAAATCCATACCAGACCTAAGGGCCTGGTATGCTCTTGGAGGGGGAAACCCATGCCATTTTTTTTATTTTAAAAGTCCAAGTTGCCTCCCAAAGTCACGCTGGAAGTCGTGTGTTGCCCCTTTGTGAATGAGCTCTTACTGTTAATATCTAAACATCCACTCTCTCCCCCCCTTTTTTTTCATCCCTACCCAAAAAACCCTTGCATCCTTTCCACTAGATGGCAGTGTTCCAAGGCATATATAAGGCTGTTATCAGCCAAAGTCTCACTAGCTTCACAAGTTCCATCTACCAGTGTGCATGCTCTGAAACTTCGTAGCATCCCACAAGCGACATCATCATGCCTGGCGCGGCATTCCAGCCCTCGCCATCGGCCTGATCCAAGCCTCGGTATCATCACCCTGGTCCCAGAAATCCTACTGGCTAGGATTTCTCCCCCACAGGCAGAAAAATCCGCTCTTCAGAATGCCGCTCTGCAGTGAACGCCACACCAGTGTGGATGGACTTATGCGTTACTTCCTTAACCTCCATGCAAGTGGATAATGCACCTGTATCGCATTAAAATGTTTACAGTTCTAACCTCGAGGTGCCTGTGTTTCTCTTCTCATATGCTCAAGCCTAAACTTGTGGTTGCAGATCCTTCCTCCCGGTAAATAGGAAAGTACTGACTACATATGCCAGTCTCTCATGCTGGGGAGCGACCCTAGAGGGTCTCACAGCTCAGGGGAAATATTAAAGGACAGGACAGATCCTGCCCATCAACGTCCTGGAGTTATGGGCAGTAGGTCTGGCCATACGGTCCTGGACGGTGGAGCTTCAGGACTGCCCTATCGGGGTTCAGTCAGAAAATGCCGCTGCAGTGGCCTATATAAACCATCAAGGCGGCACCAGGAGTCATTCCGCTCTGAAGGAGGTGAACCACATACTAGCCTGGGCAGAGGGATTTCTATTGGCAGTCCATATCTCGGGAGTAGAGAACTGGAAGGCAGATTATCCATGCCTTGGGGGTATGGTCTCTTCAACCAGGGGTGTTCCAGGAAATTTGCCAGCGTTGGGGATGGCCAGAGGTTGATCTATTGGCATCCATGTTTAACAAGCTACAGCAGTTTGTGTCCTCAACAAGGGATCCTCTGGAAATCGGAGCAGATGCTCTGGTAGTTTCGTGGAGCCAGTACTCCATGGTTTATGCGTTTCCCCCTGATACCACTCCTTCCACATTTGTTGCGCAAGATTCTGAGAGAGGGGTTCCAGTCATTCTGGTGGCACCAGCTTGACCCAGAAGGCCCTGGTTCCTGGAGATTGGCAATAGACAAGCCTTGGACGCTCCCCCGCTGCCCCGATCTACTGTCCCAAGGTTTTATATTCCACCCCAATTTACAGTCTCTAAATTTGATGGCATGGTTACTGAAGCCAGGGGGTTGAAGGACCGTGGCATCTCGGGACCAGTGGTGTCTACCATAGTTAATGCTATAAAAGCTGTCACTAGGAAGATCTGTCATAAGGTCTGGAAGACTTGTATTGCTTGGTGTGAAGCCAGAAAATGGCATCCTCGGAAATGTGTGATTGGGAGAATTCTTTTCCACAGTCGGCTGTGGAAATCGGATTGACTTTGAGTACAATTAGAGATCAGATTTCGGCACTGTCTAGCATACTAGCTCATTATGTATTACTTACCTTAGATCGAAGCCTCCACAGCCATCCTCAACGCCCCTCCAACCGCGGACATCTCTCCCGCAGCTTGCTTCCGGGTTTCGCGGCACCGGGGCTGTGATTGGCCGGAGCCGCAATGAATTCACTCCCGCGAATGCCGGTAATGGCACAGCTAACTGAAGCAGCGGCACGACGTGCCATTGTTTCAGTGCGCATGTGCCGATCACTTTGGCACATGCAGACACAGGGGGATATCCAGGCTAGCTACAGGTAGGCCTTAATATAGCCTTAATATAGGCAGTCAAGGTTTATTTGTAGGGTTGTCCCGATACCACTTTTTTAGGACCGAGTACAAGTACCGATACTTTTTTTCATGTACTCGCCGATGCCGAATACCGATACTTTTTTTAAATATGTGACAGTTTTCAAACCACAATACAGACTAAGGATATTTTCTTTAGAATTATGAAGAACTCTAACTCAAGATATTATAAAATAATAAAAATGTTTTATTTGCTTGTCACGCAGTAGTAAAAAAACTCAAAGAATTTTCACAGAACATGTTGATAAATACAAAAAAAGCATTCGGCCAGGCATCGGGAGCATTTGCGCGAGTACAAGTACTCCCGCAAATACTCGGTATTGGTCCCGATACCGATACTAGTATCGGTATCGGGACAACCCTATTTATTTGTTTAGATCTGTGGAGAGCCGAGGATCAGACTCCTTTTTATTGTTTTACCAAGAGGACCCAAGAAGGGGCAGGCAGCTTCCAAAGCTTCCAGTGTCAATTGGGTCAATCAATTGGTCATTCAGGCCTATGGTCTAAAATGTAAAGCTCCTCCCTTTAGGGTGAAAACTCATTCTACCAGGGGTGTAGGAACCTCCCTGGGCTTTTCGCTATTGGGTATCTGTAGCTCAGTTTTGTAAGGCTGCTACCTGGTCTTCGGTGCATACATTCACACAATTTTATCTGGTGAATGTTCGAGTAGCTGAGGATTTGGCTTTCAGCCGCAGTGTACTGCGGGCAGTTGTATAAAGTCTAATGGCTATTGTTTGGCAGGGTGTCTCCCTCCCCCTCAAGGCTATTGCTCTGAGACCTCCCAGTAGGTAATGCATGTTAGCCCAACTCTGTGTCCTATGATGTATGAAAACGAAAGTAGGATTTTTTCAGCATACTTACCTGTAAATCCTTTTCTTTGAGTACATCAAGGGAAACAAAGATCCCTCCCCTTTTTTGAGGATTGAGTGCTTGTTAAAAAACTGATATTCTTCCTGTATGGGAGGGGTTATATAGGGGATCACTTCCTGTCTAAGACTCTGTCTACCAGAGTCCATTCACCTAGAGATGGCATATAACCCAGTAGGTAATGATTATTGGCCTAACTGTGTCCCATGATGTACTCAAAGGAAAGTATTTTACAGGTACAGTAAGTATGAAGAAAAAATCCTATTTTCTTTTTCATACATCAAATAGCAATAGGTCTTATTTTCAGAGAAACAGGGGAGTGTAATCTCATTCTTTAATAGCGTGCGACAAGGCCTGTAAGTACCATTATTCTTTGGTTAATAAATGTGGTCAACACTTAGTGAGAACTCTACAACCTAGACCTCACCACCCTATTCAATTTATTGCCCATCCCAATAATGGTAACATTTTTAACACCCAGGGCATCGCTTCTTCCTTCAGGCAATATTACTCCCAGCTCTACAATTCCCCCCCCCCCTCCCAGTAGCTGGCAGTATGCCAACTTCCTCGTCGGACAATATGCAGGCTTTTATCTTCGAAACAGCCCTACACTTCCTGACTCCGGTACTGGAGCAGGGGCCCTTAAACTTTTTAAATGGGGCCATTCACGGTCCCTCAGACTGTTGGGGGGCTGGACTATAGTTTGAAAAAAATATGAACAAATCCCTATGCACACATCTTATTTGTAGTGCAAAAAAACGAAACAGGAAAAAACAATACAGTATTTAAAATAAAGAACAATTTTAATCAACATAAACATATTAGTCTTTCACAGAACCCCTCCCCCTCATAACAGTCTCCTCTCCATCACAAAGCCTCCCATAACTGACTACCCCCCCATCAAAAAGCCCCCCATAAGATACCCCCCCATCACAAAACCCCCCCATGACCGATGCCCCCCATAACAGATCACCCCATCACAAAGTCCCCCATGACAGAACCTCCCCATCACAGATGCCCTCTTCCCATCACAAAGAACCCCATAACATGCCCCCCATGACAGATTCTCCCCATCACAGCCCCCCCCCCCAATCACAGATCCCCTCCTCCCATAATGGAGCCCTACAGCGGTATTACACTTCCCCTTATATAACATTTCAGCGCTCCCCCTTTTCTCTCTGCTACCTTAATCACACAAGACTCAAAGAATGACAGGTCCAGTAAAAGGCAGATGATTGATTCCTGGGACCACCCTGCTGCCTAGTAACCAGACATGCTCTTCCTAACCCAAAAGATCCCGCCCTTTTTCCAGACCTGTCATGTTGCTTGTCTTGTGTGAATAAGGTAGCAGAGGAGAGGGGGAGTACTGCGATGTTAAAGGGGCGGGCCAGGTAAATCACCCTGCCGGGCCGTAGTTTGAGGACCCCTGCACTAGAGCATTTTACTCTATCAATGACTCCATAAGTTCCCCTAAAACAGTGGTCCTCAGGGCCCACTAACAGGCCAGGTTTGCAAGATAACTGCAACATCCCAGGTGATATCATTTGCTGCTCAGTGATTGCAGTGTTCTAGTCTCCATCTCCCCAAGGTAATACATAAAACCTGGCCTGTTAGTGGACCCTGAGGACAGGGTTGATGACCACTGCCCACTGTCAGCTAACCTATCCCTTTCTCCCAAAACTAGGCAAGGACCCCTCGCAATGCAGTAGTTACCGATCAATATCTTGAATATCTTTGCGAAGGTACTTGCCAATCGTCTGTCTCCTCTTTTGCATGCAGCCATCCACAGGGATCAAATCAGCTTGGTCCCGAGGCATACGACAAGGGACAATATGACCAAGACGATCCACCTTATCTCCTACATTTAATGGCATAATCTGAAACTATGTCTTATCTTGTGATGCCGATAAGGCATTCAATTGGGGTAATTGGCAATTCTTCCACCTTTCTTTACAGCAATTAGGTTTGAGTGCTCCTTTTATCACAAAGGGTATATCTCTCTATTCTCAGCCTTCCTCTTCCATTCTAGTGAATGCAACCTCCTTAGAGTCGTTCAATATATCTAATGACATACATCAGGTGTGTCTCCTTTCTCCCCTTCTATTATCATTCTAGAACACCTTGTGTGTGCCGTTTGTCAGAACAATTTCCCTTCCTTTTTACTTTTTCATGGATTCCGGAGATTCTGGTCTTAGTAATTTAAATGTAATATTTCCAAAACGGAAGCCCTCATGTCTTACCGGCAACTATGAAGTCCTTACGCCACGCTAACTTTTATTCTTTTCATTGTCAAACTAAGGGCATTTCTTATTTGGGTGTTACAATCCCCTCCAACTTGTCTGATCTTTATGCACTGAACTATGTTCCTCTCCTCTCTCATGTGGTACAAGAGGGGGCTGTGCTCTGTCCTCTCTTTTGACCCCTCCCACCCACTATTCTATTTGACATTCCAGCCTTCCTCCAGGGTGTGGGAGTCCCTACAGTAGGCTAATCTTCACGCTCTATCTGTCCGAGAGCAAACATATTTGTACCCCCAACATGGAACCCACGTCGTCCTTGCTGGACCACAAGACTGGCTCACAACCCACTACCTGTCATCCTATTTCTCTCTTCATACACATCACTTTTATACTGAATTTGAGCGGCTGTGCTCCCTCCATGAGTTGCCTAGACATCTACTCTCCTCCCTCTATTACTTCATTCATTAACTTACCCATGATGATTTGCCAAAATACACAAGGACATGGTCCACGGACCTGGAAGAGGAGTTTTCAAGGGGAGACTGGCAAACTTCATTCCATTTCACACATACAGTAAGTCTACCATTTCCTGCTACTCCCAGGAAAAAACTTCAAGATCCTGTCCCAGTGGTATAGTGATCCATAGACATTGCATACAATTTTCCGTCCACCTGCTGACGTGGTGGCTCAGCTTTGGGTGCATATCTGGTGAAAATGTTAGGACACACCCCTTCTGGACTCAGGTATGCTATAGTGCAGGGATATGCAATTAGCGGACCTCCAGATGTTGCAAAACTACAATTCCCATCATGCCTCTGACTTTGGGTGTCATGCTTGTGGCTGTCAGTCTTGCTATGCCTCATGGGACTTGTAGTTCTGCAACAGCTGGAGGTCTGCTAATTGCATATCCCTGCTATAGTGTATAGCAAAATCTATGAGAAGCCTCCAACACCCACCCCGGCAATTGCTCTCCTTTCTATGATACCTGGCTCTGTGACATCCCAGAAACCGAGCCTTCTACGTTGCTTTTTTTCTGCAGCACGGCAGCTCATCCCTCTATTTTGGAAGACTGAAACTATTCCTCTGTTATCTCTGTGGGTTGCTACTCTGAATGACATAATGCGCATGAAGGAAATGTTGGTTCTTGATAATGATACTTTTGACAAATGCAAAGTTCTATGGTATGTTTGAATCCACTTTTCTTCTTCTAACACCCTCTCATAGATATGCTCTCAACTCCAGCAAGTATATCCTCAGCCTTCCCCGAATTTAGACCTCCTATGGTGCAGTTCTGCGGCACCTTATTTCTGATATCCCTCCTCCTAGTTTTCCCCTCTTCCATGCCATGCGACTAATAATGTGATACTTTCCTTGATCCATTTCCTCCTTTCTATTTTTCCTTGTGGTTTCTTCTCTTCATTTCCCTTTCTCTTTTTTTGTTTCCCCCACCTGTACTAGTGATGTTAATATTGTCTATTTTATATAATGTCAGATTGACTTCATGTTCTAAATCCACTAAATTGGATTAGATAATGGTCCATGCTATGTTTTTAGCTGTATATGTTTTACCCATTATGTTCTGTTACTTGCATTCCGGACCGGATTTGATGCCTTTGTCCAACCTGGTCCACCTAGTACAACACAACTCTGTTTGGACTATGTGCTTTTGATTTATATATGTCATGTCATGGGCGATAGCCATTGATTCTGATTTGCTGTTCCTTTATTGCTGTGCCCTGATTTATTTTCTTGAATATTGAAATAAACATTTTCACCTAAACTCCCTTTTTTCTTTTACGTTCATTAATCGACACAGCTCTTCTAAATCTTGACCTTAAGGTTATAGTGCCATCTACAGGAGTTGGACACTAGGCAGAAAAGAACACCACACCACCTATGGGCAGTCCTATCGTATAAAATCCCCTCTCTGCTATAGGCAATCCAGTTTTTTTTTCTGCCTAGTGTACGAGTATATGTGGATAAAAATGATAAGCGCAACTTTCTAAATAATGGTGATCATAAATAAGTCAATTCGATTTTACAATGTGCTAAAACGGCTAACACAAGTGTAACAATAAAATATGTGGTCAAAGTCCAAAATATTGCAAATACTCCAAATAATGGTGACACGATTCTTCAAAGAAAAATATATAGAGAGTTCTTTTGGGCAAAATCTTTGAATTCACGCAATGCTTAAGTGCTTAATGCTCACAGAACTCTTACCTTAGTAAGATATTAAATACGTTTTATGGATATCCTGTGGTGGACTGACCATTCCAAATTTCCGATTCTCAGATGTGTTAAAGATTTCAGGTCTGAATAATGCTGGACCAGCCCTGTAAACACCTTATGATAGTGCCTCCCCTCCCCTCCCCTCCCGTAGTGTAAAACAATTAAAAATGTATTCAAATGCCAAATGGATTCTTACATGAAAACAGTTTTGGACTTTGATCACATATTTTATCGTGCACTGTGTACACTTTGGCTCCTGCAGCAGTTTTCACGATTGTTTATTATTGTTATTTATTCACTTGGTAGCGTGAGGGACTACACCTTTCAGTGTACAAGTATAAACTAGCTCCCTGCTGGAACCTCTGGTTCCATAGCCTTCTTTTCTTCCCTTTTTCCTGAGATTGTTTTTCTATGTAGATCTTCAGTCAACAGCCAGGTCGGGGTGACAGGCTGGATAGTATACATCCAGTGGCCACCCCAGTCTGGCAAACGAGTGCGCGCAAACTTCTAGCTCAGCGCTCAGTCGGCTGCTATGTGCCTTATCCTGGACGGGGCGGCCAGCAAGTTAAACATTTTGTGGGGACAGATATGATTTTGTGCCTGCCTGTAGTGCGAGTCACAGTGCTACCTTGGCCGACAGCCCCCCACTTCAGTCAAAGGAGCCTTATCCACATGTGCTGCATGGATTGGTAAGTAGATACCTCCTCCTTTCCTTTCTCAGGTTTAGTGTGGGGACGCAAATACTCCCTGGGGAGGTCGGTTCTGAGGTGTCAACTCCTCCTCATGGATCTGGGTCCCTTTACAAGAACCCCTCTCCCCTAGGCCCAGGGGACGTTTTTTGCAGTGCATGCCCATGCAGTCAAGCTTGTCTGTTCCCCTGGTTAAAGTTCAGGGCAGCCCCTTGAACTCAGTCGGGGAGGGCCAGCTGGTATCTACACAGCACCGATCACCCTCTCCCCCCCCCCCTTTAGGGTCAAACCCTGAGGCAGGGTGGTGGTGCCATTTAGACTGTGGGCTGTAGCCTTTACTGTCCCATATCCTTGTATGCTACACAGTGCCTGATGTGTCTGGCGAAAGGGTACGCTTAAGGGGGCTGTTGGTGCAGCCTCAGCAGGTTTTAGGGACACCACAGTGCCATTGCATGGTTGGAAAGGTGAGGTGCAGCCCTCCCGGAGCCTTGTTTGGTCACATGGGGGCAACTTGAGGGTTCTGTGGCTGTGGCACTGCGGGGCTGTTGGTGACCTTAAACATGCCCGTTGTGGGTAGTACCCCATTATGGCCTGGTCAGATGTTGCTATGATGCCAGTGGTCTATGGCTTTGGAGGCAGCACAGGAGGGGGCACTCCTCAGTCATCATGGGACCTGCGAGTTCTGAGGCCTTGTCCTGCTAGTCAACTATATACCCTTCCCTGTCGATGCTGCTTGCCAGGTCCATTTAAGGTGGGTGGAAGCTATCCCAGCTGGCTATTCCAGCTGCTCCTGTTCAGCCCATGGTGACGGGCATGGTTCCTGCCCCCCACTCGTGTGATTTGTGCCTTCTATGCTTCTGGTATCTGTCTCGGGTTTGTGATGTGGGTACCTGGTCATCTGTGTACACCTTTTATAACATTTTACAAAGTTGATGTATTTACATCTTTGTATGCTCGTTTTGGCCACATGGTTTTGCTGGCTACTGTTGCAGGTTCCTTGTTTGCCCTCTTAGTGGTTGTTTGGGTGGTTGGCTTGTTTGCCTGGTTGTTCCTGTGTTTTTCTTTATCGTACATCACGGGACACAGAGCCTAGTAATTACTAAGTGGGTTATATTCCACCTTCAGGTGCTGGTGTAATCAATTAGACAGGAAGTTTCCTCCCAATCTAACCCCTCCCATACTGGGAGCACCTCAGTTTTTTTGCCAGTTTTTAAGGTGTTGATCCCGAGTGAAGATGTGCTCTGAGGAGCTCCTCTGGAGGGATCCATGCTGGATTTAAATAGCCTCCATAAAGACCAGATCCATCCAAATTGCCCTGGGCCAAAGTGGATGGTACCTGGGGCCTCATATCCGAAGCACAAGGTTTTTTCCTGTAATGCCTCTCTTCGGAGGGCTATAACCACATACCAAAGATTTTCTGTCAGGATGCGGAACAGGTCCAGGGGAGTGGAAACCCTGTCTAGGATCCCGATCCCTAAAGGTCTGTTGACTTAACCCGCCGTGATGGGTGAAGATTGGGTCTGTCTGTGCTCAGCAGTATCCTGCGGCGGGGATAAGGTAAGTGAAGACAATCCTAGGTAAATACCTTAAGGATTATCTTCCATGAGTAGCTGCATTTCTTATCTGTTTTCCGCCATTAGAGGCAGTAATAGACATACCTGGTGTTTCGCTTACCATGCTCTCCAGGAACGAAAGCTCAGTGTCAGCTGATCTGTTGAGTGGCTCATTTCCTCCGCTTCAGGCTCTGCCACAGTTGTGTGGGGGAGTCCCTCGTAGTCCGGGTCCACAGCGCTCCTTGGGGGGATCTCTCTCCCCTCGCCTCCACCATTTCCCTACACGTGCGTGGGGCGCACTTTTGTAGGTGGGGGGACGATGTAGTTGCCACGTGCGCGCCTGCTCATGGCGCAGGTCGGGCCCTTCAAAAAAGCCCAGACGTCAAAGCTCTGTTAAACCAGAGGGACACAGCAGCTTGGGGCACGTAAGCACCTTGTGTGTGTTGGATACAGACATACCTAAGACGCCTAGTCAGCATCTAGCTGTGCAGATTAGCAGGCATTGGCCCAGATTCACAAAGCACTTACGCCGACGTATAGCACGTTACGCCAACCTAAGTGCCAATGTGCGCCGGACCCACGAACCAACATGCGCCTAATAACAGGCTACACCCCGCCAACGTAGCTTGCATAGGGTGGGCGCAAATGTGGGCTGGGCGCACAGTGCTGCTCCCATTGATTAGCCATTCAAACATTCAAATGAGGAAAATACGCCAATTCACGAACGTGCGTGCGCCCGGCGCATGCTACGTGAGATGCGCGTAAGTTGTACGTCCGGCGTAAAATGATTCCCCATAAATGATTTGCAACCCGGCAACAGACATTTACAGGTCAGCTGGAGAGCAGCTGCAGCAGCACCATTACGGACGAGCAGAGCAACCACACTTGCAGGACAACACATCCGTATGCCAACATGCCAGGGGCAGCCATGGTCATAGCACTACTGCGTCAACAGGCACGGAGGAGGGCACATGAGAGGATATACCGAATGTGCATGAACCTCTTCGGCATGGGGGAATCGGAGGTGTACCGCATCTTCAGATTCAGCCCTGATGCCATCCTGGAATTATCCACAGCCCTGCATGATGAAATCACCAGCCAGACGGGACACTCACATGCAGTGCAGCCACTGGTCAAGGTACTGGCAACACTCCATTTCCTCGCCAGTGGATCTTTCCAATGTACAAGTGGAGTCGTGTTTGGGATGTTACAATCCACCATGAGCAGATGTGTGCACCAGGTCGTCCCCACAATCCTCACACGCATGTCCCACCACATTATCAAACCGACCCATGAGAACCTGCGGCAGAAGGCAATGCAGGATTTCTACAGCATTGCCGGATTCCCACGCACTGTCGGGGCCATTGATTGCACATATGTGGCACTACAGCCCCCCGTGCCACAGAGCACATATACCGCAATCGTAAGCAGTGGCATTCCATCAACGTACAGGTGATAGCTGATGCCCAATGCCTCATATGGCACGTCCGTGCCAAACACCCCGGGGCCAGCCACGACAGCTACATATACCGTCAAAGCACCATCCCAACAGAATTTGAACAGAACGTGTACAGGGACAGCTGGCTGCTTGGTGAGTGACATGGGTGTCAGGCATGACTGTCCGCCCCCATGATGCAGACATCACGAGGGGCACATGCACGGCTAACATCCTCCTGTCTTTACCCTTCCAGGTGACTCGGCATATGCACTTGGGCCCTATCTCCTGACTCCATACCGGAATCCCCAAACCAGAGGCGAGAGAAGATACAATGCTGCACACATACGCACCCGTGCAGTGGTGGAGCGCACATTTGGCATCCTGAAGTCCCGTTTCCGATGCCTGGATAAGTCCGGGGGGGCCCTGTTGTATTCCACAAACTTTGTGTGACAGATCATCTGTGCATGTTGCGTGCTGCACAACTACGCCATGAGAAAGGGCCTGGAGATTGACATATGTGATGCCCTGACCCCCGCACTACACAGTCCCCCTTGCCCGAGGCTACCCCGTCTGCTGAAGGAACAGCAGTCAGGAGTTGCCTCATGGAACGCATCTTTGCACGTTGAATTGCAGGAACAAACACATTCATCATGGCACACGGACAATGCACACCGCTGTGGTCCCTAGCTCACACACACCACATTGGTTTAGCCCAAGTCCACCGCGCGGGACTTGGGAGCAGCAACGCCACTCCAAGGCCCCAATGATGTTGCTGTACATTCATACCACATCCACACGGTCGTGGGGATAACCTCTCCCCGACGATCCAAGGTGACCCCTGCCAGTTGACACGCAGTGCTGGCAGAAATGGCCTTGTGCCTGTCTGGACACATTGGCCTCACACACCAGTCACACCGTAGCACTGTCATCACCGGGCAAACCCTGCCCCTGCAAACCGGTGTCCAGTCACCGTAGAGACTTCTGCACTCCTGACTGTGTGCAGTCTGATGTTGCTGTGACATTAGTAAGGGTGACACGCATGTCCCACGGTCTGGGTCCGTGAAAAGAAAAAACATATTGGACCATGCCAATGTCCGCCATGGCAAGCCCTTACAGGTGCACGTTACATGCCTCTGTGCATGTCACCCAAAATAAAACATGCTCAGACCCTGAGCTACACTCGTGGTGCCATTGTCCTCGGGACAGTCACTTGCCCTCCCGCGGTCCATGCCTCATGCCCAGCGATCTGCTCCGCAGGTGTCGTGGCGATGACTCGGGTGGGGCATCCCGTGGCTGTTCATCCCCTGGGCTGTTGCTCCTGGAAATGGATCTAGATGTTGCCTGCATCCCCTCCAAGGCAATGGCAATGCGGGTCAGCACGCCATATGTTTCCGCCTGCATCTGCCTCTGTCTGGCGTTGTGTTGGCACTGCAGACGCCTGTTCTGGCGTCCCTCAAACTGGATGGCAGCAGTGTTGGCCTGCACGATTCCGCCCAGGCTCCTAACCTCGGTTACGATCCCTGCTGCTTTTGCTTGCAGTTGCTCAATGGACGTAGTATTGTGTTGCTGGGTCACCTGCATGTCCATGGCTGACCCATGGTCCTCAGATTTTGCGGGACCCCCTGCTACCATGTGGTGATACATGGCATCCAGGGTCTGTGACTGGTCACACAGGCATGTGGCCATGGCTGCACAGTTAGCATTGACCTCCTACATGCAGTCACAGATGGCCTTTGTGTGTTCGGCCTGCTGTTTGAGGCACTGCTGCATTGTGTGAACTCAGCCTCTGCCTTCTCCAAGGACCCGACGAAGGAGGCTATGCTGTCACCCACACAGTGGAGGTCGATGGCAATGTCTTCCATGTGCTGTGTCTGGCGGGTCTGTTTTCTCTCGAGCCCTTCTTGGACTGATCCGGTTGCAGCCCTGGTTTTGCTCAGGGCCTTCCTGGGAGTTGCAGTCGGGTTGCGTCCCTTTGGCCGGTGTGTCCCTTGAAGGTGTCCCTCTTGCCGGGGTGGCCCTTGGGGGGAGTTCCCCTGATGGGCGTCGATGTCGTTATGAGGTCTGCGACTTCCACTGTCTCGGAGGGTCCGGCGCAGAGGGTCACCTCCTAATCGAGGTACAGGAAGTCCTTCTGTTTGATGTCCACAGGCTCCTCCACGACGACCTCCAATGCACCTGTGTGTACACTCACCTCCACCGTTGCTGCAGCCACAGCATGTTGACAAGCTTCGGGGCTTCCCAGGGGGTCAGACCAATGGACATGTTGTTGCTTGCCTGGCGTTGGTCGTCCAGAGGCTGATGATGGCCCAGCTCCCTCCAGCACATCTGTGGATGACACACAGCATTCACATGTTGGTGGGCCCACACACTTGTCACATGTTCCCTTGCACCCCCTCATATGCTCCACATCGG
The DNA here is from genome assembly GCF_905171775.1 of Rana temporaria. Classification (NCBI taxonomy): domain Eukaryota; kingdom Metazoa; phylum Chordata; class Amphibia; order Anura; family Ranidae; genus Rana; species Rana temporaria. The sequence goes on from NC_053490.1 coordinate 351,012,767, forward strand.
ATGGGGGATGAAACACACTTACCTCTTCAAGTCGTGTTCGCAGGAGTCAAATCCCTCCAGGCACTCCACCTGCTCCTGCGCCAGACAGCTGGCTATGACCTCCTCTTCAGCAGACAGCTTCAACTTGCTAGCTGATCCGCCTCACGTGGCCCTGAGGTGCCTCTTCACCTTCGCCAGCTTTTCGCTGACACGCCGACGCATGTCATTTAATTTTCTTCAGCACCTCCTTCCATGTTTGGGTTTTGTGTCCGAGGGTGTTCAGCTCCAGGTTCACCTTCTGCAGGATTTCAAGTTTCCTGGCCTTGCTTGTCCTCCCGCTCTGTGCTCCGTGGAGGTACGTATCATACTTCCCAATGGCCGTGGTCAGGATTGCCCTTTCATCCATCTTCTTGCGCTTCTCCTTCTCACTGTCACTGTCTGCACCAGGGAACACAAGCCGGCGTACTGTGCGTTGGACGTGTGTCTCGCTGGGCGTACATTATGTTCACGGCGTACGCGGTGATCCGGCGTAGCTTAGGCGGTTGTGCCGGCATGGTTGTGAGCAGGCGCAGGGGGGTGCTGTGCATGCGTCCACGTCATGGCACATGCGCAGTTCGTGATACGCCGGGCGTAAAACACTGCGCCACGCCGGCGTACCTGTCTGGGGTCACGCCCACTTCCACCTACACCGGCGTGCGCCTTCGAACCCCATGCCACGCTGACACAGCGTTGGGAGCACTGGCTTGCTGAATGCAATGCTTGCCTCGCTCTCTGTGAATCTAGGCCATTGTTTTTTTGCTAGACTAAGTTCAGCTGTTGATACACCTGTGTTAAGTTCCTCTGCTTTTAGCTTAGGACTTTGTCTCCCTGTATAAAATGTTCAGGGGTAGGAATATAAAAGGGCGCCAGGGTATCACCACCTGAATCTGCTGGCCCTAATCATGCTTGCATGATACCATCCTCACCTGTAGAGACTTGAGGCAGCCCACAGGTTGAGCCATCGGCCCTGTCAGGCATTGCAGCCTCCTCCAACATTTCAGCCACCCTGCATATGTCAGTTTGGACTTTTTTTGCATTGCATTTGTTGGTCTATAAGAGGTTAACTGCTATATGGGCAGCATCCTCACAAGAAGCAAAAATGGTGGTGTGCCCCTTTCCCTCCTCAAACAAAAGGATTAAAGTCCTGACCTGAGGATGAAAGTTCACCGTCGGAGGACAGGGAACAGGTGCAGTCACAAATTCTGGAGTTGCAGCTACAGTCTTTTTCAGAGATTCATACTGCATATAACTTACCCTCAGCCTAGACGGCCAAAGCCTCTGTCTCCTCCTTGGGGTTTAAATACATTTTTTTTCCATAGGTTGCTTGTACCTTCCCACCCCATCCATTACTGTAGCAGTTTATTTCTGCTGGTCGGGCACCCGCATAAGCTGTTTTTCCCCTTTCTAAAGACTCTAGCCGAAGGGTATAGGTTGCAAAAAAAACTCCACAGGGTCCTCATCCTGGTGCTGGCTTCAGGCTAGCCAAACGCACAACTGTGGGATGCACAGTTGCTAATGCACATTGCTAACGCACAACAGCTATATCGCATGATTGCGGAAATGCACGTCTGCAGAGGATAACTTCCTCTTTACCAGTCCACAGGTTTGCATAAAATACATGAGTTTGGAATGTTCAGAATACATGTGGGATATAAACAAGTAACAGAACATGTTTATTGATGATCACATAAAGATGCATGTTTTTTACATAGTCGCATGAGGATGCTTGGTCACATTCAAGTGTTTAAAGGGCTTGTAAAGGTACAATTTTTTTTCCTAAATAACTTCCTTTACATTAGTGCAGTCCTCCATCACTTACCTCATCCTTTGATTTTGCTTTTAAATGTCCTTATTTCTTCTGAGAAATCCTCACTTCCTGTTCTTCTGTCTGTAACTCCACACAGTAATGCAAGGCTTTCTCCCTGGTGTGGAGTGTCGTGCTCGCCCCCTCCCTTGAGGGAACGAGCAGGAGAGTCAGGGCGCTCTCTACGTTGCAGATAGAGAAGGGAGCTGTGTGTTAGTGGGAGTCCTGACTCTCCTGCTCGCCTCCTCCCCCCTCAAGTGAGGGGGCGAGCAAGACACTCCACACCCTGGGCCGATGCACCATATTTCCCTTCATCCTTCTAACAAGGGAATTGGTGTTCTCGGTTGTGGTAGCCTCCGCAAGAGAGTTTCGGTATTGGCAACTTTCTTTTGTAGGGTGATGTTAAATCCTCATCCAGCCTTATTTCCTAGAATTCCTAGTTTTCATTTGAATTAAGATATTGTTGCCTTCCTTTTTTCAGAACCTTGTTTTGCGGAAAGAGAAGTTATTGCTTTTCTCTCAATATAGATGAGAGCAGTTAAAAATCTATCTGATGGTTTCAGATATAGGAAACCGACATTTTGTTGTGCTGCCAGAAGACCCTAGAAATGGGCAGGCAGTGTTCAGATCAGCTATTAAAATGGTTACACTCTCTCGTTAGACCTTGACTGTTCTCACTCTATCTGAAGCGCCTGCTCGGATATGGAAATGGAAAACTGATGTTGTTGCGCTACCAGGAGGCCCCAGGAAAGGCAGGCAGCTTCTAAATCAACTGTTTTCAATGTTGATTCATCAGGTTATTATTCAGGCTTGTGGTTTATAGAGAGGGTTTCCCCCTATTTCTTTTAGAGTGCACCCTGCCAGGATAGTAAAGCGCTTCATGCGGGGTGCGTTACCAAGCCTTTATGACTCAGATTTGCAAGGCTGCAACTTGGTCGTCGGTGCTTACATTCACTAATTTCTTTCAGGTAAATGTAAGACGGCAAGAGGATGCCGCTTTTTGGTGCAGTATGCTGAAGGTATAGGTCCTCACGTCTGACGGCGATCTGCATTATTTGTGTCTCCCTTTCCTCAGTAGGCATTGCTTTGGGACGTCCCACTTAGTAATTACTAGACTGTACGATAAAGAAAATAGGATTTTTATAACGGCTTACCTGTAAAATCCTTTTCTTGGATTACATCACGGGACACAGAGCTCCCACACCCCTTGTTTTTGGATATTGGGACACATCAATTTGCTACAAAAACTGAGGCGCTCCCAGTATGGGAGGGGTTATATAGGGAGGAAACTTCCTGTCTAATTGATTACACCAGTGTCCAGCACCTGAAGGTGGAATATAACCCACTTGGTAATTACTAGACTCTGTGTCCCGTGATGTACTCCAAGAAGAGGATTTTACAGGTAAGCTGTTATAAAAATTCTATTTTTTTGGGTTTGGCCACCCCTTGTGGAGCCACTGCTTTGAAAGATCCCTATGGTCAAGGTTCCGAAGAGCTGTGTTGGTCAATGAACGTAAGGAAACAGGGTTTTTTTGGTAACTCACTGTAATATCCCTTTCTCTGAGTTCATTGACAGACACAGCACCCACCCTCTATTAGGCTTCATTCACACTTGGCCATTCGGGTCCGTCTGTCGGCGGACCTGAACGGCCGCTCCATGCATCGCTATGGAGCGTCGGATGTCAGCGGAGACATGTCCGCTGACATCCGACCCCGCTAAAAACAGACGTATGGGGGCCACGTCCCCATCCGTCCATGCGGATCAGATCGGGTAAGATCTGATGAAAACGGACATGCTGTCCGTTTTCATCAGATCGCTCCATAGGGACACAGCGGTGCCCGACAAGCCCCTCCCCGCTCAGTGAGCAGAGAGGAGCTTGTCATCGTCGGCTCAGCGGAGATCTGCGGACTGATCTCCCGCTGAGCCGACGGGAGCAGGCGGACTCCGTAGCAACGGAGTCCGCCAAGTGAATGAAGCCTTAGAGTTTGTACTTCTGACACCGATTTTGTTATGAACTGGATTGCCTATAGCAGAGAGGACTAGGACTACCAGCTAGGACTACCCATAGGAAGTTCTATGTTCTTTTCTGCCTGGTGTCCTACTCTTTTAGGTGGGGCTATAATCCTATGGTCAAGATTCAGAACAGCTCTCTGTGTCTGTCAATGAACTTGGAAAAAGGGATTTTATGGTCAGTAACAATAAAAATCTATTTTTCTTTCTGATCCTGACCATGTCCCATTGTTATAGCAGAAATAGGCAAGACTGAACCAAGTGAGATGGATATACAGATTTCGCAGAATCCAAGCAAGCTTACAGCAGCTTCTACCACACATCTACATGGAGTCAAAACAAAGGAGGCTGTAGAAAATGTCCCCAGTCCCACTCACCCACCTGTAGTTATTAATGCAACAGATGATGATGAGGATGATGATGGTGGGTACAATTGTTTTACAAGTCCTTTTTTTGCAGAATGTTTACCTGTTAGTGGCTTTTCTAACTATGTCATGTCTAAAGATCAAATTTCAGAGGAAGGAGATGAACTCAAGCCTTCTGGTCATCAAGGAGCGCGGCATGTAACAACCCAGAAAATGGATGTACTCAGTAAAGGTATGACAACAATGTCATATAATGTTGCAGAAATCTAAACTGTGACCCAACATAAAATCTCCATTTTGTCTGTACAAGTTTTCATAGTAGATCTGGAACATTTATTGGGCTGATATTGCTGCTGTATGTAGGGGGCAGCACAGAGGTGATTGAGTGTGGTAACGTAAATCTCTGCAGGTTTGAGTTTCAGGGGTGTCGGGCATATATATTTTTATTTTTTTTGCACAGTAAAATTAATCACATTAAGTAGTCCCTAAAACATATTGATAGCTCCCCAATCATTCCAGAAATCATTGCAAGCACTTGCCTTATATCTTCCAGCTCATGTTGTGGCCGTATCCATCATATGTGTGGGCATGTGAAGCTGGGCATTTTTTCTTTTAGGCACAGTAATGCCCAGAGACTTCTGGGAAATGTGTCATTTCCCAGGAGGCAATAGGTCTTAGGACAGGAAGTTGAACCACCTAAGACAAGAAACTAGGCAGATTACAAAAACTGCTTAGTAACAGCCAGATAGAAGTGAGTAAAATAAATAAATAAATATTCGTCATCAGCAAGTGGAACTGCTTAAAGGCTATATTTTACCTTTGAGAACATATTTTGCATGTTCCACCCATTTTTATGGCAGTACATGTAAAATGTTCCCACTCCCAAGTTCTGTGCATGAATAGACTACAAGTACCAACATGGTTTGTGGCCAACAGCTTGTAGTTCCTAATGATCTAGGGAGCGCTGGGGAGCACACTCTTAGTTTTGATTCTTCCTGGACTGAAGTAACTGCCTGCCCATAGGTAGAAGGCTACACAGACAGTCTGCAGAAGACTGACACTGCACCCACGATCTGCTGATTACGGGTACAATGCTTTTATAGGCTCCTAAAAAATAGTAATGCACTTTTTTTACCTGCAAAAACATGGCTTTTCTTTTTTTTAGGCTCCATGCACACTGAAGCTGATAAACCTGTAGTTTATTGGCGTTTTGGCTTTTTTTTTTTTAAAAGCTCATAAACTGCACTCTGTTAGCCTATGTGTCCATGCACACATGGACGTTTTTTAGTGTTAATGAGCAGTGGAGTTTATGGGCTTTTTTCTGAACGCCAGAAATTTGTGTTTAAAGTGCTGTTTTTCGGCAGTAAAAAAACGCAAAACGCTAATAAACGCTCAAAAACGCTGCTCACCAGCGTTTTTAAGCATTTTTTTATCCATTGAAAAAAAGAAATAAAGCTACACTGAAAAACTTTAATAAACGCGATTGCAAAAACACTAAAACGCTACTGGCGTTTTTTATAGCTTACAGTGTGCATGGAGCCTAAAGGTGAACCTAAAACGTTTGTTACCCTTGTGGCAAACCATTGTCCTAAAAAAAAACTTGGTCCACTGTAAATGCTTCCACTGTCCAGAACCAGTACTATCCAAGACTCTTTAGCCCCCCAGTCACCAGCCGTACTTCAGTGTAGGGTAAAATCCAGCAGACTGCTTTATTCGAGCACATGGTACACAGATATCGAACTTCAAAACACTCCCCCCCCCCCCCACCCTTGGAATACAGGGCGGGTTAAACTGTCCCATAATAGTTGAGGCAGACAGCCACAATAGAATACAGTCACACCCCAAACTATCACATCAAGTAGTACACAACAGCATGAGACAACACACAATATATACATATATACAACATTGCGTCTGACTAGCACACATCATAGTGGGGTTCTCGGTCACCCTGTGCCTCTATTGGAGACAAGAGGGTCTGGGGAAGCTGGACATGGAGTTTTCAGAGCTCTCCAGGGTAAGCTGAGTTCCACAAACCCCCCACCCAAAGTGCCCCTGTCACAACCCCCAACACTTCATATTCCTGATATGTGTCTGCTGTACTATATACTTGCATGAGAAAGTATCCTGCTCTCTTTGTATTGCTTCCTTTGTGTAAAATCCCTGGTGTTCCTGCTAGTTCCCTTGCTTTCCTATTACAAACTGACAACACTAAGCAGGAGAGCACACTGTGATCAGTTCTCTGTCTATGCTGGAAATGGTGTACTCTCCTCCAATAATCACACTTGTCCTAAAGTGCCCCCGCTGCATTGCCATTCACTGGGAAGCTCACTCTGCTGCTGCTGTTTTTCCTCCCCCCAGCTCTTATGCAGCTGAGAACAAAAGGAATGTGATCACTTATTTAAAAAAAAAGGCAACATGGTGTGTGTATATATTATATCTATACAACAATGTTTTGCCTTCATTTCTATTTTAAACTGAATGGGTTGTTTTACAAGGTGATCGTTTACAATCGCTTTAAACTTGGAAGGAAAAAAAAAAACGTCCTTAGCCTCTGCATCACTCATGAAAATTTTACATAAATATACAGACTTTAGACACAAGTCTGTCTACATTTGATGACTGTGGGCCAGATTCTCAAAGAAGATACGCCAGCGTATATGAAGATGCACGGCGTAAGTGTAAAAATGCGCCGTCGTATCTATGCGCCATAGTCACAGAACCAGATACGCCAGAAACAAGGCTTCTCCCGTCCATCTTAACTTGTTTAAGTTTACGCAGCGTAGGCGCATATTTTCGCTGATGGCATCCTGCGCTTCCATTGAATTGGTATTCAAATATGCAAATGATGTAGATGCGCTGATTCCCGAACCTACGTGCGGTGCGCGTAAGACGAATGGCCGGCCTAAAGTTACCCCTCATAAAGCAGGGGTAACTTTGCCCCAGACGTGAGTAAGTCAGCTTGAAAGCAAATACAGCAGCACCATCCCGAAAGAGCTGAGCAACCACACTTATAGAACAACACATTCGTATGCCAACATGCCAGGGGCAGGCATGGTCTTGGCACTACTAGTATGTGCAGAGGCGCGTAGAAGCAGGAGGAGGAGGAGGTCCCGGGAGAGGATATACCCACCGCGCATTAGCCTCTTTGGCATGGGTGATTTGGAGGTGTATCGCCGTTTCAGATTCAGTCCTGCTGCTATCCTGGAAATTACCAGAGCCTTGCAGGATGACATCACCAGCCAGACACACCGCTCACATGCAGTGCAGCCACTGGTCAAGGTACTGGCAACACTGCATTTCCTTGCCACTGGTTCTTTTCAGCGCAAAAGTGGAGCTGTGGCTGGGATATCACAGACCAGCATGAGCAGATGTGTGCACCAGGTTGTCCCCGCAATCCTCAGACGCATGGCCAACCAAATCATCAAACCCACCCAGGAGGACCTGCGGCAGAAGGCAATGCGTGATTTCTGCCTAATTGACGGATTCCCACGCACCGTGGGGGCCATTGATTGCACCCATGTGGCACTACAGCCCCCCCCCCGTGACACAGAGCACATTTATCGCAATCGGAAGCATTGGCATTCCATAAACGTACAGGTGATAGCCGATGCCAAATACCTCATATGGCACGTCCGTGCCAAACACCCAGGGTCCAGCCATGACGGCTACATATACCGTCATAGCCCCATCCCAACAGAATTTGAACAGAACATGTATGGGGACAGCTGGCTGGTTGGTGAGTGACATGGGTGTCAGGCATGTGTGTCCCCCCCCATGATGCAGACATCACGAGGGGCACATGCATGACTAACATCCGCCTGTCTTTTCCCTTCCAGGTGACGCGGCGTATGCACTTGGACCCCATCTCATGACTCCATTCCGGAATCCCCAAACCAGAGGAGAGAGAAGATACAATGAAGCACACGCACGTACCCGTGGAGTGGTGGAACGCACATTTGGCCTCCTGAAGTCCCGTTCCCGATGCCTGGATAAGTCTGGGGGTACCCTGTTGTATTCCCCAAACTTTGTGTGACATCATTGTTGCATGCTGCACAACTTCGCCATGAGAAAGGGCCTGGAGATTGACATACGTGATGACCTGACCCCCGAACCACACAGTCCCCCCCTGACCGAGGCTACCCCGTCTGCTGATGGTACAGCAGTTAGGCGATGTCTCGTGGAACGAATCTTTAAACGTTAAACACACACATTAATCATGGCACAATGAGAATGCACGCATGCACACCACTGTGGTCCCTAGCACACACACCCCACATCCACATCACATTGGATTAGACCAAAGTACACCGCACGGTACTAAAGAGCAGCAACGCCGCGTCAAGGCCCCAATGATGTTGCTGTCCATTCATACGGACCTGGGGAGAACTTATCCCCAGCGACCGAGGGTGACACCCCTTACTGGCAGGAGTGTTGCCCCCCCACATTCACACACCATTCACACAGTACTCTGCACTACTGTGCAGCCAAAAAAAAAAAAAGCTCTTAACCAGAGCAAACAGAAAAAAAAACTCTTAACCAGAGCAAACATATCTGCAAAAAAAAATGACTTGCCCCGGCGCGGGCTACGCCTGGTGCCCAGGCTCCTGGCCCTCACCTGCCTGGGGGGAGCCTCAGTTGGGGGGGAGGTGGGGCATCAGGTGGAGGAGCATCCCCTGGTCCCTCCCTGGCTGCCTGTCTGCCCTCCAAAGCCACTGCTATGCGGCTGAGCACAGCCTCCAGGGAAGCTGTCTGGGCCTGTACAGCCACTGTAAGGCACTTGACCTCCCCCACAAGTTCAGCCGTGGTAGTCTGCAGGTGACCGTTGCTGCACTGTTTACAGCGACATCCTGGATGACATCCGGTACTGCTCCCGAGGAGGCCAGGCTGTCAGATAGGCGCCTCAACTCCACCACTAGTTCCCCAATATGGCGGCTCTGCTGGTCCTGCTGCCTGGCCAGATTTTGTTGCAGCATTTCGGGCGCACCCCTTGTCTTACGGGTCGCCTTCCTGGGGACAGGAGTGGCTGGGGCCCTTGCATAGGGGGAGGACCTTGAGGGGCTGGAGATGAGGGAGATGGGACGGGAGGGACTGGAGAGGGTGTTGGAGGACCCTGGGGGGCTGGAGATGTGGCGGGTGGTTGTTTGGGATGGTCCTGCCACCACATGCGATTCCTCCAAAAAGAGGAACACCTCCTGTTCTGTATGGACCACCTCCTGCACTGAGGACTGCCCACTCCCCTCCACCAAGGCCTGTTGGCTTCCCAGGGGGTCAGCCACAGAATCAGGATGCTCAGGGGATGATATAGGACGGCCACTGGCAGCATCGGATGGCCCCGCTCCCTCCTGCACACCTGTGGATGACACAAAACATTCACATGTTGGTAGACCCACACACTTGTCACATGTTCCCTCCCCCCCCCACTCACATGCTACACACCAGATAGAAGTTCAAACACACTTACCTGCCCTCATGGCCGGCTCACCTGTGTCGTAGCCCTCCAATCCCTCCACCTGCTCCCTCTGAAGGCAGCGGAAAATGACTTGCTCCTCCTCAGTGAGCCGGATAGTACAGGGTGGCCCCCCTCCAGTGCCCCTGGAATGCTTATTAATTTTGGCAAGCTTGCCTCTCACCAAACTCCGCAGGTCATTCATTTTTTTTTTTTGTATGTCCTGGGGGGTCCTGACCTCATGACCAATGGCATTCACCTGGGCAGCTATCCTCATGAGGATCTCATCCTTCTTGGACTTACTGGTGCTGCCGCTATCTGCACCATGGAGGCGAGAATCATACCTCTCCATGGCAGATACAATGATTGCCCTCTCCTCTGGGGAGAAGTTTTTCTTCCGTCTCTCCTTCCTGGGACCAGGCATAGCAAAGCAGCAATGTCTAAATAGCACAGACACCACCAACCCAATAAATGGAGTAACTTTGCACTCGACGGGCGCATGTCCTGACGCTCTTATACACTGGGCCGGCCCATCTCAGGGGGGAGTTACACCTAATGTTGCTTTGCGCATGCGCAGAGGGGCGGGGCACGTCCGGCACATGCTCTGTTCGGTCTGGACTTCATTTGCATGGGGTCACGGTTCATTAGAATGGATCACGCCCACTTCCCTCCTACCTTCACTTACGCCGACACATTTAAGTTGCGCTAGCGCATCGTAGGACGCATGTGGTCCGGGAATATGGGACTTCTCTCTCCAAGTTAAGTCGGCGTAGGGCATCTCAGATGCGCTACGCCTGACTAAATATGCGTCGATCTATGAGAATCTGGCCCTGTGTGTCAATTTCCAGTTTTATTTTAAAGCATGGAAAGGCAAAAAAATACAATTAAAGTACAGTGATATAAAGTATCAAATGGAATACAAAGTGAAACATTGTGTACATTAGGTATGCGGTTGATAGGCCATATATGTCACCATTGTATACCCAATTGATCATCTGAGACAATGTCAGGCAGTGGGAACAGATAAATGTGGGACAGTTGAAGAAATATTCCACAGAGAGCACAAACGTATCCTCTCTTCCGAGACAAGATATGAGAAATATTGTAGGATGAGATGTGTATGGGATCCACAGTATGAAGAAGTTGAAGATGGGTGTGTGGATGAGGCTGGAATGTGAGAGGAGGGGTGGATAGTTGGGGGAGTGGGGGAGCACCCGGAAGGGAAACAGAAAAAAAATGGGGGAAAATACTGCGCTAATAAAACAGTGAATAAGACCCGTAACTCAAACGGGAGAGTGTTGGCTAATAAACCAAATGTAGAGCTGCACCCTACTGTGTGACATTAAACAGTGATACAAATATAGAAAAAACAAGTTGCGTTAAACATTATAAACAATTGGTGTGACCAAAAATTAAAGTGTGTCATATGGTCAATAGAGTTTGACAATCATGTTACGATCATATAACATACAGAATCATTCAAACAAAAGTCCGTAAGTGACGTGATTGAAATGTTGAATCACAAAGTGATCAAAGTGAGACGCTGTTCCCCAGTGACGGAAGAAAAGTCCTCAAAATTAATAAAACCAGATGAACCACCAATATGGAGTGACAACCAGATAGCTAGAATCCTCCACCACCAAAGCAAATATGTCTGCTTACCAGAGCCCGGCGGTCCCTTGATTATAGGGGACCCCAGGTAGCCTGTAGGTAAATGGGATAATGAGGCCGCGAGCTGGATGGAGCCAATCTATTGGGAATCATCACCTCGTTCCATTAGTCCAGGGAATGAACGATCATGTTTCATGGATTGGAAAAAGAAGAAGAGGGGGGCCTCGATAGTGTAAAACCTTTAAAACTTTTATTTTAAAAAATTGTACATGCTAATACACTTAATTTATGTAGTAGAAAAGAGCCTTTAAGTCCGATGTCCCGGCCAGATACATCCAGACAAACCAGTCCAAGCAGGAACCCAAAGCAGTCCAGGGGGGTGATGCCGATGTACTGCACGTTCCGCCCTACTAGTTTCGCGAGAAATCGCTTCATCAAGGGGCTAGTGAAACAGAGGCTGTGAGAGAGGCAGTTACATGGTGGTGTGAATAATGGGGGAAACTAATGCACAAACCACACTAACTAGAGCAATACTAATAAACTAAAAATTAAAATAAATAAAATAAACATTAAGCAGCAGCCAGGCCAATAAGTGCTCACACACTAACAGTAATTGATAAATAAGGGGGAGGGCAATGGCACTTGCTAACTAAGAAAATTAGTAAATAACTAAATGAACTTCTAAAATCCTGCTTGTAGTCACAATCCCAATGTACAAACATTTGAGCCAGAAAATTTGTGTCGCTCCTGATCACTGTCACCCACCATCAATCAACAAAATGAAAAGGGAGGGAAAACTTGAGTGATGTTGTTGTAAATATGAACCACTTGTGTGGTATATAAGATATCACCAAGATGATGATAAATAAATAAACGTGAAAAAGTGTTAAATTAATAATTAATATAATGTCACACCAAAAAAAAAAATATATGAGACATGCAATTAAATGCAGCAATAAAAATATGCATAAAAACGTGAGTCTCTGGGCACACTCTAAAATATGTGCAAAAGTAAAACGCATATCAATCCAGTGTCCAAAAATCAGTAACAGTAAAGTGCTTCAAACGACAATAATTTTCCAAAGTGCATATGTGTTCCAATAAAAGTGCTTGACTTCACAAGACTTGCCCAAGCCTCTCACCTCAAGAAAGCTTGTAAAAAGCCTGTAGATCTCCAAATCCTGCTCATTTAATAGCATAGGAAGCTCCTGGTCAGCCCGTTTAACCCTTATCACACTAATCCCTCTGGTCAGTGATCCACAGATCTCCAGCTCCAGCAATAAGTACCCAGATGGGATGGCTCTCAATCAAAAAAATTGGAACTCCATAGTGTAAGACTGATAAAACGATTTAATAAGTAAAAGCAAATACTGTACACTTACAAAACAAACGTTTTCAGACAGCATGTAGCATGTAGTTACACTGTCTATGCTCTAGGCTGCGAGCAAAGCTGACGTCACCACCGGCTCTTCCGGATCATTTGCGTTGCATGTTATGCACTGTGGGACCTATTGTGAAGTCAAGCACTTTTATTGGAACACATATGCACTTTGGAAAAATATTGTCGTTTGAAGCACTTTACTGTTACTGATTTTTGGACACTGGATTGATATGCAGTTTACTTTTGCACATATTTTGGAGTGTGCACAGAGACTCACGTTTTTTTATGCATATTTTTATTGCTGCATTTAATTAATTGCATGCATCATATTTTATAATTTTTTTTTTTTGGATGACATTATATTAATTTATTTATTTAACACCTTTTCACGTTTATCATCATCTTGGTGATATCTTATATACCACACAAGTGGTTCATATTTACAACAACATCACTCAAGTTTACCCTCCCTTTTCATCTTGTTGATTGATGGTGGGTGACAGTGATCAGGAGTGACACAAATTTTCTGGCTCAATTGTTTGTGACATCAAGCAGGATTTTAGAAGTTAATTTAGTTATTTACTAATTTTATTAATTAGCAAGCGCCATTGCCCTCCCCCTTATTTATCAGTTACTTGGTGGTGACAAGAGGAAAATTAGAAAAGACCAGTGGTGTCCCGTGTATCTGGCATTGCAGCGATCCCTGATGTGTTAGAATGTCATTAAGAGAATTTAGCGGTAGCATTGAAGCAGGATCAGGCCTGGTTAGTACTTGGCTGGGAGACTGCTCAGGAATACCAGGGGCTGTAAGCTTTTCCCCTCCATTATGAGGGAGGCACCTGGGGCTCAGTATCTCAGCAAGAGGGTGCTAGGGCAGTCTCTGAGGTGGTTCACTCTGTCTTTAGGTTGACTCAGTTAGAAACCTGGTAGGTTACAGCTTCTCGGTACTTCCTGGCAGGTCAGGATGGGGGGGGTGGCAACTGAATTATACCAGGCCACATGCCCTCAAGATGGGGGGGTGCTTTGCTCTGCACCCCCCACCCCAAAGCACTTCCCAACAACCCTGGCTGATGGATGTCGGAGTCTGCGTGTGGGGGGCTTATCAGAATCTGAAAGACCCCTTTTACATTGTACCCCTACCCAGTCACCAAAAAATAAAGACCACTGCCCGACGGACCCGAAAAATAGAAAAACAAAAAAGCTCCGCCTCCACGGGAGGCCTCCCAGCGACTGCGGTCTCTTGGCTTTGAAGGCTGCCATATAGGCAAGAGTGGGGCCACCTGGTGATGTAAGAGTGACCCTGCCCCCTTCTGACATTGTGAGATATCCTTTAATGTCAGAGGGGACGGGGTCATCCGGTTAAGGCAGCAGGTGGCTCCGCCCTTGCCTTTTTATAACCGCTGTCAAAGCCAAGAGACAGCAGTTGCCGGTAGGCCCCCCATGGAGGCAGAACTTTTTTTAGTGATTGACGGTGGATCTACTCTCCGCCCCTCATGCCATTTTTTTTTTTTTTGGCGCGGGGGTTCCCTTAAAACCCATACCAGACCCGAAGCGGCCTACGCTTTTTTTTTTTTCTTTCCATTGTTTTTTATTCATCTATATTGCTGGGAGCCGGCAATATATTACAGCCATGAGCAAGTTTACATTTTTTTCCTTTTAGAAATGTCATTATTGCTGTGACATGTACTAAACATCGCAGATATGCACCACTTTACGGGCAGACTAAGGGGACCCCCCAGGCACGATATTTAAAGAAATATTTAATTTTTATTGTTTCACTTTAAGCATCATTAAAATCACTGCTCCTAAAAAAACGATTGTTTTAAAAACTTTTTTTTTGCATTCTTACATGTCCCCTAGGGCAGTACCTGGGTCCCCATACACTTTTTATGGCAATAACTTGCATATAAGCCTTTAAAATTAGTCCTTTTGATATGGAAGATGGTAACCACTGATGCCTGTCTTTCCGGTTTGGGGCTGGTTTGTAGGTGGCTACAGTTCAGGGGACTTGGTCTCCACAGGAGAGAATACTGCCCATCAATATCTTGGGACTTTGGGCAGTACGCCTTGCTCTGGATTGTGGTCAGAGTTCAGTCCGACAATGCCACTGCAGTGTCATATATCAACCACCAGGGTGGTACCAGGAGTCACAAGGCTTGGGAAAAGGTGAACCACATTCTATCTTGGGTAGAACAGCATGTGCCGTCTGTCAGCGGTACATATGCCAGGTATAGAAAATTAGCAAGGTATTTTCCCATTCAGTCACTAATACCAGGACAGTGGTCCCTGCATTCTGGGACGTTCTCTGCAATCTTACAGCCTTGGGGAACTCTGGAGGTGGATCCACTGGATTTCAGGTTCTAAAACAAGGTTGTGTCCGGGAGGAGATTCCCACTGGCAATACGAGTATATGCACCGGTAACACCTTTTAGGGGCCAGTTCTCCCATCTCTATGCCTTCCCCCTGATATAACTACTGCGGTCTCTTTTGAGAAGGAAGCGGGAGGTGGTAACACTGGTAATAGTGGTAGACTGCCAGTCTGGCCAGACCTATGGTCTTCGGTCCTGTTATCTCCGTGTTGTTGAGCGACAGGAAGCCAGCTTTAGAGAGCTTCCATTACAGGACCTGGAAGTGGCACCCCCGGAAATATGTGAGTGTGAGGTTTTTCTCCCTAAAGTACCATTATGGATCAGATTTAGTCTCTATCCATTTTTTTCCCAACGTTTCCTACTCCCTGATTCATACTTTGTACAGGGTGTAATGCAGACATGCCCAGCTATCAGTGCACCCTTGTGTCCTTGGGACTTTAACTTGGTCTTGGCTGTCCTTATTAAAGCCACTTTTCTCTTTTGTTCATTGACAGACACAGCCTTCTTAATTCAGAACCATTGGTTTATATTGCCTCCATTAGGAGTAGGACTAGGCAAAACAAAAACAAAAAAACTGGCCACGCCCATGGGCTGTCCTCAGTCCATATATAACCCCCTCCCTGCTCTAGGTGTTCAGTTTTTTTTTCTGCCTAGTCAGGAGTATGGACCTAGTTCCCTGCTGGGATCTCTAGTCCTGGGAGTTTTGTTATTTTATTTTTTTCCTGGATTTTTTTCCGGTGAGATCTACAATCAACTGCCGGGCTGGGCGACAGACTGGATAATGTAGATCCAGAGGGTCCCCCCAGTCTGGCCAGCGAGCACGTGCAGACCTCCGCTCACTTTGGTGGCGAGGAGGATCTGTCTGGGAGCGTTACCCGCGCACTTCTCTGGAATGGTAAGTAGAGGGCCCCCGCCTCTCCTTTCCTGAAGGGGGAGCACGGGTACTCCCTGGGGTAGTCGGGCCTTCCTGGGTTCTTGTGGCCACCTTTCTACCAGAAGGGTGGCACGGTGGGGGTCTATGCCCCCTGTGAGGGGCTCCGGGTCAGTGCCCCCTGTGAGGGGCTCTGGGTCTGTGGGGGCCTGGGTCTGTGCCTCCAGTGAGGGGTCCCCTGGTCTGGGCTCCCTGTGAGGGGTCACGGTAGGTGTCCCCTGTGAGGGGTCTGAGCCCGTGCCCCCTGTGAGGTCTTCGGGGTAAATCCTTTCTCCTCTTGTATTTATCAGGGTGACCACCAGTGGCAGTCTGTCCGGGTGGGGAGATGTCCTAGGTCTGAGCTCTGCTTGGGGTCGTTGGATGTCCGGTATGGATCCAGTCGGACAAGGCAACGGCTTAAGTCATTCACCATGGCGGGCCAAAATAGGCTGTTGGCGACCCTGGCTATTGCCAGTATCTTCTGGTGGGTAGAACGTCTCATTCCGGCCTTTTCTGGCGTACGATTTCCAGGAGTGGTATGCTATCAAACAGATACCTCAGTTGGTTGGACCATGGGGTAGGCCCTTCACTGGGCCGTGTTTCATTGGTTTTGTCATCCACTGGGGCACTCCTGAAGTAGATCTGCTTGCGTCCTGGCTCAACAGGATGGTACCAAGGTTTCTGTCAATGTCACGGGATCTTCTGGCGGCTCGGGTGGCCCATGGCTCCAGTGACGTTTGCTCTGTCTTCCTCCTCCTTCAGCTTCTGCTGTGGCTTCTTGAGCAGGGTCATGGCTACAGAGATTCCGGTCATTCTATTGGCTCCGGATGGGTCCCGTTGGTCTGCGTATGCCGACCGGGTGTGCCTGGGCGCCAACACTCTTTGGCGACTGCCTCTCATTAAGGATCTACTGTTCCTAAGACCAGTCTACCATCCTGCTTTAGAGTCGCTGGCTTTAACGACCTGGCTGTGTTGAGCCAGGTGCTGCAGTTCCAACTCTGCTGATGGCTAGGGAGGCTACCTTCTAGGAGGTTTTACATCTGGATGGGGACAGTGCATTTATCCTGGTGTGAGTCACCGGACATTCATCCTCGTTCTTCTAAGTGGCTTTGATTCCGACCTCCTTTTACGGGGAGAGGAGCAGGAATTGGGCCTAGAGTACCATCGGGGCCAGGTGTCAGCCTGGGTGGTCTTTTTCAGTGCCCCCTGGTCTCGCATTCTCTGGTGCGTACCTTTTATTCAAAGGGTTTCGTCTACCGCTGTGGGATCTGAACTTGGTGATTTTGGTTCTCCGGAAGCCTCTCTGTGTCTCTCTCAAGTTATTCGGGAGATTCCACTGTTTACTCTGACCCAGAAGGTGGCCTCTTGGTGGGTTTCACCTCTGCTCACATGATGTCGAAAATGGTGGCGTTATCTTGTCATTCACCTTACCCAGGTTAAGGTGGGGCTTCGCCTTTTTTTTCCATATGTTCTGTCCTTGGATTTCCATTTGAATAAGGACATTGAGTTGCCTTTCTTGTGTCCCTGGTCAGCACATCCCAAAGAATTATGCCTTATCTGCCCTGAATGTGTTTTTTTCCCTAGTCTGTCTCTCAGGACAGCCACCATAGAGAGATCCCGGCTCCTCCCCTCTCAGAAAACACTGCCTTCCATTACAAGATTTAAGCCTCATCCTCCCACTGGCCCCTCAGTTATGGTGTTTCCTCCGGTGGGGAGACACCGCTATGGAACTGGGGCCAAACAGCTGGGGAGGCTGAGGCAGTGCTTCAGGAGAGGGTGGCCAGGAGGGGCCGGGGATATCTCTCCCTCTTTGTGTCTGATTGTGGCCGGGTCGGCTAGGGAGCCGGTGTATCTGTATGGTCGCATGCTGTGCATCTCAGCGTCTCTTTGGGGAAAGACGTAAGCTGGGAGGTCCGCGTTTCTTCCGCCCAGGGGGGCGCTGTGGGTAGTGTTCCAGATCCCCCCTGCGTTAGCAGCCGGCTTGGAGCCCTGGAGGCCGGGCTGCATGACGGGCGACGTCAGTTCCGGTTGGGGTGGGCCCTTCACCCGAGGCCGCGTCTTCCAGTTCCAGACGCGGCCTAGAAAAATGACTATTTGCTCGGCTGGTGCGGCCTTTCCTATAGCTGGTGTGGTCAGCGTTCTGGAGGCCAGTGACCACTCGTCCTCAAAACGGGAAATGTCGGAGGCAGAGGCTTCAAAGGCAGCTCTCGGGGATAACAGCACCAGAAACTCTAAGGTAAGTGGAACCCTGGGGTGGTGTTCCCTTACCTGTTCCCCGTTAGCTCCACGGGTGTTGTTCCCTTCCTGGTGGTCGGTGGGGAGAGGAGTGCATCTGGGACCCTGGTGGTGGTTGGTCCTGGGGGGTGGCACTCCCGGTGATCCTTGATAGTAGCGCTGGTGGGCCATAACTTATGCCGCTGCCTTTCTCTCTCTTTTTGTTTCAGAAAGCCACGAGTAAATCGCCCCATGGAAGAAGTGGCGGCGCATTTGCAAACCGGTCTGAAGCTCCGTGACCGCGGGACCCGTGGACGGGATCGCCGTTGGTGTCCCGCAATCGGGTCACAGGAGCTGAAGAACGGGGAGAGGTAAGTGTAAACGAACCTTCCCCGTTCTTCTCTGTGGCTTGTCACTGATTGTCTGTTCCCTGTCATAGGGAACGACGATCAGTGACTTCACACGTCCAGCCACACCCCCTTATAGTAAAAAAAAACACAATAGGACACACTTAACCCCTTTAGCGCCCCCTAGTGGTTAACCCCTTCACTGCCATTGTCATTTTCACAGTAATCTGTGCATTTTTATAGCACTTTTCGCTGTGAAAATGACAATGATCTCAAAAATTTGTCAAAGGTGTCTACAGTGTCTGCCATAATATGTCGCAGTCACGAAAATAAATCGCTGACCGCCACCATTACTAGTGTAAACAAATTAAAATAATAAAAATGCCATAAAACTATCCCCTATTTTG
Source organism: Rana temporaria (assembly GCF_905171775.1). Classification (NCBI taxonomy): domain Eukaryota; kingdom Metazoa; phylum Chordata; class Amphibia; order Anura; family Ranidae; genus Rana; species Rana temporaria. The sequence continues at coordinate 351,031,653 of NC_053490.1, forward strand.
TAAACGCTATAACTTTTGTGCAAACCAATCAATAAACGCTTATTGCAATTTTTTTACCGAAAATATGTAGAAGAATACGTATCTGCCTAAACTGGGGAAAAAAAATGTTTATATATATATATATGTGTGTATGTGTGTGTATATATATATATATATATATATATATATATATATATATATATATATATATATATATTTGGGGATAGTTAATATAGCAAAAAGTTAAAAATATTGATTTTTTTTTAATTGTGGCTCTATTTTTGCTTATAGCGCAAAAAAAAAAAAAAAACGCAGAGGTGATCAAATACCTCCAAAAGAAAGCTTTATTTGTGGGAAAAAATATGCCAATTTTGTTTGGGAGCCACGTGCAATTGTCCGTTAAAGCGACGCAGTGCCAAATTGCAAAAAGGGGCCAAGTCCTTTTACCTGCATAATGGTCTGGGTCTTAGGCGGTTAAGAGGGTCTATATGCAAACATTTAAATGAAAAATGTGTAGCACTGTGTTCATAAATCATATAAACATATCTAAAACATGTAAATAATATAAACTAAATCACCACGTGAAAAAGTGTCAAAAAATTATTAAACATGAGAATAAAGAAAATGTAGAAAATATATACTGCAAATTATATATTATCTCTAAACAAGTGTTCATAAGTGGTTATCCAAAACCCACACCTAAAGTATGGAAATAATCAAAAAAAGTCCATAAATTGTAGTGTTTTTCCAAGTGCTTCAAACTTAAACATGCAATCTTCTCAAAAAAAAATTATATAATGCTTCCACCATACCACTTGTGTTTCTGTGACTCCGCCCCCTTAAGGATTTGCACTCACCACAAGAATGTGCCTTGCATTCTCATGCTTGGCATTAAAGCTTAGTAAAACTCTCCAAGGTCTCCTAGGCAATTCCAACAGTGTTCAGTAAACCAGTGTTCTCCACATGTAAGAATAAATAAGTGCTTGCAATAGTGAAGTACTGTAAAACCATTTATTAAAACGGCACACATAAAATCTCCAAATATTGCACTCACATCCTTCCAAGAAAAACAAGGCACTTCAAACAAAATCCTTTTTCAGAAGCAAGAGACTAGCAGTGGTGCATGCAATATATAGCGGGCAAGGCAAACCCGGAATTGAACCTACTAATCTCACCCTCACTTGCTTGTCTCTCTGCTCCTAGAATGATTTCACACACAGTGATTGGTAAATTCAGACGCTAAACACCACATTTGATTGCCGTGTAGCCCAGACATGTTTCATCAAACTGATTTCTTCAATGGGATTGGCTACACGGCATAGCTGCATTCCCTTTATACCCTGCCTGCCACTAAGTGTCTACTTACTGAGACTGTGCCTGCACACGCACTGTGTCTCCCTGACCGCAATACATCACTTCTGCTGTGATCGTACAAGTATTGACACTGTATCAATTATATAAACAGGTACATTTATGTGCAAAATTAATTAGAAATAATTAAAAAAGAACATAATCCAAATAAGTAAATGGCTGGTGGTTATACTAATTAGCATATATAGAGTAATTAGCATATATAGACCAATGTGTACCGAATAGTCTAATATAGGCCCTACAATATTAATAAATGATAAATCACATTTAAAACTCATCAAATACTTTATATACAATAATGTAGCACAATTAAAAATATATTTTAAAATTAATTTAAAACAATAGGAGCATCAGTAGTAACAGACATTAAATAGTTATATATTACAAAGAACTATTATATCCTACACCCATAAGCTATACAGATGGGGGACCCCACTCCTATTTTATTCATCCTAAAGGGGAACCCCACCCCATGCGAAAGTGGATGTGATTAGTAATGGAATTCATTATATATTAAGAAGCAGTTCAAATCAAGTTCAATGTTTAACCCTCTTTTAACCCTCTCGGTGAATCCATTTTGTCTCCCTTTGAGACAGCTCCCTAACTCGATTTGAACCCCTCCACGATGGCAAAGTACTATCAATACCACACAATTGCAAAAACGCAGGGTCCTGGTTATGTTTCTCCCTAAAATGTAATGATACACTATGATATCTAAACCCTTTCCTGATATTCGCCAAATGTTCGGCTATCCGGATTTTTAAGTGCCATTTTGTTCTTCCCACATAGTGAAGCCCACATGGGCACCATAAAAGGTACACCACGTAGGTCGAATTGCATGTAATAAACTGATCATGTTTCATGATCTATATTTTTTATGCTAGTGGTGCTTCTATTGCTCACTTTCACTGTTCTGCAGCAGATACATTTGCGACAAGAGAAGAAACCTTTAAAATCTATTCTCGAGATGCCTTTATCTGGTGGATCCAGAATATTTTGTACTACCCGATCCCCAAAACAATTATTCCTACAAACGAGAGGATAAGCAATGGGGGCACGCTTTGCTCCCAGTGTAGCCAATTTATTGATGGCACACTGGGAGCTGTGTTTAAAAACAGACCCCCCTTAATGAATATGCTACCAGAGGTACATAGATGACCTTGTTATGATCTGGGATGGAGATAAAACCAGTCTGGATAATTTTGCTTCCAGATTGAATGCAAATACCAAAAATATTGTTCTAACGTGGAATATCAGCTCAGATAGATTGGTCTTTCTTGATCTGGATCATACCAGGGATGGTGATCAGATCAAGAGGACTACTCATTTTAAGGCCACAGACCGGAATTCCTTTATCTGTCACCATACCAAATGGCTGTGCATACCAAATGGCTGTGCAACATACCGAGCGGGCAATTTGTTTGCCTGCGATGAAATTGCACCCAGGAAAGTGACTATATCTCTGTCATAAACCTTATCGTCTAGGTTTCTGGAGAAGGGATATGACAAGAGTGTGTTGTATAGAGAGTTTGAAAAAGTCTGTAACCTCGACAGAAGGGTACTTGTCTCTAATGTACCTGAAATTGAACTGAATGATCATATGGCAATATGTATGATTTTGGAATACAATATTCAATACAGAAAATTTGAAAGGATTGTCCAGAAACACTGGCCAATCCTAAAACACGATGGGGTCCTAGGTCCTTTGTTGCCCGATCTCCCACAGTTTATAGGAGAGCACCCTTACTTAGAGACAAATTAGCCCCAGGGGTCATTGACCCTCCTATTCTGAAAATAGAGTGTTCAGTTTTCTGACTGGCTTTCATGCTTGCGGTGGGTGTCTGGCATGCAGACAAGCCAAAAATAATATTAAAACGTAAAAGAATTTGTGGCAGCCACTACTGGGAAAAGCTATAAAATCAAGGACCTGATTACTTGTCATACCACAGGAGTGGTGTATGCATTACAGTGTGAGTGCGGCCTCCAATATGTTGGAAGGACTTCCAGACCCCTCCATGTGAGGTTTGGAGAGCACGTCACTAATATTAAAAAGGACCTTGTCAAGCATAATGTTTCAAAACACTTCCGGCTCTTCCATAACCGTAGCCCTGTTGGGCTGCAGTTCTGGGCGATCGAGAAGGTTGCGAACCATTGGCGTGGTGGTAATTTTATAAGCCAGCTTAGCCGGCGAGAATCTTTTTGGGTATATGAACTTAAGGTCAGGGTTCCTTTGGGGTTGAACGTTGAGTTCGACCCCAATTGTTTTATCTGACCGTTAAATTATGCCCCCCCTCCGTCTTTTCCTTCTGTTTTATTTTAATATTTTATTGTTTATTTTTTATTCTTATTTGTTGTGCATTTTTATTGTTTATGCTGTGATATGTGTTTTTGTATACAGGTCAGGTGGTTGTGCTGATATCCATTCTATTTAATATACTCTCAGGGTGTAAAATCAATCATACAATAATTAATAATAACTATATGTGTCTATCCTTTACTGTAACTTATGGCATATATATAACTATTGCATCTGTATTACTGTATCTGAATCCCTTGTTTGCTAATGTATATAAGACCAGAGTATACATTAGGCTTACGGCTATAATGCTAGTTAGAAAGACGGAAGCATTGCTAGTCTAACATATATTTATTTCCTTCAAAGTCGGAACATCACATTCTAACAGAAAATGTATATGGCCTAATAAACAATACTGGCAAATAAGATAGAAATATACTCAACAGTTGCTCTCCTCCTCGGCTGAGCTCATGATGTAAAAGAGGTAGGCCTTGGCCACATATCTTAGACCCAAAGATGACCACCAGGCTTCCATGAGGCCTAGTCCATGTGGTTTCAGCATAGGCCTTCAGACAATAGAGCCACAACCTCACTGCAAGCTTGCTCCAAAGAGAATAGAAGGCTCCTATTCACAGCAGTTCGGTTTTATCCATCCACCCTTCAAGCACACACCCATTGCCGCCCATTTGCCATTCACCCAATCATTGCACTTCCATGATTATTTCCTTGCTATTAACTGTCCTTCCCTACCTAGCCACTAGGGACAATCTTGACCATACCATCTTCAATATAGAATGACTTCCTTTGATGCTTGTAAGTATGTTGACCTAATCAATCTCCTTTGTTTGTGGAGATTGCCTAACATAAGTTTTTCCTAGACTACTTGGAGTCAAGTGTAAGAGATTGCATTTCTGCAGAGGGGGGGGGGGGGGGGGGGGTTAGGGGTATCCTGGCAGCTTGTCTGACTGGAACCAGAGAATGGTCGAATTCAGATATTTATGTTCTTTGCAACACAGGGTATTATCTCCTTGTTGGGCTGTTGTCCCTTTAATGGTCTAGTACAGGGATATGCAATTAGCGGACCTCCAGCTGTTGCAGAACTACAAGTCCCATGAGGCATTGCAAAACTCTGACAGCCACAAGCATGACACCCAGAGGCAGAGGCATGATGGGACTTGTAGTTTTGCAACAGCTGGAGGTCCGCTAATTGCTTATCCCTGGTCTAGTAGAAGATTTATATGGGGTTTTATTACTCTGGGGAGGGGGCATCTGTCTGTTCCTTGTGTTATGGCTGTTGTCCATTTAAATGCCCATATATGACAACACTTATTTCTGAGGAGTTCCCCTTTAATGTCACCTTGATTTCAGCCACCAGTATGGACCCATGAGGTACTGTTATCCTGGTTTTGGGAGGCGATGTTCATTGTTGTCCTTTGACTTTTTTTAATACCAAATATTTTTAATACCAATACCAAATATGTGGCGCCCTGTAAGGGCTGATGTGTGCTAATCATTGTACACATCTTCAGTCTTTCTTTTGGTGGAGCCTTATGTCCCCTTTATCCCGTCCCTTTTGGCCTGAAGTAGCTTACGTTAGACAGGGGGGGCTGGCTTTACATTGTTTTCCATGCAGCGTCTTGTCGCAATGGCAGCCAACGCGCTGGGATGCACCCTCCTCCCTCACATGATGCCGGGACGCTGACACAGATGTGGTGGGTGGGGTGTTGTGTGATGTCCGCATCTCTAGCGTGGACGGCAGGTCATGTGACCATACATTATCATGTGATGGAGTGACTGTGCCGTCCCCATAATGTGACTGTGGAGGGTGGTACATTTCCCTTATGTGATCACCGCCATAGTGTTACAATGCATCATTGATGGGGGCAGGTTAGTAAACGAGGGAGTGTTGGCTAATCATGAGGCTTGTTACATTTCCTAATGTGAATATCAGCCATTATCAGTAGCACCTGTGAAGGCGATTATTTGGTCGGGAGGGGGCAGGGCTTATATCTCACTGAACCAGGAACTGTATCTATATATTGCACACTGACATGGCCCCTTAATATACTCGCTGAGGAAGTCCTTACCCACGGACGATACGTGTGCGGGGGGGGCTATGTGTTGTCAGGACAGCCACCTACCTGGTTCTTATCTGTATACTACATGTTCTCAATCCGTGCTCTGGGACACTGTGCCTGTTTTGCGAGTAGTTCATCTTTTTTATAAATTAGTGTTTACATATACATACGGAGAGCACTATGTATGTTTTTTACATCTTTACATGAACGTCTATGAGTGAGTTTGGAGGCCATTAACAGACTGAGACAATCGAGTTAAGGACTATGTATGAAAACAGCTTCCCTCTCCTCTTCACATTTACCCTTGATAAGGTGCTTGCATGACCTTCTGTTTGTTCAGAGATCCATTTGGTAAGGTGATCGGTTTGCATCTCTGGTGGAGGAGACACGGAAACAGATGCACATTGATTGTTTTCAAGCACCCTGTCCACTGCTTAAGGAGTCTTCTTTCCTGTCTCTGATTGCTCTTCATTGCCATCATCGCCTGGCCTCAGCATTCTACACCCTTGGACTTGTTCATGTGGTGTTTGTTTTAAATTTATTTTTTAGCGCTGCAGGACCAGGAAGTACGTAAGTCGTGCGTGACCAGTGCGCCTCGACGTACGTTTTGTGATTGCCACGTCGTCAGGAAGCGCTTCTTTATTAATTAAGTTGAATCATCCTTCAAGCATTTAATATTCATCTACTTCAATCTATGGACTTTTTTGCACATTAATCATTTATTTATTTCCCCCCATTTGGGGGCTGGCACTTTAAATGGAAATTATTACACTGTTTGACTAGTTTAGTATATTCCTGTAATCCACTCATCACTTAAACAAATTTTTGTTGTTGTTACCTTATCTATTTGTTCACACATAGATGGTTTATGTGCTAGCGCCTCTTTTTCTCACTCAATTGTATGGTTACACTCCACTGTAATTTCTAGAGAGCAGCTCAGCTTTTTTATTTTTAATTTTCAATTATTAAGTTAAATTTTTTTTTTTGGCGCAAGATTCTATCCCTCAAACGCTAGCAGGGGTTAAAAGCACCATGCTATCGGCCAAATAGCGCAGCTAAAATGATGGTAAACTGACGCTTTACCGATAACGCAGCCAGCTGGCAGTGTGAAATAGCTCTTAAGATAATTTAGCTTCACTCCATGCCCATATAAATATAGCCTAGAGAATGTACAGACCCCCCTTCAGCACAGACCCCTCCTTTCAGCACAGACTCTCCATTCAGCACAGCCCCCCATTAAGCACAGATGGACCCCCTTCAGCACAGACGGACCCCCCCCCCCATCCCATTCAGTACCTCAGATCAGCCATCAGCACGGCATGGGCACAGCAGGTTCCCTGTGTACACATAAACACTGGAGGGGGAGGTGGCTTCACTCTGCTTGCTGTGTGACATCCGGCCCGGGACTGCTCAGACAGCCCACAGCCGCGAGACTCTTCAACACCTTCTCGATTTTCCAGGGGGGGTCAATTGCCCCCCCCCCCCCCGTCTTATGGAGCAGACACCCATGGCTGCACTGCTTTTTTATTTATGATGAGAATTCACTGTCAGAGGACAAGGGAACAGGTGAAATTTGATGCGGCGGAGGTATTAGAAGCCTCACAAGCTCTGAAGTTTCAGCTGAAATCTTTTACAGAGATTCTTGTCAAGTACAAACTTCCCTTTAGCCCAATGGCCAAAAGCCTCTGTCTTCTCTTTAATATATAAAAAAAAAGAGGCTGCTTGTATCTTCCCAATCCCTGACTGCAACAGTGCTGATTGGGCACCCGCATAAGCTGTATTCTCCTCCTAAAAATGTGGGCGTGTACAATTGCTGGTGCACATTGTTGCTAAAAAGCTAAATTGCATGTTTGCGGAGAATCTTCTTTTACCTGCCCACATGTTAACATGTTTTTTGTTGATGGATGACAGGTTTTGCCTAAAAACACATAAAGATGCTTGTTTGCATATAGATGCGGGGTCGCACAAAGGTGCTTGGTCTCACAAAGTCCTTGGTTACCCATGAGTATTTAATCGCACAAAGATGCATGTGGGGTAAAAACAAGAACATGTTTATGATTAATCACATATAGATACATGTTTGTTTGCTGGTATAGATATTTATGGTTTTACTTGGTCATATGAGGATGCTTGATCACATAGATGTTTGACCACATAAACATGCTTGGTTGCACAAGAGTCCTTGCTGCTCAAGGATACTCTATCACACAGAGAGGCTTGTTTTCACAAAGATGCCTAAAAATCGCATAAAATCACTTGACTGCATAAAGATGCTGGATCACACAGGGGTGTTTGATCACACAAGAGTCCTTGGTCACACAAGGGTTCTTATCCGCACAGTATTGCTTAAAATGCATGTTTGATCGCATAAAAAAAATGCTGAATCACATAAGGATGCATGATCGCCTAAAGTTGCATGTTCCCTTAGATTTTGCATGATTGCATAATGGGGCCTTGGATCTTGGTAACCCAGGAGTATTTAATCGCACAAAGAGGCTTGTTACACAGAGATGCCTAAAATCGCTTTAAGATGCTTGATGGCATAAGAATTGTTGAATCACACAAGGGTGCCTAATCACTCAAGAGTCCTTGGTCTCACAAGGATGCTTGTCCGCATGATAATGCTTAAGAGGCATTAAATGTTAATCGCATCAAGATGCTGAATCACATATAAGTTGTATGATCGCCTAAATTTTTGCATTGTTGCATAATTAGGCATGATAATTTAGGGATTCTATAAATTATACAAGATTCCTTATGTTCGCATAAGAACATGTGTCTGCATGTATACGTGTTGGGTTATGTTGCATAAACACGTTTGTAAACGTATGCTTGCTCGCAAGATGACCGTTCCATAGCCTACGTGATATATATATATATATATATATATATATATATATATATATATATATATATATATATATATATATATATATATATATATATATATATATATATATATATATATATATATATATATATATAATATGTTTATCTAGTACACACTTTATATGTTTTTGTTTGCCTAAAACATATTTGTACAAGTTCATGCTTCCATTGAAGCATTTAGCTTCAACACTTGCCACTTACACATATGGGGAACCATTTATGTTTGTTTACATGGGACTGCAGGAGGTTGTCTGTGTTTCGTAGGGGGACAGCACCTCTTCTGGTTGATGGCCTCGCTCTTTGAGTTGTGCCTGGGTTTACAACGTGCTAGGGGTATAGCAGTAATGGCATACCGAGGCAATCTGCTGCTGATAGATCAGTCAGTAGCATGGCTGGACCTAAGTGTGTCCAGCATGGTCAAGTATCTGGAACTCCTGGGTCAGGATCTTAGTCTAATGCTACATTTGTACGTTCGATAAATAGCTTGCAGCGTTTTGGACACAGCCCAAAAAAGGAGAGTTTTTTTTCTTGTCAGCGTTATAAGAAAGCTGGTCCATGTGGTCAAGGCAAGGAAGAGTTCCTTACATTCACCTTTTGCTTAAGGTGCTAGGGATCGTGGCTTCATTAAAAAGTCATTATGCTCAGCTTCATCCTAGGCTACTAGATCCTAACCTGGCATTATCCAAAGGGTCTGATCCCATGGATGCGATGGAGTCTGTTGGTGGTTCCTAACCAAAAAGTTTGGCAGAAAAGAAGATCTTTCATGCCAGTTACCTGAGAGGTTAGGGATCTAGGGATATAGTCCTGGAAAAGACCCCTGCCCAGGACATTCTTGCCGTCAAGGGTCGAAACCTTCGGCTGACACGTCTGACTTAATCGCCTGGGCGTTTAGGTTGCAGGTTTGTTCTGTCAGAGTACAATCCGATATGCCACACCACTGATTGACTTCATTTACCAAGGAGGTACTAGAAGTCATGCAGCCGGAAGGAAATAAGCCATGTTCTGGCTTAGGCAGAGGGGTTTTGTGCCTTACCTATCGTCAGTCTTCATTTCATGGAATGGAGAATTGGCAGGCGGTTCTCAGGAATTGTCAACATATGTTCCTGGGTGTATGGCCTCTACTCCCTGATCTTTCTGATCAAAGGCCAGGGAAAGGGTACCCCGGGGCAAAAGATTCATGGACATACAGGTTCAACAAGAAGTTGAACAGCTTTATGTCTCGAACAAAGGATCCGCTCGCACACGGGACAAAAGGCATTGTAACCCTGTGGGACCAGTTGTCACTGGTTTATGCATTTTCTTCCCCCAGTGCTGCAGCTACCGTGGCAACTAGGCTACATCAGGGGGGAAAGGCTTAATAGCCCCATCATGACCCAGACAACCTTACTGTGCAGGGGTCACAAGAGTGATAGTAGAGGACCCATGATCCCTTACATCTTGCCTAGGTCTACCTTGCGAGGGACGGTATTCCATCCTATCTTGTAAACATGGGAATTAATCCCAGATTTATGCTACTCAATATTTTTGATTGTGTATCATATCTCATTGGTTAATGTCTTTGTATATACTTTTTCAGTTGTTTATTCTGACTGGATATCGCTCCCTCCCCTGAAGAAGCGGAAGTCCGCGAAACATGTAGGGTCCATGCGATTTCCTTTTCCAGTTGCATCTGTATTCCAACTGATTGATTGCTCCCTGTTACCCACTGAATTAAATCAACAACTGGTTGTCCACTTCCTTTTAAACAAACTAATTGTATATTTTGTATTTCTATTTATGAATAAAGTATTTTTTGTAAAATTTATAACAAAGAATTTTTGCTTTCTCATCACTATCATTTTGCAAAAACACGCACCGCAAATTATCCCTTTTTCTTTCTTTTTTGAAAAAACTTTATCTACCTATTTGGGATTAGGTGCCTTTTTCTTGGGTGAATCTATGCATTTTGGACCATATCTATATAAATGGGAATTAATGGTTTTACTTGGTTTAGCCCGCATTCTTGAAGATCGCGACTTTCAGAATCAGGGACGACTATCCCTGATTAATACAGGAGAGCGGGCCTCCAGGACCATGTATTAAAGGATCTGAAAGGCCCATATTCCTGGTGTGAAACCAAGGGATGGCATCCTCGGAAGTATGTCGTAGGTAGAATTCTTACCTTCTTACACCAGGGAAGGGATGGCGCTAGCCTTAAGTTCCAACAAGAGTCGAGTCTCGGCCTTGTCAGTGTTTCAAGGTCGCTTGCTTTGCACTCTTTTTGATCTGGGCTTTTCTAGGGGTGACTTGTATAAGTTCGCCAGTTAGTTGGTCCTTGTGCCCGGGGGATTTGAGTCTGGTTTGTCGGCTTGCAGGGACAGCTCCTTAGGCCGATGCACCATATTTCCCTTCATCCTCCTTCAAGGGAGTTGGTGTTCATGGTTGCGGTAGCTTCCACAAGAGAATTTCAGTATTGACAACTTTCTTTGTATAGAGCCATACTTATTTATTAGGGTGATGTTGAAACCTCACCCAGCCTTCTTTCCAAAGGATCTATTTTTTTTTTTCATTTATTCAATACACTTCTTGCCTCCTTTTTTCCAGAAACTTGGTTTATGGAAAGAAAATAAGTTTTCTCTAAATAGAAATGAGAACAATTGAGGTCTATGTGAAAGTTTCAGATACAAGAAACTGACGTTTTGTTATGCTGCTAGAAGACCCTAGAAAAGGCTAGGCAGCGTTCTAACTAGCTATTAAAATGATTGCTGAGAACAGTCAAGGTCTATCTGAAGCGGTTGCTCAGATACGGTAGACTGATGTTTGTTGCGCTACCAGGAGGCCCCCGGAAAGGGCAGGCAGCATCTAAACCAGGCATGTCCAAAGTCTGGCCCGTGGGCCAAATGCGGCCCCCCTGTTGATTTAATATGGCCCTCATGGGGATTTGGATATATATATTGTTTTTGGCCCCCAGGGCCACAAAATATATATACCGTATTTATCGGCGCTGCCTTGGAGGGCACAGGGAGGGGGCAGGACGAGCGCCGTCAGATTACGTGAAGAGAATCTCCTGTTTACTCAGCAGCGTCTGTATTAGAAGTCCCGTCTCCTGGGATGCCATTGGACGACTGTTCTGTCTATCATAGGAGGTAAGACTTTGTATTAAAGTGGCCACAGAGTAAACAAGAAATTCTCCTTTTTGTAATCTGTCGGCACTCGTCCCGCCCCCTCCCTCTGCGCTCCGAGGCTGCAGATGGGCATCAATCAGGCTGCACTGATGGCAATGGTAAGGCTGCATTTATGGCACATGTGAGTCTGCATTTATGGCACATGTGAGTCTGCATTTATGGCACATGTGAGTCTGCATTGGTGGCAATTGTGAGGCTGCATTGGTGGCAATGGTGAGGCTGCATTCATGGCAATGGTGAGGCTGCATTCATGGCAATGGTAAGCCTGTGCGTGTTATATGCCGATAAATACGGTATATCCAAATAACACGCCCAAGCTCATCCTTAGTCCTGAGCAGCGCTCTTGAATTTGTTGGGGCCACAAAATATATACAGTATATCCAAATAACACGACCAAGCTCATCTCTTCACCACACACAGCCACAAAGGCAAGAGAATTCTTGTTGGGTAGTGTATTAGTGCTTGGACGAACACACTTAGACCGAATTTTAATGGTTCTAAGAATGTAAGGCAAAATAGTCGGCTCTCACGCATGTTCACTTAATCAAATCTGGCCCTCTTTGAAAAAAGTTTGGACACCCCTGATCTAAATCAACTGTTTTGATGTTGATTCATCAGGCTATTATTCAGGCTTGTGGTTGAAAGAGGGTTTCCCCTGTTTCTTTTAGAATGCACTCTACCAGAACAATAAGCGTTTCTTGCACAGTGCATTGCCAAGCCTTTATGACTCAAATTTGCTAGGCCGCAATTTGGTTGTCAATACTTGCGTTCACTAATATTTATCAGGTGAATGTGACACCGTTAGAGGATGCCACTTTTCTTAGCGCAGTGTGCTGCAGGCAGCAGTATGGGTCCTCAAGTCTGATGGCGGTCTGCGTTATTTGTGTCTACCTTCCTTTAAGTTGAGAATTGCTCTGGGACGTCTCATTATGTAATGATTAAACCTCTGTGTCCCGTGATGTACGTTAAAGAAAACATGATTTTTATTAGATTACCTGTAAAATCCTTTTCTTGGAGTACATCACAGGACACATAGCTCCCGCCCCTCTTATTTGGGCATATTGGGACACTTATTACTTTGCTACAAAAACTGAGGAGCTCCCAGTATGGGAGGGGTTATATAGGGAGGAAACTTCCTCTCTGATTACACCAGTGTCCAGCACCTGACGGTGGATATAACCCATTATGTAATGAATAAACCTCTGTGTCCCGTGATGTACTCCAAGAAAAGGATTTTACAGGTGATCTGTAATAAAAATAATTTTTTTTCAGAACTGATGCAGTCAGAATCTATAACAGCTGCACATGGCAACCATCAGCTTCTATCTTCAGCTTGTTCAGCTTTAAAAAATGAGCTATGAGCTGATTGTTTGCCAGGCACAGTTGTTTCAAATTCTGACTACTAGTCAGTGGCAGCTGTTTTTTTTGGTGGGGGGGGGGCGTCGTCGTCAAACAACCAAACCTGGGGGCGTGGCCTGGTGCTGAAGCGACATGGCAGCATAGTGGAAGAGCTCCGCTGTCCAGATTCCCAGACGTGCCTTTAATCAGCGTATTCCCTCACACTCTAGCCGCCAAGATGACCGGGAGTAACCAGCCTACCGCCCAATCGCAGCTGGACCCCTCCGCACAGCTGAACAAGACTATTCCGGCATTGTTCCGCTCTCAACCCGCGGACTTACAGGCCGCATCTCAGGCTTCGGGCACGAGTATGGAGCATGCCCCGGCCGTGTCCGCTGCCTCCTCGGGACTTCCACAAGGTACGGATGCAGGGTACCCGCCCCCTCCTTTGTGTATGGCTGAACTGCAGCAGATCGCCCTGGATATCAAGACTGCCATGTATGCGTCAATCACTGATCTGAAGGGAGAGATCAGAGCTGTTACTACCAGGATGGAGCACGTGCAGTCAGTCGCCTTGACACATGGGGCTGCCATCCATCAGGTACAGAGAGCTACCACTTCTCATGCTCAGCACCTCATTTCCGTTTTTTGTCAGCACCTCATTGACATGCAGACACCTGGAGGATTTAGATAACAGGGGTCGCAGATGCAATCTACGGGTCAGGGGGATCCCGGAGTCCGTAGAGGGACCCCAACAACTGCAGCAAGCTGTCTGGGCAATATTTAATACACTACTGGGCAGGCCGCCTGATGCCCCGGTGGAGATGGAGAGGTGTCACGGGGCCCTTCGACCCAGGGGCAGAGACACAGACCCTCCTAGAGACACTGTGTGCTGCTTGGTGAATTTCATACAAAAAGAAGAAATCCTAAGGCTGGCACGCAACCAGGCTAACTTGGAATTTGAGGGGGCACGCATCCAGCTATTCCAGGACTTGTCCGCCATCACCTTGCAGCATAGGAGGGATTTGCGGCCTCTTCAAACTTTGCGGGACAGACGCATACTCTACAAGTGGAAGTTCCCTTTTTGCCTCCAAGCAACGGCTGGAAACCGAACAGCTTACTTGAGGACACCTGCGGATTTGCATCAGTTTTGTGACACTCTGGGCATCCCTGCTGTTAATGTTCCTGATTGGTACGGCACTTTCTTTCAGCCGGAGCCATGGATCGCCACCCAACAGGATGACACCCCTCGATCCCAGAGGAATCGGCAGAGGCGTCGCGGACCTTCCGAGGCATCCTTACCTAGTGTGCGGGGAGACATGGAGACAGAAGATGGCCCACGAGCTTCGCCGTCATCTGTTTGGCGGAGGACGGAGCACTGAGGACCTTAAGCATGGCTCGGTAAGCTGGTACCTACTCCTATATCCACTCATTCCCCTTACTGCAATGATCTTGGTTTTGTCATCGAGATTTACACGGTCACCCCAGACTAGATCCAGGATGGGTCTTTATGTTTTCTTTGCCCAACTAACTGACATTATAGGCATTGCCTGCTGCCTGTATGCTAGGTCTGCACCTTTGATGTCTGTCCAATGGATATACCCCGAACTTTGGGGTTCGTGAGTGCTGAACCGGACTTTTTGTTTTTTTCTTTCCCCTTTTTTTTTATTAGTGTTGACGTTGAAATGTTTTTGTGCGCTAGCCTCCGACTCCATGGGGGTTATCACTTGCACTACAGTTTAGCCGCATGGTGGCCTGATTACACAGATTTACTCACCGCAGCTCTGGATGGACTTCAAACGTGTGCTACTTTTACACTCGTGTGAGATATGATACAATGCTCAATGCCATGTTGCCATATTTGTTGTCTTGTCTATGTTATGTTGGTTCCGTGCCTCTCCGTCTCTCGTGTTTCGTACCCTGCTCCCGCCTTCCCCGTGCTGCCCCTTCCCTTCCTCTACCTCTTCATCCCTCTCCCCCCTCCTTCCACCCTCCTCCTCTCCCCCCCTCGTTGAGTCCTCCTATTTTCGCCTCCATTCTCTTCCTTACCTGTCTTCCTCCCTTCCCTCCTTTCCCGCCTGTACAGTGACCGTGTGGTTATCACATCTGTGGGGTTTTTGTTAATTTGCTTTATGTGGGGTTATGGGGGTGTGGAGGGGGGGATGGATTGTGATCACTTTATACCATGCTTGGGGTGGTTTTGATGATGCTGGGGTGTGTCCTCTGCGGCCCACGGGGCTTGACTCGGGATCTTTGCCTGAGGTTGAGCTTGGGGACCCAGGGGTCATACTCACTGATGTGACTGATGTGCTATGCCTGCGCATGGCCTTCTGGCCATTCGATCTTTATTACGATGGGATGGACATGGGGAGTGAGCCTCCTTCAGTATTATTTCTGTGACAGGTATAAGTAAAGGGGGTCCTACCCTGGGTATAGTTCCTATGAGGTTCTAGCTGAGATGCATGCTCTAATAATTATCTTTTTATTGTTTTGGTCATGTTGTTTTTGTTATGTCTTGCCATTGTTTTGCACATTGTCTGGCCTCTGCACTCATCAGGGCTATGAGGTTCCCCTTCGGGGGCACAGGACATGATCCAGGGGGCCCACGTACCTGAGATGCCTGCCCAGGGAGGTTTGTCCATGAATGCAGAGGTCACTACAGTATTTCTCGTCATATGTTACAATGCATGAAGCTGTGAAGATAAGGATCATGCTGGTTGCGGCGTTACTCCCTGCTTTCCCCTGGTCTTTTCATCCGGGGAAGAGCTGTGTGGAGGGGGAGATACCCTGGAGAGACGGTTACATGCAGGTGGGTGGATTCCTGTGGTACATCCCCTTGTTTTGTTGACACTTTTGAGGGTTTCTCCTTAACATAACTGAACTTGGGTCTGGGGGTCTGGATGGTGAGGTAGATAGTTAGTCTCGGGTGCAGGTTCTTGTCCCCACCTCGAGAGGCAGGCTCCCCTCTTGTACCTGCCGGCACGGTAGTGGATTTTCCTGTTTCATGTTGTCCATTACTTCCCTTAGGTAGTTTAGCAGGTCTTAAACTACCTCCGGTATTGTTCTAGTGATCCCTATTTTTTAGGGTTCTCTCTCTACCAGAATAGGCTTTCCGGTCTGGCTATCTGGATATCAATAACATAGAATACAGATAAGAGCTGTATCTACTCCCTCTTACCTTTCTCTACATATTCTTGCCTTCGTTGCCCTTTCTCTTCCTTACCCTCCCCCTTTTTTGCCCTCTCCATCTGTATCTACTAGGAGTGTGTGAAGTTACATCTGGTAAGCACTCATGGCATCCATTAAGCAATCATCAGCTCCTCCTGTCTCTTAAGGTTTTTTCGGTACATGCTAAAGGCCTCAATCTTCCTGAGAAACGTACGAGCCTTATGGCGGAAGCTCATAGACAAAGAACGCAAATCGTCTTTTTTCAGGAAACCCATTTCAAGTCCAGTGCTATCCAACGCCTCACCAATAGGAGATACCCAGAGGTATTTCATGCGACCTGTGCTGGCTCTAAGACGAAAGGGGTGGCGATTCTAATCGCAAAGTCGTTTGCATTCTGCCTCACGGATCAGGTAATTGATCCAGAGGGTAGATTCATTTTTCTTAAAGGTACCTGGGAAAACAGGCTGGTGACGCTGGCTAACATCTATTGCCCAAACTCCAAACAAGTCTCATTTTTGGGAGATACGCTTCTGAAACTCACCTTGTTTAAATCGGGCCTCTTAATTCTTGGAGGGGACCTGAACATGACCCTGGACCCTACGCTTGATACGTCCATGGGGACTTCGTCTCTTCCTTTATCAGCTTTACGACAATCGAAATTGGGGTTGGCCTCTTTAGCTCTTCATGATACGTGGCGTACGCTGAATCCCCGAGGAAGGGACTATACATTTTTTCGCCTCCACACCAGCGCTACTCGAGGCTGGACTAATTTTTATATCCCAAAAGGATCTTTCATATCTCTCTGAAGCAACGATTGAAAATATGGTCTTGTCGGATCATCATCCAGTGACTGCGACTCTCCGATTCCCACAGAGGGTGTCGTCCACTAAGATTTGGAGGTTGGACACCTCCCTTCTTACTGATCCTGTGGATGTCGCTACTCTTAAGCAGGCTATCAGTGACTACTTCCTCCTTAAAAACACCCCAGATGTGTCCCCCATGACCCAATGGGAGGCGCACAAGTGTGTGGTGCGTGGACATCTCCTGTCTATAGCAGCTAGGAGAAAGAAAGAGCATTTGGCTCTTATTCAGACACTAGCAAGGATGATTTCCAGGTTAGAAGCGCAACATAAGAGCTTGTTGGCCATTGAGGTGGCGAATGACTTGGCAGACACGAGAACTCGCCTACGTGAGGAATTGTACAAAAAAGCGCGAAAGCGATTTATGCTTTCAAGGAATTGTTCCATGAACAGGGAAACAAGCCGGGAAGACTATTGGCTAAATTTACACAGAAGCAGACTCTTGCCTCCACAGTCCATCACGTGAGGGCTAGACATACTAAAACGGAAGACATTACCCGCCAATTTCAAGAATTCTACAGTAATTTATATAACATTAAGGCGAGTGAAGACAGCATGAACTCGGCAGAGGGGCGAGCAAACCTGATGAGGGACTTTTTGCACAAACATTGCCCGCAGGCACTGTCCACGGAACATAGGCAAGCCCTGGACTCACCATTGTCCTCGGAGGAATGGGTAGAAGCTTTAAAAGCCAGGAAACCTGGCAAAAGCCCAGGGCCTGATGGTCTCACGGCATAATACTACAAATGCTTCTCGGACCTCCTGTCATCGGCTTTTCTCAGAGCTTTTAATTCTCTTTCGAATTCCCCTTGCGCCTCTAATACCTTGCTGGAGGTATATATATCGGTGATACCCAAGGAAAATAAGGACCCCTCTGACGTGGCAAACTATAGACCAATCTCGCTCCTGAATGTGAATGTTAACATTTTCTCAAATTCTCGCAACCCGATTGGCTTATGTCCCTGCATGGATGGGTCTTGATCAGGTGGGCTTTGTCCCCTGCAGGGAGGCCAGGGACAACACTATTAAGGCCCTCAACTTACATCATTGGCTCACCACTTCCAAACATGAAGGTTTTTTCCTGCCAATGGATGCGGAGAAGGCCTTCGACCGAGTGGCATGGGACTATATGGATTCGGTCCTGGAGGCTTTGGGCCTAGGGACCAAAATGAAGGCTTTCATTGGAGCCCTGTATACGACTCCGCGGGCCGGGGTCAGGGTCAATGGTCACTTGTTGGAGGCCTTCTCCATCCACAATGGCACCAGACAGGGCTGTCCCCTTTCTCCCATCCTGTATATCCTCACGCTGGAGACGCTACTTCGTTGCATTCGGGCACACTTGGATATAAAGGGCGTTATAATTCATCAGAAGGAGTTTAAGATTGCAGCGTTCGCTGACGATATCTTGCTCTTGATTTCCTTGCCTAATCTAATGCAAACCCTTGAACAATTCCGAAGTATTTCTTACTTAAAATTAACTATTCCAAGTCGGTCGCGTTGAATGTGTCGTTACCTGCCCCATTAGTTAACCTCTGCCGGGAGAATTTTCCCTTTCATTGGAAAACGGATGACATTTCTTATCTAGGTATCCGGCTTCCGGGCAAATTGACAGATTTATACGATAAGAACTTTCTGAGCGAACTGAAGGCCATACAGCAGGACATGCTACATTGGGATACTCCCAGAATTTCTTGGTTTGGGCGGGCCTCTATCCTGAAAATGACGGTCCTTCCCCGAATGTTGTATAAATTACAGACAATTCCGATTTCCTTACCACCTTCCTTTTTCGTAACATACAAGAGGCTATGTAGGAAGTTTCTGTGGGGGGGCGAAGGCACCAAGAATTAGTTGGGCGAAACTGGTACTCCCGCAATTAGATGGGGGTATTGGCCTTCCAGACATAGAAAGTTATTACTAGGCTACGCATCTAGCCCAAGTAGTAGACTGGCGGGTACACGCTCGTCGTAAAGGATGGGTGCCCCTGGAGAATCTGATCACGGGAGACGACCTTGGAAAAGTGCCTTGGGTCACTAAGAAATACTGGATGCATGATGTCCAATCTCACCCCCTAGTAGGGGCAACTCTGAGGGCTTTCACAAAGGCCTGTGGAACGCATGCAGTCTCAGCTACAAAATGCAGCATAACTCCCCTTAGAGGTAACCCTGATTTTCAGCCGGGTATGGAGAGATCCTACTTGGCGAGCATATGGCCCAACTCCGATATGTTAGCCAAACATTTCTTCTCCGGGGGTAGATTTCTTACTTTGAGAGAGATAGCATCACTGTCCCAAAATGAAACCTTCCCCCTAGAGGAGGCTTTTCAAAACCGGCTACGGTGTTTGAATCGCTGTGCACTGGCCCAACCCCTCAGAGGCACGTGATTTTGGTGCTGTATGCGTCCATGTTCACGAAACCTTTTCCTGTTATGCGTACGATACAGGCCTTCTGGGAGGCCCAGTTAGGGGAACCGATTAAGACGAAGAGCTGGGAGCGGGTCCACTGGTACATTCACAAGGGATCGCTTAATGTAAACACCCAGGAAGATGGGAACAAGATTAGGACATGGTGGTACAGGACACCGGATCTTATCCACAAATTCTCTCCGACTGTGTCGGATTAATGCTGGAGATGTGGGCAGGCCTTGGGTACATTTGGTTAGGATTGCCCACTGATCCAGCCTTACTGGCGCAAAGTACACAATGTGAGTTTTCACCAGCACAGTATCTCCTTCATCTCTCCAAAATTGCTAAAAAGCGATATTGTAACTCTGTGGCAATTCATATGATTAATGCAGCCAGACTATGTTTGCCCGTTCACTGGAGGGCGGCAGTGCCACCATCTATAAAAGAATGGGTGGCACGCATCAACCACATTGCAGCAATGGAGGAGCTGATCTATACGGCACAAGACAGAATACTCAGCTTCTCCTATATCTGGTTTAAATTTCGGAACTCTGCAGACTACCATAATCTTGTATAGATTGCTGGATGAGAGAGACTCTGCAGCAGAGTTATGTGTAGTGCAGGATATTTGGTACAGTTGGTATATGTGATTGTCAAAACGAGATAGAGAGAAAGGGTAGCTGGTGGTTTCCCCACCCCCTCTTCTGGCTTTTGCTTTAAGAAGCTTTCTCAGCTGCTCACCCCCTCCCCCCTCCCTTTTTTTCTTTATTTTTCTCTTTTCTTTTTTTTCTCTCCTGTGGTCAGGGAACTTGAACATACAGGGGGGGCGCCCATGAAAGCATGATCCTTCATAGATAGCTAGGTTTACGGCTCTTTTATGATATGTGCTGCTGATGATCATACTTTTTGCTGTAAATGCTATTTGGGCCGCTCCTAGGTTACACAAAATGTATTTTATTTGGTACCGGAGCCCCTTGGTTTCTATGTTCTGATATTATTTCTGTCGATGTTCTGAGGATATTTGTTAAACGTTTTTCTCAAAATCTTTATGAAAAAAAAAAACAACCAAACCTCCCCACAATATCCCCCTGGCAACTCAAAGCCCCCACCCCCCCTGCTGTTCCCGTGGTCGGCCCACTGGCACTTGTCCCATCTAGAGGCGGGGACCGGGCATCCGTGGAGCGGTGTTGTGGACCAGGCATCCATGGAGTGGCGGCGAGGACTGGGCATCTATTGAGCGGTGGCAGGGATCTCCTAGGACACCTCCTAGGCGTCCAATAGGATCGCCTGTCCTTTCAGCCAATTGGGTGACGGCCATCAGTCCCGCTTCCCAATTGGCTGGGAGGAGGATCAGTGTGGCAACAGGATCATAATGGCAACAAACTACCGAAATGACCCTGAACAAAAGTTTACATACCCTGGTGATTTTGACCTGATAACATGCACACAAGTTGACACAAAGGGGTTTGAATGGCTATTAACCACTTCCAGACCTGCGCACGACGATGTACGTCCTATTTTTAAAGACGGATATCTCGGTAACGGCAGCAGCTGCTGTCACAACCGAGGTATCCATCTTTAGTGTGCGCGGTCTGGAATCCGATAATGGTGGTCTCCGCGGCGGATTCACCGCGAGATCGCCGTTATCGGTGGCGGGAGAGGGCCCCCCCCCCCTCCCGCCGCTCTCCCGTGCCCTCCGCCGCTTACCGGAGCCGTCGGTAGCGGCGGAGGCGATCGGATGCTGTCGGCTGGTGAGCGGGGACGGGACTGAAGGAAAAATCTCCTTCGCCCGTCCCCATAGCTCGGCTGGGCGGAAGTGACGTCAAAACGTCAGTCCCGCCCAGCCTCTTAAAGAGACAAATTTTTTTTTTGGTCATTTGAAAAAATGACATTTTTTATTTTTTTTCTATTTTTTGCATTTAAGCCCAAATATGAGATCTGAGGTCTTTTTGACCCCAGATCTCATATTTAAGAGGACCTGTCATGCTTTTTTCTATTACAAGGGATGTTTACATTCCTTGTAATAGGAATAAAAGTGATAATTTTTTTTTTTCTTTCAGTGTTAAAAATTCTAAAATAAATAAAAATAAATGCGAAAAGCAAAAAAAAATTTTTTTAAAGCGCCCCGTCCCGACGAGCTCGCGCGTAGAAGCGAACGCATACGCGAGTAGCGCCGACATATGAAAACGGTATTCAAACCACACAAGTGAGGTATCGCCGCGATCGTTAGAGCGAGAGCAATAATTTTAGCCTTAGGCCTACTCTGTAACTCAAAAAATGCAACCTGTAGAATTTTTTAAACGTCGCCTATCAAGATTTTTAAGGGTAAAAGTTTGACGCCATGCCACGAGCGGGCGCAATTTTTAAGCGTGACATGTTGGGCATCATTTTACTCGGCGTAACATTATCTTTCAAAATATATAAAACAATTGGGCCAAATTTATTGTTGTCTTATTTTTTAATTCAAAAAAGTGAATTTTTTCCAAAAAAAGTGCGCATGTAAGACCGCTGCGCAAATACGGTGTGACAAAAAGTATTGGAATGACCACTATTTTATTCTCTAGGGTGTTAGAAAAAACAAAAATATATAATGTTTGGGGGTTTTAAGTAATTTTCTAGCAGAAAAAAATGTTTTAGTCTTGCAAACACCGAATCTGAAAAACACCTAAGGTCTGGAAGTGGTTAAAGGTAATCATGCTCACCTGTGATCTGTATGGTTGTAATTGGTGTGTGTATATAAAAGGTCAATGAGTTTGCTTTCCCTATGACTCAGAATCCAGAAAAGTCAGTGCAGCACTGGATGAAAGATGCAAGGGTCTGTCAGGAGTCCAGACAGAACCTTGCATCTTTAATCCAATGCTGCACTGACTTTTCTGGATTCCGAGTCATGGAGAAAGCAAACTAATTGTCAAAGGATCTGCGGGAAAAGGTAGTTGAACTGTATGAAACAGGGAAGGGATATAAAAAGATATCAACGGAATTGAGAATGCCAATCAGCAGTGTTCAAACTCTAATCTAAATGTGGAAAATGAGGGGTTCTGTTAAACCAATCCACAGTCAGGTAGACCAACTAAGATTTCAACACAACCGCCAGAAAAACCCACAAATAACTTCAGGTGAAATACAGAACTCTCTGAAAACATGTGGTGTGGCTGTTTCAAAGATGTACAATAAGGAGGCACTTGAAGAAAGATGGGTTGCATGGTCGAGTCGCCAGAAGAAAGCCATTACTACGCAAATGCCACAAAGTATCCCACTTACAATATGCCAAACAGGCAAGCCTCAAACCTTCTGGCATAAAGTAATTTGGAGTGATGAGACCAAAATTTAGCTTTTTGGTCACAACCATAAACGTTGCATTTGGAGAGGAGTCAACAAGGCCTATGATGAAAAGTACGGAGGTGGATCACTGATGTTTCGGGGATGTGTGAGCTACAAAGGCACAGGAAATTTGATCAAAATTTATGGCAAGATGAATGCCGTATGTTATCAAAAAATACTGTAGGAACATTTGCATTCATCAGCCGGTAAGCTGTGCAAGAGATGTATTTGGACATTCCAACATGACAATGATCCAAAACACAAGGCCAAGTCTACCTGTCATTGGCTACAGCAGAATAAAATGAAGGTTCTGGAGTGGCCATCTCAGTCTCCCGACCTTAATATCATTGAGCCACTCTGGAGAGATCTCAAATGTGCAGTTCATGCAAGACAGCCCAGGAATTTACAGGAACTGGAGGCTTTTTGCCAAGAGGAATGGGCAGCTTTACCATCTGAGAAAAATAAAGAGCCTCATCCACAAATACCACAAAAGACTTCAAGCTATCATTGATGTTAAAGGGGGCAATACACAATATTAAGAACTGGGGTATGTAAACTTTTGATCAGGGTCATTTGGGTAGTTTCTATTGCCATGATGATTTAAAAAGAGTAAACACAGTCGATTGATAATATTATGCTTCAGCCAAACACTAACCATGAGTGAAAGAACATTTTTGTGTTATCATTCATATTCTCTGAAAAATGGC
The DNA here is from genome assembly GCF_905171775.1 of Rana temporaria. NCBI lineage: Eukaryota > Metazoa > Chordata > Amphibia > Anura > Ranidae > Rana > Rana temporaria. Next base: position 351,055,225 of record NC_053490.1, read on the forward strand.
CAAGAAATCATAAATTCTGCCAGGGTATGTAAACTTATAAGCAAATCTATAGCTTGGTATTCAGGCTACTTTTAAGCAACCGCACCTTCTTAAGGTGCTTTGGGTTTGCTTTGGGTTTGGGTTTGCTTTGGGTTATCACAAATATACAGTATATTTTAGACAACGTATTCCTACACCATGGGTTATAGGCTTGTACCTTCAGGTGAGAGGACCTGCAACCTCTATAACCATACCCCAAGCCATGAGTCCTTTTTTTTTGTGTGGACCTCTTCTCCTTCCCTGGTTCTCTAGTTTATTTTATCTTTACTATTTTATCATGATTCGTCAGTCACCCCTCAGCTTCTTCTAATACCTATGCAGAAGCAGTACATCTAGAGCAGGGATATGCAATTAGCGGACCTCCAGATGTTGCAGAACTACAATTCCCATGAGGCATAGCAAGACTCTGACAGCCACAAGCATGAACCCAGAGGCAGAGGCATGATGGGACTTGTAGTTTTGCAACAGCTGGAGGTCCGCTAATTGCTTATCCCTGATCTAGAGCAATGCAACTTCGGCAAGCTTGGGAGCCGTAGCCAGACCACACATTGTGTGGACAGCCTGTAACATTGTTTTGTAAACTAGATCCTGAAAGGGACGCTCACCTTGGCACTTGGTGCAACATGTTGAGCTAGCCACAGGGTGCTATACAGGTCTTCAGGGAACCCAGTCCCTGAAAACCCCTTTGAGGGTATGTCCACTGTGCTGAATGTGCCCACTGTGCCAATGATGAATCCTGCAGTCTAGCATTGTGGACCGTTAAGACAGGGTTACACTGAATTTCTGACCGTTACTGTGTAAGACAGGACTTTGTTTGAAATGTATTCACTTCACAGTGCACATTTTTTCAAACTTGGTGCTAGAATTCAGCCACTCGTTGCTCAGTTTCATGTGAATGACCACCGTCACACCATGGTAGCATGCTTTAACTCAACTTCTGCCTAGAGAGCTTCCTACTTCAATGTGGATTTGTTTCTCAATGGTCACATGGGTTATTGTGTACTACTTCTGGGCATGTTTATACTATCTCCCACACAATACTCTCTGTAAGTACCTCATGGGGAATGCCCTCACTTGTAGCAATTTGCAGAGCCCAGGCAAAAGGGAGCCAATTCTCAACATTCTGTGCTTAAAAGCTTGCACAGCCTTGCCTCAGAATGTTGTCCCTTGCATCAGAGCAGGACCCAGTTTTAACTCTGGTCTCCTCTTTTAAATCTAGCTTTATTTCAAGCATGCCACAAGCGGCTTATTTGGAAAAAAAAGCAGTTCAGAAGCGCTCCACCTCTTCTCCTACTCCCATTTCTTAACTGCAGTCTGACCCTGATATGCTGGTTCTAGAGGATGCTTAGCTGGAGTGGAATGAAGACAATGTTGAGTGAAGCTGCAGAAGATTCCTCTCCCTGCATTGTCACACTATTGAAGAGGAAGCTTCACGCAACATACTTGATAATGTTGAAAACTCATTGCCTCTGTCTGCAAAAGCTTTTTTGCATAGTGCAGATTGACTCTCCTCCATATTGCCATGCCCCATGGACATAAAGCCACCAACATAAATCTTCCAAGACATTATTTGAATTGTATTTTAACTTTTTTAATTGTAATGGTACTGTCTGTGCCCTCTTTTGGCACTATATGATAAATATTAATGTGCAATCTATAACAATTTGGGTCACTTCTGAAATAAGAGAAACTTTATCTTCCTCAGAAAAATGTGACAAAACCCCTCTCCTCAGAAGCTCCTAGTTCCTCTAAACACAGAACACCTCAATGCTTCAGTTTTAAAGCAATGCCCTTGCTTTTGGCACAAGCCTTGGCCCACAAAGACCTCTAAACCCTAATCACAATGAAAGGGTGTACTCACTCCTGACATATGTTGCAGTTTGCATCTCTCTAGGTGACACACATCCCAGACTTGTGTTAAACCTGTGGTTTCAAAATGGTACAAGTTGGTTTATAACTAAACCTCACCGCTTTCTTTATTCAAATCAACCAAAAGCTGTTAACGGACAATCAAGTTTTGCAAAAGGACTGGAACCACCCTTTTGTCTGATTTATGGTACCATTACCTCCACAGGACAAGGGATTCTACCCAAATATTTTCATGTTACCACGTTTCGTCCGCAACAAATTCTTTCACATTCCAAAATTTAGTATAGAATCCACAAGGTTAGTAATTTCCTCTCTGAGGTGCCGTTAACGCACAGCATCCATGAATATTCAAGATGCCTATCTCCATATTGTCATTTACCCACCTCATTAGTGATTTTTATTTTTTTTTTCATTTACCATTCAAGCGTTTTATTGAAAGTAAAGTAAGCCGTTTACATTACAAAACATGTGAACAAAAAGCCCATACCAGGGTATACAGTATTACATAAAGGTTGAAGATATGTACGGATTTGACCGTGAGCAAGTTAATATGTATACAACGCAACTTCAGATAACAATCTAGTTCAGGCATATGCAGTGGACAGAGTATAGATAAGTTTATTATCAAAAAAATATATCTAGTCTGTTGACGTTTTGTGGCGATTAAGCAATCATATAAGAGAGATAAGGTAGGAGGAAAGGGTAAGGAGAGATGTACAAAGAGGCGCAGTGACTGAGACCCATCAACAGAGATGGGGACCATGTATCAGTAAAGTGTGTATAAGTTCAGTGGGTCGCATAGGACGTGAGAGATGCATATTCTTCCGAATACTTAAATGAGAGCCAGGGGGACCACATCTTTATATAGTGGTCTACAGCGCCGTTAGCTTGTGCTACTGTTTCTTCCATGTCGCACATCTCAGCCACTCTGAGCAGCCATGCCCTAATAGTGGGTACCGATGTGGACTTCCAGTACAATGGAATGAGTGATTTGGCCGAGGTAAGTAAATGTCTGGAAAGAGAGCTTTTAAATCTTTTGAGTGAAAAGCTGTTAATATTGATGAGACAGCATGCTGCATCTAGTGTTAGATTTGTGTCTGTCATAGTCTTCACTAGTCTAGTGACTTCCGTCCAGTATTGAGCAATCATAGGGCACTGCCACCAAATGTGGTACAATGTGCCAACGTCCGCTTTGCAACGCCAGCATTGGTCTGAGGAGTTGGGGTACCATCTATGCAATTTAGCAGGGGTTGCGTACCAATGGGTCATCAACTTGTAGGATGTTTCCTGCATTCGTGTGCTAAGAGAGCACTTGTGAGCTAGTATGCAGGCCTTGCGCCATTGACTCTCTGTGATGGGAATATCTAAATCCTTCGACCAGCGTTCTCTGAACCTATCTGTAGTTTTTGGAGACGAGGTCTGTATCCAGGTGTATGCGAGAGACGTGGCCTTCCTAATTGGTTCTCCCCGTCCGCACACCTCCTCAAAGTCAGTCAGTTGTCTCGTAAAAGGTCCCTTAAGTCTGGGGGTAGTGACGTAACTGCGTATCTGGAAGTAGGTCCACAGAGGAAGTTTCGGGCACGAGGTATCTAATTTGAGTACTGCATAGTCCTTCATTCGGCCATTCAAGAAGCATTGTGAGGCCAGTAATGGGGTGGCCGTTGACATTGTCTGGAGGAGGCGGTTCCTTATCCCCGGGGGGAAGTCAGGATTGTCCCTCAACGGGGTGAGGGGGCTTAGTTGTGTGGAAAAGGTCGGGTTTTTCGTAAGCTTACGGAAAATCAGTAGGGTGACACTAACCAAGGGGTGGTTTCTCAGTGTTGTTGAACTGCCCATGGAGTCCAAGGCAGGAATTTAAGTGAAGTAGCGCTAAGGGCGGTCTCTAGGAAGACCCAATCTTTCTCAACCCCGTGACAGTGCCAGTCCACTATTCTGGTCAGGTGTGAGGCATAGTAATATTGTCTATAGTCCGGTAGGCCCATTCCCCCGTCCGCTTTACCCTTAGTCAGTAGTTGGAATCTGATGCGTGGGCGTTTACGTGCCCAAACAAAGTGAAGCTGGATCGATTGTAGTTTTTTAAAGAAGCTATCGGGGATGGCTAGGGGGAGTGTCCTGAGCAGGTATAGGAGTCTAGGCAGAACAGACATCTTGCAGTTGGCTGCTCTGCCAAACCACGAAAAAAATTGTGGCTGCCAAGTAACCAAGTCGGCCTCTATGGCCTTGAGTAAAGGTGGGAAGTTCGCCTCAAACATCTGAGAGATGTGTGATGTGAGTCGGACCCCGAGATATTTGAGAGCCTTGGGTTCCCATTTGAAGGGGCTGATTTTCTGTATTTCTTTTAGCTTCACCTGAGGGATCGAGATGTTCAGGGCCTCAGATTTTGTGTAGTTGATTTTCATATTGGATATATATCCATATAGGGAAAACTCTGACATTAACTGGGGGATAGATGTCAACGGCTGAGACAAGAAAAACAAAAGGTCATCAGCGTAGGCCGCTAATTTAAATTCCCTGTCTTCGACCTTGAACCCCACTATCGCCTGATCCATCATCACCCTCCGAACAAATGGCTCCAGTGTCAGGATGAACAGGATAGGCGACAGTGGGCAACCCTGCCTCGTGCCATTTTTTATGTATATGGTGTCCGACAGCGAGCCGTTAATTCTAATTTGAGCTGACGGGTTCTGGTACAAGGCCGAGATCCACATCAGCATTTGTTCTCCCATACCCATGTATTTGCAGGTTTCCATCATGAAGTCCCACGCTACTCGATCGAAGGCCTTCTCCGCGTCGGTTGACAAAAAGAAGGCCCTCGATCTTTCGCTGGCCTGCCGCATGCAGCAGGTTTAGGGATTTAATCACATTATCTCTCGCCTCCCTGCCAGGCATAAAGCCTGCTTGTTTCGGGCCTATTAAAGTATTGAGGAGGGGTCTGAGTCTGTTTGCCATGATTTTCGCTAAGAGCTTGGTGTCCAGATTGAGTAGGGAAATTGGTCTGTAACTTGTACATTGCGTTGGGTCTTTTTCGGGCTTGGGTAGAACTGTTATGTGTGCCAACAGGAAGGACTTCGGTACCTCCCTGGGCTTGGAAAAGGTATTCAGGGCCTTAGTAAGGGGGTTTAGTAGGATCTCTAAAAAAGTTTTGTAGTATATGGAGGAAAACCCGTCTGGTCCTGGGCTCTTACCAGCCTTAAGATCTTTTATAGCTGCCCTGACCTCTGTCAGGTCAATGGGTTTTTCAAGTGTTAGTGCGTCTGTCTCTGTTAATTTAGGGACTTTGGATGATGCTAGGTATTTCTGAATGGCATGTAGTCTGTCCCCCTCAACATTGGCCGGCCTATGTTGGCTAGGGAGGTTGTATAATTGTGAATAGTAGTCTTGGAAGTGTTGAGCTATAAGGTCGTCCTCTACATCTAGCCTTCCCGTCCCGTTTCTAATGCCTAGTATAGCGTTCCGAAGCTTCGGGCCTCTCAAGGCTCTAGCTAAGAACTTGCCTGATTTGTCTCCATGTTCGTAGTATACCCTTTTTTTGAAGAATAGAAAGCGTTTGGAGGTGGCTTCTAATGTCTGTTGTAGTCTTTTCCTAGTCTCTAGTAGTTCCGCAGCGTGTCTCTCTGATAGGGATTGCTTGTGTAAGGACTCTAATTTTAATATCCTGTCTGTCAAGTTAGAGATTCCCTTCTCTCTCTCTCGTTTGCGGCGGGCTCCCATTCTGATGAGTTCGCCCCTTATGAAACATTTATGTGCCTCCCAAACCATCAGGGGGTCGACATCCGGGGTGGAATTAAGGGTAAAATATTCAGAAAGTTGTGAGGTCAGATTCGGAAGCAGCTCGGGATCAGAGAGAAGGGATGCGTTTAGCCTCCACGAAGGGGATGGTCGTTTGGGTGTGTCTATGTCCAAGGTCACAGAGATTGGGCCATGGTCAGATATCGACTGTATGCCTATATGTGCATTCTGTACCACATGAAGGTCCCTCCGGGAGACAAAAAGGTAGTCTATCCTGGAGTACCTGTCATGCGGCACAGAATAGAAGGTGAAGTCCCTGCCATCAGGGTTAAAATATCTCCATGAATCAATCAAATGTATGGAGTTCAGCACCGATTTCATGCTTTTCAGTATCTTGTACGTGACACAGGATTTCCCAGAGGAGGTGTCCTCTAGAGGGTTTAATGGGAGGTTGAAGTCCCCCCCCCAGGATTGTACGTCCTGAGGCGAAACATTCAAGCTCCTTGATCATGCGTTTGCAGAAGGTCAGGTGAGATGTATTTGGGAAATATACATTCGCTAATGTTATCGGTACTCCTTTATAGTTACCCTTTAGAAATATGTATCGGCCACCCGGGTCTGTCAGTCTACCCGTCACGTCGAAGGCCGCCTCTTTGCTAATCAATATCGAGACCCCTTTGGACTTCGCTTGGTCGTTTGTGGCATGGTACGCAGTGGTGAAATAAGAGTCTGTGAGTCTAGGTACTTTGTCAGTCCTGAAGTGTGTCTCCTGTAGGAAAGCAAAAAGAGGTTTACCTTTCTTGAGCTCGCGCAGAACCGTCGAGCGTTTCTCCGGGACGTTCAGTCCTCTGACATTGTGGGAAATTACGGTGGGGCTGGGACCTAGAGTGGAGTACGCCATGAGTCAGAGGTAGCTCACTCCGGCCAAGCCGTTCCTATGGAAAAACAAAGCTTAAGGGAGAACAGTATACACACGGTTAGAGTCAGCTCCCGCACCTATCACGGCAGCCTGTGTTAAATAGGAGACCCAGTCACCGCGCCTCAGCTGAGAGAATAGAGAGACCAGGGCAGAATGGAAGGGAGAAAGAAAAGAAGAAGGAAAGAAAGAATAAGAAAAAAAGAAAAAGAGAGAGAAAGCAAAAAAAAAAAAAAGAGAAAGGTGTGGAATAGAGAATAGGAGGAAGGTGGAGAGGTGATGAAAAAATTGTGGAGAGGAGAATAAATGGTGCGCACCTCTAAAATAGTTATACTATTATCAAGGTAAAGTTTGTGTGTCCCGGTGAAGTTAAAACCTCGCCGGGAGACACTTTGTGGGGCAGTGTGAGGCTACGGATTCGACAGCCAGCACTAAGCACTTGCGATTGGACAGTATATGAACAAAAATAGAACAACTCTACATGCAAGAGGCGTATCCTCACAGCCTATGATAGATTTACAGATGTCTAATGTGGTAATTCTGCAGTAAATACGTATAATTTATAGCTGAGCATTGAACAACAAGAACCTTAAAACAAAGAAAGATAGGTGGCCCTCACTGACCACCAAGACGAAAAATCGCATAGATCCGCATTCCAGTATGTAGGTTGCAGGACCAATGGTATCAAGCGAGCAGTCCTAGTACCAGCGGAAATAGCTAACATGCCTGTAGAATTATCGTGGCCCGGTGTGGGCGATCTAGTGGAAGTCACTGGTAGATATAGGATTGCACTGATGTATAGCGTTGGCAGCTCTGGGTGTCAGCATGACAGTTTGGGAGGATTCGACTGAAGAGGGTGTACTAGTAGCGTGTGTCAGCCTGCCTGCTATCCTGCAGGAAGTCTGTTAGGCTCCAGCATGGAGTCGGCTAGAAGGAAAGTGCTACAAGCCATGTTTCGAGTGGTAGGGCCCAAGATCTCCTTCGTTTCCACCTCTTTGTGCAGGGGCTGAGGTAACAGTCCAGGGAGAGGGAGGTGTTCCGATGCACTCTGCAGCAAACATATCGTGTCGCCATCTCCCAGTGTTCCTATAGCCATACAGCGGTTACCCAGAGCTGCGTTTAGACAGTGTGTATAGTCAATAGCCATTAGCAAAAATGCCCCCCCTGTCCTCTAGCAGTAAAAATGGTGAAAAAATAACAAACAGAGGGAAAAGCAACATTACTCTAGAAGGCCTAGCAGGTAGAAGACAAAAAGGGGGGGGGATCGTCTACAGTTCCATTAGTGAAGCAGTTATGTCGCCCAGCCTGGTAACAGGTGCATTGGGTTGCTCAAAAGTGGCAAGATTACCATTGTACATACCGGTTACGGATCAACGGGTCAACGCTGTAGTGGTGTATCAGTCGCCGCTTTACGCGGATTGGGACATCATTCCACCTCTCTGTCCAGGGCCCTGGATGGGTGAGCATTCCCAGCGTTTGGAGTGCCCGCCATCGAGCCTCCTTGGCGGCCATGTTTCATTCTCTTAGTGCTTTTCCCCTCCGGTGAGGCGAGTGGTGAGCACGGAGGGCTTCTATCTAGAGGAGGTAGCCGATACTCCTGATACCAATCTGGGAGTTCTACAGGGTGGAGTTGCAATCCCGAGCAAAAGTGTTCCAAATCATCCGGGGAACGTAGGGCATATTGGCGGCCGCCATGTGTCACCAGGAGCGCAAAGGGAAAGCGCCATGTGTAGCGCATGCCTTTGTTCCGGAGCTCATCTAACAGGGGGCGCAGGGCCCTGCGGTTCCTCAGCGTAATCTGCGATAAGTCCTGGAAGAGCATGATTGTTTCCCCGTTGAAAATAATCCGGTCATTCCTTCTCGCTTTTTGCATTATCTCCTCTTTAAGTGTGAAACTCTGGAGGCAACAAATCACGTCGCGAGGCGGTTGGTTGTCAGGTCCGCGGGCTCTGAGAGCTCTGTGGGCTCGTACAAACTCAATTTCTGAGTCTTCGGGCTTCTCCAGCAGACTGTTGAACATGCGTTGGAGAGCCAGGATGATCTGGTCCGGTTCAACCGATTCCGGTATTCCTCTCACCCGTATGTTACACCTCCTCCCCCTGTTATCAAGGTCCTCTAGGTGTCACCCTTTCTAGCCGACGTAGGGCCTTCTCTCTCTGCTTCCTGGCTGCCTCGACCGACGCCATCTTGTCGTTTAACACGAGCAGGTTGGATTTTAGATCCGTGATAGCCGCCGAAAAGGTGGACTTTATGTCAGCCGCGAAAACGGACATGTCGGCATAGGTGAGGGGAAGATTCGGGTTCAGCGGTCCCCTGGTGTTGTCTTCGGCCGCTGACTGAGAGTCATCACTAAAGTCCTCCAGTACACGTGTCGGCGCCATCTTGCCGCTCAGGCCTCCGCTTTTGGAGAGGGCCTGTCGCTTGAAAATGTCCGGTAAGCTGCCCTTGTATACCGCCGACGAGCGCCTGGGTCTAGGGAGAGGTGACCTGTGGCTCAGCTTGCTCATTATCTGGTGCTATACTGCAAAAGAACGGGCTTTAGGCTGTGAGTCTGCCAGAGCTCTTTCAGTGTGCTGCCATCTCAGCCGCCTGCCAAGCCACGCCCTCATTAGTGATTTATACGGTCTGCAGTGATGTACTACCACTCCCAGTTTCTTGCGTTGCTTTTAGCACTTTTGCTTGCTATCATGTACCTGTATGCAGAGCTTGAGATGACAGGAATGGCCTCTTGCACAGTTACCGTCCGAGCACCATTGGCTGCTGAGACAGGTACTGCAGGGGTGAAATTAGGGCACAAGTGCCAAGGTGTAGACACAGTGAGCAGGAACTTGGGAGCTCTGTTATCTAATGAGCACAGTTACAGCTAGTGACACTGTGGATGCACCAAGTTCTGTTGCTGGTGAAGTCAGGTCCCACAACTGGTTAAGTGACAGCCGAATGTACAGACACCAGGACACATGCAGAATCGGACACAGAAACAGGCAGAAGTCGGAAACAATTAGGCAGCAAGGTACAGAGTTGCTAGGCAGAAGTGTGGTCAGTAGTCCAGGCCGGGGTCGTTGACAAAGGCAGATAACAAACATGAGCAGGCAAGGGTAGTCCGAGAGCAAGATCAAATAGGAAGCCATGTCAGTAAACTGATTACAGATGTGCATCAGGGCTGGATCACAGGAACAAGGTTGAAAACCATATAGCAAAGAACTAGTGCAGAGTTTAGGTTTAAATAGGCTGCTTATCGACAGTGGATGTGTGCGCTTGTACACACATGCTCATAAATGTTGGGCAAATGTGCAATCTCAAAGTTTCTATGCTTGTAAGAATGTGCACACCTATGCATACGTGCATGAGCAATAGCCAAACAGCACATCTTAGCCAGATGGCTGGCACCCTGTTCCTGACATTGACCACTCCTTAAAGCCTGCCTCTAGATGCCCATTGGGGCTGCTTTCTCAGGATGAGTGCACCAGAAGTGATGTATTGTTATGACCCTGATTATGAGAACACTGTCAAGTTTAGACTCCAGCTGTAGAGGCCTATCAGAATTAACCACCAGCTCACTCTCACTGAACTATAAGAGTATGGGGTCTATATCATCATATCCTCTAATTGGAGCAAAACATGTAGTAATAGTTTAATATTTGTTAAACTATGTTATAACATTTGTCTAGAATATGACAAGGATAAGTCTCTAGTAGGTGCTTTCTGCATATATAGGTAGTGAACTTGAGTCATGTAGAAAATAGCACTCTTGATATAATACAAAGAAAGAACCCCAATGTAATTAGAGCAAGTATCTCAATAGTTAATATGCATTCTGAGAGAGAGAAGGAGACCGTCTTGAGTATGGTTTGCAAACACTATCTATATGGCAAAATGGTCTATATACACATGCAGTTTAAGGGGTAGTGTGGACCAGGTCTCCTTGCACAGGAGTAGATGGTAATTCCAAATATGCAGTAATATGATCAGAATATACTTGCGGTTAGGAGGTAGTCCAGACTGGGAAAGTTAGCACAGGTGCTGATGGTATCTCCTTAGCAGTATGCAGCGGTGGTGGTCCTTTTATCCAGTATAGCAATGAGATTTGGGTCCAAGTGTGACTGTTCCACAAAGGGGGGAACATCAAGGTTGCTGTAGGTTGGTGGAGGGTCTCCAGGTGGCGGCAGGGTCCAACAGGAATATTCCAACAACCTGCCACCAGTGCTGGAGGTTTAAATAGCCCGGTCTCCCATCAGCGCCGAGCGCCGCACACTGGAACGCACTTCCGCGTTCCAGCGTGGAGCGCAGACGTCCGCGTACCGGAAGTGACACGGATGTCTTCTTGAATGGAGCGCAGCTGTCATTGCAGGTAAAGCTGCGCTCCTTGTACACAAATTAACGCTAATAGCGTTACATACTCCCCTCCTCAAGGGGGCCCATCCGGGGCGCCTAATAGGAGATGGTTTATCAGGATATTTGTGATGGAACTGCTTAATGAGTCTAGGGGCATGAATATCTGAAGAACATTCCCAGGAATCATCTGTGGGAGAATAGCCTTTCCAACGAATCAAATATTGAATGGAAGAACCTCTCCTCCTAGAATCCAAAATTTTCTCTACTTGATATTCAGTCTCACCAAAAACTTGAACTGGTGGAGGAGGTTGTGGATCTCTGTTTGGGAAAGGGTTTGGTTTGTAAGGTTTAATTAATGAAACATGGAGGATGGATGAATCTTCCAATCGTAGGGTAAAAGTAATCTGACAGCATTATTATTGATGATGTGGGAAATTGGGAAAGGTCCCGTGTACTGACGGCCAAGTTTCTTTGAAGGAATCTTGAGTCGTAAATTCCTAGTAGATAACCATACCAAATCTCCAATCTTATATGAAGGGGGTTTTGTTCTATGAGAATCATAATACTTCTTTTGTCTAATCTGTGCATCTTCAAGATTAGAACGGAGAGTATCTAGAGTATCCTTTATGGTTGATAAAAGATTCTGAACAGCAGGGACATTAGTTGAAGGAAAAGTAGACGGTAAATTATTAGGATGAAAACCATAGTTTGCGTAAAAAGGTGAAAACGGAGGATGAACTGGAGGCGTTGTTGTAAGCAAATTCTGCATGTGGAAGTAAATGAAACCAGTCGTCTTGAAGATGAGTGCAGTAACAGCGCAGATATTGTTCCAGTGTTTGATTTACCCGTTCTGTTTGCCCATTAGTTTGGGGGTGATAGGCGGTAGACATGCGATGATCTATTTGTAGAGTTTGACAGAGAGTTTTCCAGAATCTAGAAATAAATTGTGAGCCTCTATCTGAAATGATCTGAGATGGTAAGCCATGAAGTTTAAGAATATTGGATATGAAAGCCTTTGCAGTCTCTTGAGAGGTTGGTAACCTCTTCAAAGGTACAAAATGGGCCATCTTTGTTAGTACATCAACTGTGACCATGACGGTGTTTGTTCCATTTGACCTTGGGAGGTCAACTATGAAATCCATAGAAATTACGTCCCAAGGTCTATTTGGTATTGGGATAGAAGTTAATAGACCATAGGGAGGTTTTCTAGAATGTTTGTTGGTGTCACAGGTCTGACAAGAATTAACATAGTCCTGAACTGTCTTTGTGAGATTTGGCCACCAGTAATTTCTCTTGACTAAGTGAAGGGTCTTAGTAATTCCAGGATGACCTGCAAGTGGAGCATCATGAAGTTGTTTTAGTAACATAAGTTGCAATTTTGGTGGAACATATATCTTGTTGTTAAAAGTTAATAGTCCGTTAGACTCTTGTTGTAAACCCATAGGTAAATGAGATCTCTCTTTTGTAAGGGTTTGAATAAGCAACTTATTAAAGGTCATAGCGGTACCCAGAATCCTATTGGATGGAATAATGGAAAATGGTGGAATCTCCAATGTTTGTTCTTCATGCATACGAGACAAAGAATCTGCTTTAGTATTTTGAGTACCTGGAAGGTAGGAAATAACTAAATTGAATCTATCGAAAAATAGACTCCATCTGACTTGACGGGCAGAGAGAGTCTTGCAAGATCTTAAGTGTTGTAAATTCCGATGATCAGTGAGGATGGTGATAGTATGTGTTGAACCCTCCAGCAAATGTCTCCAGTTAGCGAGAGCATCCCTTATTGCTAGTAATTCCTTCTCACCAATAGGATAATTTTTTTCTGCTGAGGACAGAGTCCTGGAAAAAAAAGCAACTGGATGTAGTGGTTCTGATAATGTTGGTTGTTGGGAGAGTACAGCCCCCAGAGCAAAATGCGAAGCATCTACTTCCAATGTGAAATGGTATGATGGATTTGGCAATTGAAGAATAGGAGCTGAAGTGTAACTATTCTTGAGTGTGTCAAAGGATTTTTGTGCATCCTCGGTCCAAACAAAAGGTATCTTTGAACTGGTTAAGCTGGTTAGTGGTCTCACAATAGCTGAAAAGTTTTTTATGAACTTTCTGTAGTAATTTGAAAAGCCGAGAAATCTCTGAAGAGCTTTCCTAGTTTGTGGTGAAGGCCAGGACAGAATGCAATCTACCTTAGATCGATCCATCTGAACTCCACTAGGAGTAATCTGGTAGCCCAGGAAGGAAATAGTAGTTTGATTGAATACACACTTTTCAAGTTTTGCATACAAAGAGTGTGTCCTAAGCCTAGCCAGAACCCAACGCACATGTTTGTGATGTTCTTCCTGATTCTCAGAATAAATTAAGATGTCGTCCAAATAAATTACAACGCAAATATCAAGTAGATCATGAAAAATATCATTAATAAACCACTGAAAAGTTGCTGGAGCGTTACATAAATCGAAAGGCATTACACAATACTCAAAGAGTCCATATCGGGTTTTGAAGGCAGTTTTCCATTCGTCACCCGAACGGATTCTGATCAGATTATATGCACCTCTGAGGTCCAGTTTTGTATAGATCTTGGCGTTCTGTAGACGCTCAATGAGTTCTGGAATGAGTGGTAATGGGTATCTATTTTTTATAGTGATATTTTTGAGAGAACGATAATCAATAATTGGTCGGAGTGAACCATCTTTATTCTTTACGAAAAAGAGAGCTGCACTTGCTGAAGAGGTGGAGTTCCTAATAAACCCTTTTTTGAGATTCTCATCGAGGTACTCCTTTAAATGTACAAGCTCTGGTTGTGAGAGGGGGTAGATTCGAGCAGTAGGGATAGGACTGTCGGGGATAAGGTCTATGGGACAGTCGTAAATTCTATGTGGAGGAAGTTTATCTGCATTAGTCTTACTGAATACATCAATGAAGTCATGTAAATATTCAGGTAGGTTATGTGGAATGGCGTCAGAGAAAGAAATGATGCATGGCGAATAACAGAATTCTTTACAATAATCAGACTGCAAAGAAATTGATTTTGTGGACCATAAAAAAATAGGCTGATGGAGAAGCAACCATGGAAGGCCTAGAACAATGGGAAAGACAGGTGATGAAATAATATCAAATTTGAAGGTCTCAGAATGACCAGCGGCACATGTAACCTTTAGGGGAGATGTCTGAGATATAACAGGACCATGAGATGAACTGGACCCATCAATAAAAGTGAGCGACACTGGATTTTGCTTAAACACACAGGGGATTTTATTTGATTCTACAATACTTGAATCTATAAAGTTGCCGCAGGCTCTGCTGTCGACCATTGCTTCAATGGAAATCTCTTCTTGATCCCACTGTAGAGTAAGAAGGATAAATATATATCGATTAGATGTGGAAAGGGATGAGTCTAATTTATTAATGTGGGAAAATTTACCTTCAGAGTTTTTCTTAAGTAGAGGACAGGTAGAGACAATATGGTCTGGAGCTGAACAATAAAGACATAGATTATTGGCTCTACGGCGTTGCTTTTCTGCTGGAGTCAAAGGTCCTCTTATAGTTCCATTGGAGACTCTTTTGAAGGCGATCTAAATCTCCTGAAGGAAGTGACTGGGTATGTATTTGCACGTTCCGCCTTTCTCTCACGCAGGCGATGATCGATAGTCACTGATAGGTGCATGAGATCTTCTAGAGTATCAGGGAGCACAACGCGAGCAAGCTCATCCTTAATGGCCTCTGATAACCCCAAACAAAATTGATTTCTAAGAGCAATCTCTGACCATTGGGTCTCCCTGCTCCAGCATTTAAATTCTGAAATAAAGTCCTCCACAGGCCTCTTTCCCTGTTTGAGGGTTCTGATTGAATTTTCAGCTGTTAGCTGTTTGTTGGGATCTTCATATAAGAGAAGACATCTCATTAATAAAAGTATCAAAAGCTCCCAAAAGATCTCCATGTTCCTCTATGTATGTGTCAGCCCACACTCTGGGTTCACCTCTGAGATAGGTAATTAAAGTGAGAATCTTTATTCTATCAGAGTAATAAGTGCGCGGACGTAATTCATACATCAAACGGCATGAACTAATGAATTGTCTATAATTCTTCCTTTCACCAGAAAAAAGTTCTGGCGGGCAGACCTTAGCTTCAGGTCTGTCTCTAGCTTGTGCATGATTCAGATTGCGTAGGGTATCATTCTGAACACGCAATTCGTTCATGTTAGCAGTAAGATTATCCACTCTTTGAGAGAGTGTAACTAAATGATTTGCAAGTTCAGCTGGATCCATCTTGAATGTTCCTTTTTTCTTTTTGGGGTTGGAATATTATGTTATGACCCTGATAATGAGAACACTCTGTCTCAAGTTTAGACTCCAGCTGTAGAGGCCTATCAGAATTAACCACCAGCTCACTCTCACTGAACTATAAGGCCCCATACACACCATAGAATCTATCCGCAGATAAATCCCATCAAATGGGTTTCTGCGGATAGATCCTATGGTGTGTATACGCCAACGGATATTTATCCGCAGATAAATCTCCCCTGGGATGGATTTCCAGCAGATGGATATTTGCTGACATGCACAACAAATCCATCTGCTGGAATCCATTCCAACGGATGGATCCGCTCGTCTGTACAGACTTACCGGATCCATCCGTCTAAAGGGATTCCCCGCACGCGTCGTAATGATTTGACGCATGCGTGGAATTCCTTATATGACAGCGTCGCGCCCGTCGCCGCGTCATAATAGCGGCGACGGCGCGACACGTCATCGGCAGAGGATTTCAGCGCGGATTTCAATGCGATGGTGTGTACACGCCATCGCATAGAAATCCTCTGAAATCCACGAGAGGATTTATCCGCGGATACGGTCCGCTGGACCGTATCTGCGGATAAATCCTCTCGTGTGTATGGGGCCTAAGAGTATGGGGTCTATATCATCATATCCTCTGATTGGAGCAAAACATGTAGTAATAGTTTAATACTTGTTAAACTATGTTATAACATTTGTCTAGGATATGACAAGGATAAGTCTCTAGTAGGTGCTTTCTGCATATATAGGTAGTGAACTTGAGTCATGTAGAAAATAGCACTCTTGATATAACACAAAGAAAGAACCCCAATGTAATTAGAGCAAGTATCTCAATAGTTAATATGCATTCTGAGAGAGAGAAGGAGACAGTCCTGAGCATGGTTTGCAAACACTATCTATATGGCAAAATGGTCTATATACACATGCAGTTTAAGGGGTAGTGTGGACCAGGTCTCTTTGCACAGGAGTAGATGGTAATTCCAAATATGCAGTAATATGGTCTACATACGCATGCAGTTTAAGGGGTAGTGTGGACCAGGTCCAGTATAGCAATGAGATTTGGGTCCAAGTGTGACTGTTCCACAAAGGGGGGAACATCAAGGTTGCTGTAGGTTGGTGGAGGGTCTCCAGGTGGCGGCAGGGTCCAACAGGAATATTCCAACAACCTGCCGCCAGTGCTGGAGGTTTAAATAGCCCGGTCTCCCATCAGCGCCGAGCGCCGCACACTGGAACGCACTTCCGCGTTCCAGCGTGGAGCGCAGACGTCCGCGTACCGGAAGTGACGCGGATGTCTTCTTGAATGGAGCGCAGCTGTCATTGCAGGTAAAGCTGCGCTCCTTGTACACAAATTAACGCTAATAGCGTTACATGTATAGAACAGTTCGCCGGCGAATAGTTTGAGGCGATTTTCGCTTGTTCGCCGCAGGCATATGTTCGATCCGCCTCCTATTAATTAACATTGAGCAAACTTTGACCCTCTACCTCAGTCAGCAGACACATTCCAGCCAATCAGCAGCATACCCTCCCTCCCTGACCCTCCCACCTCTAGGGCAGCATCCATTTTAGATTAGATTCTTAGTGATAGGAGCGACAATGTTGCTGCTGCTGATTTTATAGGGAAAGCGATAGCTAGGCCAGTGTACTCCAGTCCTGAAAGACTCATCTGATCTCTGCTGTTAGAACAGCACCCCAAACAGCCCTTGTTAGGGCTAATCAATCAGTCTTTTTTTTTTCTCTGTGCTGCGTGGTTTACAGAGAGAGAGAGAGAGAGAGAGAGAGTGTAATTTTTTGGAGTTAGATAGAGCAGGCAGGCTAGTCAGTTAATGTTACAGTGTGTAGAAATTATATATATATACATCCCAGTAGTTGTACATATATTTATACACTGTATAGTTTAGTTAGATTAGAGGTGCAGGGTGCTGTGTAATATAAAGGGGTCCAGTGGTGCAGGGTGCTATGTAAAGGGGTCCAGAGCTGTGGGGTGCTGTGTAATGTAAGGGGCCCAGGCTCACAGCGTAAACTGTGCCCACCTGTCCAGTGCCACATCTCATCTATATTGTGTTGGCACAGTTGATAAGATATAAAAACAAAATTCACTGCAATACATAATATTAGTCATTTGTCTGCCAGGGTGTCTTTGCCTCACAGGGTAAACTGTGCCCACCTGTCCAGTGCCACATCTCATATCTGGTGGCACAGTAGCTTGCACGCATAGTACAACTAAACTAATCTAAAAAAAAATGACAGGCAGAGGCAGGCCACCCCACAGGGGCCGTCGTGGTCATGGTGCTGTGATTCCCTTTGGCCCTAGAATAATGCCCAGTGTTCAGAGGCCACGGACCCTGAACTCGAAAAGTTCTGAGCACATAGTCACAGTTTGGTCTGTCACTGTGAACCCTAACCCTATCACAGATAGGGTTAGGGTTACAGTTAGGGTTACAGATAGGGTTAGGGTTACAGACTGTAACCCTAACCCTGTCTGTAACCCTATCTGTAACCCTAACCCAATCTGTAACCCTAACCCTATCTGTTACCCTAACCGTAACCCTAACCCTGTCTGTAACCCTAACCCTATCTGTAACCCTAACCCTAACCCTTACACTACCTGATCGATACAACATCATACCTGATGTTTTTAAGCACGTTATTCCAAACAATTTATGAATGTTAGGTGATTTATGCCCTTTATGGATTAAAAACGGACTCTGCGACAACTACGTAATTTTCCATGGGAGTTTTGCCATGGATCCCCCTCCGGCATGCCACAGTCCAGGTGTTAGTCCCCTTGAAACAACTTTTCCATCACTTTTGTGGCCAGAAAGAGTCCTTGTGGGTTTTAAAATTCGCCTGCCCATTGAAGTCTATGGCGGTTCGCCCGTTCGCGAACATTTGCGGAAGTTCGCGTTCGCCTTTCGCGACATCACTATGCACCAGTCTTGGTGTGAACATTTGCCTCTGGATGCCTTGAATTTTCCTCTGACTGAGACCCTTTCCACTTGATCAACTGTTGAATCCTTTTACATTTGCTGCAATTTAGACTAGCCTCCACCTTAAATTCATTTTTACCATCAACTGCCACAGTTTTGAGAGGCCCAAAATCTTGATCAGAGAATGTTTTTTTTTTATTATTATTATATATGTATGTATAATGTGGGTTCTCTTTTTAAGACAGCCCAGTGATAGTTTATTGCTCTCATGTTCTAGGTTCTTAATTGCCTGTACTTGAGACTAGTTCCACAATATAGAAAACCTGCTACTATGTTTTTCCGTGGCATGTTGTCCCTGGTTTTAGCCCTTGGACCTTGTCCTGAGCTCTGATTCACCCTTCCCTACCCTTTCCCTACCATTTCCATACCCTTGCTCGCTTCTGGGCTAGAGCACTTAGGCTGGATTCACACCTATGTATTTTTAGTGCTTTTTGTATTTTTCAGATTTGCACTGCAGTCTATTTAACATGATTTCCTATAGAAAGCTTTCTGTAGTGCAAATATGCAAAAAGCACAAAAAATGCATAGGTGTGGATCCAGCCTAATTGCTCTAGCCCAGAAGCCCAGAACCTTTTCCTGCCTTTCCTTCCCTAGGTCTTGTTCTTGGTACCAGACAACTTTATAGCCAATTTTGTGTTGGGAAAGGTTACCATCTCCCTGGGTTTTAGGTAGTTCCCTCTCCGGTCTACCCATGGTCTATAGAAGCTTTGGCACTTGCCTGCCCTGCTCAGCCTTCTGCCTTCGAATAAGGCTACACAGCAGCCTTTACAGGTGAATTCCTGATATCCCTATGTCTCAGGTATTCCCAATGTTGGCACATTCCATTGCTTGCATTGAATGACCCTCTTTAATCTTCCTTCAGGCAGATTTGTTTCTAGTGCTCTGTAGTCAATGGTCTGATGGGGAACCTCATCTGGGGTTCCTGACTTGTCCAAAATACTGCACATTCTTTGATCTGGCCTTGTTTACTGCATTTGAATTAGGACTATATAAGTCCTGATAGACTTTGTAAATCCTCCCCCTATCTCCTAGGACCTTGCACCTCCTGTGCAACTTTCTTCTAAAGCGCGCTTTCTTTTTTTCGCCTGCTCGGACTCCTGCAGGAACTTGTGGCTAAGCTGAGCTCTGTCTTTCCAAATAAGGGGTTCCCCATCTGGGGGATTCTTATAGGAATAGATCCTACTTCTGTTTTTACAATTAGCAGTACTTTACTTTGGATTATTTCTTCTTGTTCCACTTGGGGGCATGGTAGTCTAAAAACTGGCTCCTTGCTTCCATGATTCTTCCTAATGTCTTTGAAGAACTTTTATTCTTTTCCCACCATCTCCTGCTGGACGACACATTTTGCTTTCACTCCTCTTGGCATTGCATACTAGCACGTTATGTGAAACCTACCTTGAAACAAAGCTGTTCCAGAGTCGCAATGTCAGTGCTGCAGACGCTTTCATCTTCCCCTGTCTCGCTTCCGGGTTTGCAGGCTCCGGCTCGGTGACTGTTGAGAGCCGCAATGACGTCACTGCCACGCATGCCCACAGGAGTTGCTGGCACGAGGCTCGGAAGGGACAGCACATGTGGACCTTCATTCAGAGCGCATGCGCTAGTCATGTCACTTGGCAAGAAATTATTGGTCAATGTACATATCCACCTAGATCACTTCTATAGTACAACTGGCAGCTGTGGGTTTGTTTTCATCTTGTTGGTGCTGTAATATTGCTTGTCATGCTGTATCTTCTTTCACTGTCTTTGTATGCTGTTGAAAGAGGTATGTGGCTGCACAGCATGCAGTGGGAGAAGCAGGTATTTGGTCAGGAAGCAGCAGCGTTTGAAGAAGTGGGCCACTGTTAAGGTGTAAGTATAGTGATGTCACGAACCTACAATTTTCCGTTCGCGAATGGCGAAGGCGAACTTCCGCAAATGTTCGCGAACGGGCGAACCGCCATAGACTTCAATGGGCAGGCGAATTTTAAAACCCACAGGGACTCTTTCTGGCCACAATAGTGATGGAGAAGTTGTTTCAAGGGGACTAACACCTGGACTGTGGCATGCCGGAGGAGGATCCATGGCAAAACTCCCATGGAAAATTACGTAGTTGTCGTTTTTAATCCATAAAGGGCATAAATCACCTAACATTCCTAAATTGTTTGGAATAACGTGCTTTAAAACATCAGGTATGATGTTGTATCGATCAGGTAGTGTAAGGGTTAGGGTTACATATAGGGTTAGGGTTATAGACAGGGTTAGGGTTACAGATAGGGTTACAGTCTGTAACCCTAACCCTGTCTGTAACCCTAACCCTGTCTATAACCCTAACCCTGTCTGTAACCCTAACCCTGTCTGTAACCCTAACCCTATCTGTAACCCTGTCTGTAACCCTAACCCTGTCTGTAAGTTACAGACAGGGTTAGGGTTACAGACAGGGTTAGGGTTACAGACAGGGTTAGGGTTACAGATAGGGTTAGGGTTACAGACAGGGTTAGGGTTCACAGTGACAGACCAAACTCCCCGTTTAACGCACCGCAAACAACCACAAACGGTCCATTTGCACAACCGCAAACTCCCCATTGAATGTCTCTTCCTCCACCCAGCCACGTACAACACCAAGGGTCCCTGAAAGGTGACGACAAGCCCCCTGGGACGCCTGCTGTGGTTGGTCTTCCACCTCTTCAAAGCCACCTTCCTCCTCTGACTCCTCTTCTTCAGACTCCTCTCTCTGCATTGCCGCAGGTCCAGCAATCGACAATGACAAGGCTGCTTCTGGTGGTGATGGTGACCACAACTCTTCCTCTTCATGCTCATCTACGGCCTGATCCAGCACTCTTGGCAGGGCACGCTCCAGAAAAAACGTGGGATGAGGTCGATGATGTTGCCTTGGGTTTGACTGACCAGGTTTGTCACCTCCGCAAAAGGACGCATAAGCCTATAGCCATTGTGCATGAGCGTTCAGTAACACGGCCAAAAAGTACCCAGCTCCGCAGAGGCTGTGCTCTTTTTTTTTTTTTAATTAAAAAATCTGTTCTCAACAGTCATGTCTGTTTTGTCCCCTATCAGGGGCCGGTGTATCGAATAGATTTTAGGAACCGGGAGACGGAAAAAGATGCTTGGTCGGTCCTCTTACTTCCAATTTGGGGCACTGTGCGTGCGCTGTGTGATGTGCTGTGCAATCTCAATATGGATAGTATGTTAAGTAGTACTATTCTTATCAGTTTATTCCCTGTTACGTCCCCTATCAGGGAACGTGTATGGAATAGAATTTAGAGAACCACAAAGAGTTGTCAATAGTTGACACACTCATGACATACATTTTATTCCTCTATGCGTCAATCTTGGTGTAGTGATGACTGTGCTCGTGCGCACGTTTGGGAGATTGCAGGCGATGGGGGTTTTTCAAAGCATATGGTCGTGCTGAGGTAGTTCAGTGGCAGTTAAGTGACCCAGAAAACAATGATTCTACAGTCTGGGCCCATTGTTGGCCTAGTAGGCTTTAATGATCACCTTAGATGATCACAAAGAAAATTAATGTTTTTTCTATGCAAAATTATCCAGCTGATCGCTTTTGGTCTGTTCACAATGAAGCAACGACCTTATCATCTGGGGTGTGCCAACATTGCCATTGCCAACACACTCATAGAGGTGGTCGCTTCATTGTGATACGCAAGCCCCTTCACCACAACAAGGTAACGATTACGAAGGGGAATTGACACATGTATGTGCCTTTTTTTGTTTTGTTTTTGCAGCCACAGTGCAGCACCAGAGGCCAGAAAAATTAGGCATGTACACATGCCTGAAAAAGTAGGTATTGTTGCAGCCGCTGCTCTAGCAGCGGGCAGAAAAATTGATGTTTTCCAGGCAGAAAGTGCACTAAAACATTGCGGCTTGAACCCTAGTTGGTGGCGGATAAGTCACGCAAGTCATCCGGCATACAGAGATAAAATACAGCAGCGTGTGGACCATTTTTAGCCCAAGGCAGCTCATCTCATCAGGCCTTTACTCAAATGTATCGCCCACTGTCAGTCCGTTCAGGATCCATGCCTCATTCATCTTAATAAAGGTGAGGTAATCTAGAATTTTTTGACCTAGGCAACTTCTCTTCTCAGTGACAATACCTCCTGCTGCACTGAAGGTCCTTTCTGAAAGGACACTTGAAGTGGGGCAGGCCAGAAGTTCTATAGCAAGTTGGGATAGCTCAGGCCACAGGTCAAGCCTGCACACCCAGTAGTCAATGGGTTCATCGCTCCTCAGAGTGTCGATATCTGCAGTTAAGGCGAGGTAGTCTGCTACCTGTCGGTCGAGTCGTTCTCTAAAGGGTGGACCCCGAAGGGCTGTGGCGATGCGTAGGACTTAAAAAGCTCCGCATGTGCTCCATCAACAACACGTCTGTTAAGCATCCTGTCCTTGCCGTCATGGTCGTGGTAGGAGGAGGATTATTTTCACCTCTTCCACTGTTAGATTCCTGTTGTGCTGTGACATCACCCTTGTACGCTGTGTAAAGCATACTTTTTTCATTTATTTTGGAACTGCTGCATCCTTTCCGACTTCCGGTAATTTGGTAACATTTCAGGCACTTTCTGCTTATACCGGGGGTCTAGTACCAGATAGGTGACAACAAGCACCCTGGGATGCCTGCTGTGGTTGGTCTTCCTCCTCCTCCTCCTCCTCGCCACATTCCTCCTCTTCCTCACACTCCTCTTCCAGCGTTGCTGCAGGTCCAACAAGCGATGCTGATAAGGCGGTTTCTGGTGGTGATGGTGACCACAACTCTTCCTCTTCCTGCTCATCTACGGCCTGATCCAGCACTCTTCGCAGGGCACGTTCCAGGAAGAAAACAAATGGGATGATGTCGCTGATGGAGCCTTCAGTGCGACTGACTAGGTTTGTCACCTCCTCAAAAGGACGCACGAGCCTACAGGCATTGCACATGAGCGTCCAGTAACGTGGCAAAAAAATTCCCAGCTGCGCAGAGGCTGTCCTAGCACCCCGGTCATACAAATACTCGTTGACGTATTTTTCTTGTTGGAGCAGGCGGTCGAACATTAGTAGTGTTAAATTCCAACGTGTCGGGCTGTCGCAAATCAAGCTCCTCACTGGCATGTTGTTTCGCCGCTGGATATCTGAAAAGTGTGCCATGGCCATGTAGGAACGCCTGACATGGCCACACACCTTCCTGGCCTGCTTGAGGACGTCCTGTAAGTCTGGGTACTTATGCACAAAGCGTTGTACAATCAGATTCAACACATGCCATGCACGGCACATGTGTCAACTTGCCCAAATTCAATGCCGCCAACAAATTGCTTCCGTTGTCACACACCACTTTGTCGATCTCCAGTTGGTGCGGAGTCAGCTACTGATCCACCTGTACGTTCAGGGCGGACAGGAGTGCTGGTCTGGTGTGACTCTCTGCTTTCAGGCAAGTCAACCCCAAGACGGCGTGACACTGTCGTATCCGGGATGTGGAATAGCCCCTGGGGAGCTGGGGGGGGGTTGCAGTTGATGTGGAGCAAGACACAGCAGCAGAAGAGGACTCAGCCGAGGAGGTTATCGAAGAGGATGGAGTAGGAGGAGTAGAGGAGGTGGCAGCAGGCCTGCCTGCAAGTCGTGGCGGTGTCACCACCAACTCCTCTGCAGAGCCACGCATTACATGCTTGGCAGCCGTCAGCAGGTTTACCCAATGCGCAGTGTAGGTGATATACCTGCCCTAACCATGCTTTGCAGACCAAGTATCAGTGGTCAGATGGACCCTTGCCCCAACACTGTGTGCCAGGGATGCCATGACTTCCTTTTGCACAATAGAGTACAGGTTGGGGATTGCCTTTTGTGAAAATACATTTTTGTCTGGGCACCTTCCACTGCGGTGTCCTATAGCTACAAATTATTGAAGGCCTCCGACTCCACCAGCTTGTATGGTAAAAGCTGGTGGGCTAAGAGTTCCGACAAGCCAGCTGTCAGACGCCGGGCAAGGGGATGACTCTGTGACATTGGCTTCTTACGCTCAAACATGTCCTTGACAGTCACCTGACTGTGGGCAGATGAGCAGGAACTGCTCAAGGCGAGAGAGGGAGTGGCGGATGGTTGAGAGGGGGCAAGGAGGACAGCAGTGGTTGACGTGGCTGACGATGCTGGACCAGGAGGAGGATGGTGGCTTTGAGCTTGTGTGCTGCTTGTACTCGTCATCATGTGTTAATCTCATAGGCGTTTGTGATGTGCGATCATGTGCCTTCGCAAAGCAGTTGTACCTAGGTGGGTGTTGGATTTCCCATGACTCGGTTTCTTTTGGCACAGGTTGCAAATGGCATTATCAGAGGCAGACACACAAAAAAATGCCACACTGCTGGGCATTGCAATGACGGCATTCTGGTGGTGGCAACAGCATGCGTTGATTGACGTGCTGTCTGGCTGACCCCGGGTGCTGATACATGCTGTCTGACTGTGCCACTAGCTCCTTGCGACGTCCTCCCCCTGCTTCCAACTTGTCTCCTCCTCCTCTGTCTCCCCATCTGAACTTTCCCCCTGTTCTTCTCTTCGAGCGGACACCCACATGACATCCACGGACACATCGTCATCATCAACCACTTCACTTGTATCTGACAACTCAGCAACGGAAGCAGCAGCGGGTACAACATCCTCATCACACCATACGTCCATGTGTGTAATGCTGCCTGACTGAGACATATCCCTTGTATCTACATCCTCTGGCAATAATGGTTGCGCATCACTCATTTCTTCCAACTGAGGTGTAAATAACTCCTCTGACAGATCAAGTGAAGCAGCTTTGGTGCTAGTGTTGGTGGTGGCGGCAGGTGGGCGAGTGGTAACTTGAGAGGTGCCCGAAGCTGAGCTGGAGGAGGATGGTGCATCAAGGTTCCGAGCGGAAGCTGTAGAAGATTGGGTGTCCTGTGTTAGCCAGTCAACTATGTCCTCAGAACTTTTCGAGTTCAGGGTACGTGGCCTCTGAACACTGGGCATTATTCTAGGGCCAAAGGGAATCACAGCACCACGACGGCCCCTGCGGGGTGGCCTGCCTCTGCCTGTCATTTTTTTTTATTTGTTAAGTGGTACTATGCGTGCAAGCTACTGTGACACCAGATATGAGTGGCACTGTGCACTGGCAGAAGTTGGCAGAATAGACACTGTAGGCCTGACACGCACGCCTGCAGACAACTAACTGCTATTCTATTGCAGTCAATTTTTTTTTTTTTTTAATCTACTGTGCCACCAGATATATGAGTGGTGGAAGTGGGCACAGTATACGCTGTGAGCCTGACACACGCTGGCAGACAACTCACTACTATTCTCTATTGCAGTCAAAGTAGTGTTTTTTTTTTATGTTATCTACTGTGCCACCAGATATAGGAGTGGTGGCACTGGGCACAGTATACGCTGTGAGCCTGACACACACACGCTGCGAGCCTGACACACACACGCTGCCTGGCAGGCAACTGCAATTAGGTTACAGAGACAAAAAAAAAAAAAAAAGCAGACTGATATACTAGCCCTAAAAAGGGCTTTTTGGGGTGCTGTCAGGACGCTGTCCTTACAGCAGAGATCAGATGAGTCTTTCAGGACTGGAGTGGACACTGAAAACGTTGGCCTAGCTATAGATTTCCCTATTAAAACAGCAGCAGCTACACTGTCCCTCCTCTCACTAAGACTGCAGCTTCCGAATGAATCTAAAATGGATGCTGTCCAGGAGGTGGGAGGGTCTGGAAGGGAGGGTATGCTGCCGATTGGCTGGAATGTGTCTGCTGACTGTGAGGTACAGGGTCAAAGTTTGCTCAATGATGACGAATAGGGGGCAGATCGAACATCGCATATGTTCGCCCGCTGCAGAGAACGCCAACAAGCGATGTTCGCCGGGAACTATTCACCGGCGAACAGTTCTGTACATCACTATGCAAGTATGATGCTTTTTTAATCAAAGATTTTGCTTAGTTCACAAGTGTAACAACTATGTTAGATGTCAAAATTGTTTGGTTAAGCAAAAAGACATGGTTTTATCACTAACCCTGATACATAAAAACAGCTAATGCATTTCAGAGGTTGTCCCCCTTTTTCGGGGGGATCCCCCATCCCCCCGAAAAAGGGGGACAACCTCTGAAATGCATTAGATGTTTTTATGTATCAGGGTTAGTGATAAAACCATGTCTTTTTGCTTAACCAAACAATTTTGACATCTAACATAGTTGTTACACTTGTGAACTAAGCAAAATCTTTGATTAAAAAAGCATTATACTTGCATAGTGTTTAGGGTTTAGTCAGAAAAAAATATAGAAATTAGAAACATGATTGTGATGACTGCTGGGGGTTGAAATGGGTGATGTAGATAGGTGCCAAAGTTAAAGGGGTTGTAAAAGAAAATGTTTGTTTCCCTAAATAGCTTCCTTTACCTTAGTGCAGTCCTCCTTCACTTACCTCATCCTTCCATTTTGCTTTTAAATGTCCTTATTTCTTCTGAGAAATGCTCACTTCCTGTTCTTCTGTCTGTAACTCAACATCATAATGCAAGACTTTCTTCCTGGTGTGGAGAAAGCCTCTTGAGGGGAGAGGGGGAGAGCAGGAGTGTCAGGACGCCCACTAACGCACAGCTCCTTTCTCTATCTGCAAAGTAGAGAGTGTCCTGACTTGCCTGCTCGCCCCCTCCCCCCTCAAGAGGCTTTCTCCACACCAGGAAGAAAGCCTTGCATTATGGTGGTGAGTTACAGACAGACAAACAGGAAGTGAACATTTCTCAGAAGAAATAAGGACATTTAAAAGCAAAATGGAAGCATGAGGTAAGTGAAGGAGGACTGCTCTAAGGTAAAGGAAGCTATTTGGGGGGGGGGGGGGAATCCTTTACAACCCCTTTTTTTTTTTTTTTTTTTTTTCGTACAATAGTTTTTATTGAAAAATATTTTTCAAAGTACAAAAGTAGAAAACACTCGCATGTATTCCCAGGGAAGATCAGACAACATTAACAACTCCAGAGATAAGCAGTTTAAATCAGAGTAAAACATATGAGTATGGGTAAGACATTCACAGTACAACAACAATTAAGGCAGGATAGGGGTATGTAAGTCCCCACCCTTGTATCATACTCAGAAGATTACATAAAGGAGTACAGTGGGGGGAAAACAAGTGGTGCGAATACAAGTCGGGGAGGAGAGGGGGGAGGGAAGTGGAGGAGAGGGGGTAGGGAAGGAGAAGGATGGGGAGAAGGGGGGGGGGGGTGAGATGGACACCTGTGGGAGCATTGTAATTATATTCTTATATAGGTAATCGTTTAGAACATATCAAAAGGAACATGGCATGAAGAAGACATTTCAAATTCCCCTTTTCACTGCACTCCGAACCAGTCAGTCCAGGGCTTCCACTGGGTGTCAAATTTCGCTCTCCTACCCTCCCTGTTTGCCAACAGGGATTCAAAGATGTAGTTGCTTCTGGTAATTTCTAGGACCTCAGATACATTTGGTACTGTGTGTGATTTCCAATTTCTGGTCAACAGCAGTCTGGCAGCTAGCAGGATGTGAGTGACTATGATTCGAAAATCTGGGGGAAACCTTCGATTCCCAAGTTCAGTATCGCCAGTTCGGGGCTGGGGGGTGTTAGTATACCTGTTATACGAGAGATACATCTAAAGACACCCCTCCAGTAACTCGTGAGGTTTCTACAGAGCCAAAAGACATGGAAAATGCTGCCTATCTCTCCGCAATCTCTCCAACACAGCGGGGAGGCCGAGGAATAGAATTGAGCTATACGATATGGGGTTAGGTACCACCGTAGGGCTATCTTTTGGGACAACTCCCAGTGATTAATGCATCTGGAGGCTTTGTATATATGCTTAAATGAACATTTCCATTGGGTCAGGGAAAATGTTTTGCCCAAATCAGCTTCCCATTTACGAAACGGGGGGGGGGTAATTTTAAAAAGGAGCTTGTCCTGGAACAGATTATAGAAAAGGGAGACTCCCTTGTCTTTTTGTGTAGAATTGCCATATGGCGCCATGAATCAGTACATTGCGGGATTGTAAAGAGTGGAGAAAATGGGACGCCTGCAAATGCCTGAAGCTGTCCATTTGTGTCAGGCCATATTCCGTGGCTAGCGCGTCAAAGGGTTTGAGTACATTCTGGCAATATAGATCCTCAACCCGGGTAATGCCTTTGGCGGCCCAGCTGGAGAAGGAAGTATATGGCACTGCGGCTGACAAGGTTTCAATAGGAATTGGTACAGAGACAGTACTAGAGGACGTGTACGCCAAGGTGCGCAGCTCTCTCCAGGCCAACATGGTGGCCTGGAGAGTCAACGGCAGTTGACGCAACGGGAGAGGTCTCCATGAGTCAAGTATCAGGGCGCTGTAGAGGTCTTTGGTCGGGCTGAGGGCTCTTTCTATACTACACCAAAGAATGTCAGGGGTCGGGGATATCCAACGTCTAATCTGGGTAAGTATAGCTGCTCGGTGGTAGTCTTTGTTGTCGATCAGGCCCATGCCCCCTACTGATCTATGTGTAATCAACAGGGACTTTGCGCACCTAGGTCGCTTGGTGCCCCATATATAGCGATTAAGGATGCTGTTCAGGGCTCTGAGGTGACTGCATTTCAGTGGGATGGGGAGTGTACGGAAAATGTACAAGATTTGGGGGAGAAGCAACATTTTGAAAGAGGCCAGGCGTCCCAACCACGTCAGTTCGACCTTGGCTAGGCGAGCCGCCTCCTTAGCAATTTTTTCTATTAGGGGAATGTAGTTGGCATCAGCTAGTTTCGCTGGGTCTGTTGTGATTTGTATCCCCAAGTACTGTATACTGGATGCGGCCCAGGAGTATGGAAAGGAGGTCTGTAGGCGGGATTGGAGGGAAGGAGGGAGGTTGAGGCCTAGAATGAAGGATTTAGTGTAGTTAATCTTATAGTAGGATATGCGGCTGAATTCTGCGAGGACTTTATGTGCCTGAAAGAGGGAAGAGGTTGGAGAGGTTAAGAAAAGGATAATGTCGTCCGCGAATAAGCTTATATTATGGGATCGGCCCGCCAACACAAACCCCGGGATATCTGCATGGGCTCTAATTTTTTCCGCAAGGGGTTCTACAAGTAGGTTAAATATGGAGGGGGATGGGGACACCCCTGTCTGGTACCATTGGTTATGTTGAAAGTAGAGGAGAGCATACCTGAGGTATAAACCTGTGCGCAGGGCGTGGAATAGAGTGCCAGAATTGCCGACAGGATGGGGCCGGAGAACCCAAATTTCTCCAGTACCCGGGTCATATATCCCCAGTGTACCCTGTCGAACGCCTTCTCTGCATCCAAGGAGAGGAGCAGAGAAGGCGTTCGAGAGGCCCCTGCGTGGTGAACCAAGTCCATCACCCTTCTAGTTGCATCTGAGGACTGTCTACCGGAGGTAAACCCTGTTTGATCCGGGTTAATCAGAGAGGGCAGGAATGGGAGCAGTCTGGATGCTAGGATCTTGGCATACAGTTTCACGTCTGTGTTAAGTAGGGAGATGGGACGGAAATTTGCAGGTGTAGTAGGTGTCTTCCCTTGTTTTGGAATAGTCACAATAAAAGCATTAAGAATTTCGCTTGGGAAGGAAGCAGATAGCATCGCTTCAGAGAATACTTTGCCTAAGGCAGGAGCTAAGAGGGAGTCAAAGGCCTTGTAATAACAATTAGGGACTTCCCCAGGGGGAGGGTCTTGATTGCTCGCTTGATCTTGGATTCTGAGATCGGCGCGTTAAGAGATTCAAGTTGGGAGTGGGACAAGGTAGGCAGTGCCAGGTCAGCCAGGAAGGAACAGATTACCTCTTCTACAGGTTGAGGTGTAGAGGGATCTTCTCGGAGATTGTAGAGGGAGGAGTAAAACTCTGCAAATGAGTTTGCTATATCCTGGGGGTTGTATAGTTTGCTGCCGTCTGGCTGCTTAACCAGAAAAGGGATAGTGGTTTTCACTCTGCGACTTTTCAGTCGCTGAGCTAGAAATTTGCCCGCCCGATTGCGGGACGCATAGTGGGACAATTTGAGAGATTGGACATGTTTGTCATAGCGTTCAAGTAGCAATCTCCTGAGATCTGAGCGCACACTGTGTAGCTTAGTAGCTATCGAGACATCAGGAGATTGCTTGTTCTGCGATTCCAGGGAGACAATTTCAGCAAGTATGGAGTCTAGTCTTTGTGCTCTCTGCTTCCTTACCTGCGCACTGAGTTGTATCATCATACCTCTAATGTAGGCCTTATGGGCACACCAAATGGAAAATGGGTTGGTTACAGATCCAGCATTAACATTGAAGAATTCCTCCAAATGTGAGGACAGGTAAGCTACGTGAGAAGGCTGCTGAAGTAAGTAGGAGTCCGCCCTCCAAATGAAGGGCGAGGAGACCGGGGCCCCCAGTCCACCACCACCGACACCGGAGCGTGGTCTGACCACGTGATGTCGTGGATGGCGGACGAGGACACCCTCTGCAACAAAAACTTATCCACTAATATCAAGTCTATACGTGAGTAGGAGTTATGTCTGGAGGAATGAAAGGAGTAGTCTCTTTCGCTTGCGTGTTGACATCTCCAGACATCAAACATACCTTCAGCATGTAATAATGCGCGTAGGGCAGGTTGTTGGCGTTTGGAGCGGGAGGTTGAGTCCAACTCAAAGTCCACCGTTAGATTGTAGTCTCCGCACATGATCAAAGCCCCTTTTCTTATCTTATTAATTTTGCCCAAAAGTTTCCTCAGGAAGCGGAGTTGGTGGGTGTTAGGTGCGTACAAATTGACCAATGTGTACTGTTTGTTGTTGAAGGTTCCAACCAGGACCAAAAACCTGCCATCAGGGTCGATCAGGGAGTCTTGTAGAGAAAAATTTACAGAGTCCTTGATGGCAATGGCGACTCCTTTTTGCTTTTTCGAGGCGGATGCCAGAAAGACATGTGGGAACTTAATGTGGTGGAAGGGAGGTGCGCCAGACGCCGTCAGGTGGGTTTCCTGAAGGCATAGGACATCTGAGCGCAGTTTCAGGGCCTCCCTCCATACGGAAGCTCTCTTAACTGGGTGGTTTAGACCCCGGACATTAAGGGAGGTTACCGTCAGGGCCATAAGTGAGCATGAAAAAAGAATGATAACAGTACCTTGCGGCGTCGCATCTGGGTTTCCAAACCCGCCGGTTCCAGGCAGTGAATGTGTACGGGGAGCAGGATGTCCTCTTTGAGGAGAATTCAGTGTCCATCTCAAGGGGAAGTAAGAAAGAAAAAGAGGTCTTGAGAGCCAAAAATAAGGGGGTTATAACACAAATAAACAGTAGCGGGGGGGCGTGACCGGAAGCCGAGCTGGACGGACGTGCTGCCTAGGAGCTCCTCACCAGCCCGCAGCACTTAGGCCGATTTTGGAGGAAATCACATAATATTAATGAGCTCTTCCCGCACCACCAGATCCTCCGCGCCCAGGGGACTCTCCTTACCGTTGTCCGGGGCCACCACGTCCTTCAGGGACTACTTCAAGATCCCGGACATGCCGCCGGGCGGCCATAGCAAGATGGCGCCGGACGCTGGGGCCTATCAACATCGGGACCTCTCCCCGCACCACGAGCGGAATACCGCTCCATCGCAGGCCCCCAGAGATCCACCGCCATCCCCGCAGAGGACACCGGACCCCGATGGGTCCCAGCAAGGGGTGAGTGAGCGAGGCCGTCAGCCTCAGATGCCGCCTATACAACGCGGCGACCAGGCCGCAACGCATCCTCCGTCGCAGTTGCGGCTGGACGCGGAGGCCACCCCCGGACCGAACCAAGAGGCACAGACCCCGGGATCACAGGACGCTGACAGTAGACCAGCCTCCCCCCCGGACCCACTAATAGACTTCCCGGCCCTGCCAAATCCGATGCACCCCCCATGTGATGGTGCGGCCTAGTTCACCCCAGGCACACGGCCTTTCCTCCGCATGGGCCCCGAATCCACTACAGGCCCAGGGAGCCCTGCACTTTGCAGACCCGTCCCGGACAGGGGCATGTGAAGTTGCACACTACCCCCACCTTTCCTATGCCCAAATGACACAGGCTGGTATGCCTTCTCAAGGGTCCGCTATACAGTCCCTTCTGCCCACAACACAGACTGACCCAGGGGCTCCCCCAGCTGAACACCCCTCGCCCCGAACCAAGGAGACCACCGGTGGGGCCCACAGCCACACGACATCCGCACCCCCCCTCCAGCCATGGGGCCCGGATGGAGCTGTGCAGCCCTCCTGGCAGACCTACTTGCAAGCCTTCCCCACAAAGGAGGACTTTAAGCAACTGATTGCAGATGTGAGAGACACCTGCCGGACCGAAATCCAAACCATTCAAGCAGGCCTTAAACACCTGGCCGATAGAGTAGAGATGGCTGAAGAAGAGATACAGGAGATTAAACTGGCCGTACACAGGACCCAACTTCAGGGCTCTGAACATCACCTTATGCTGCGGGACATGCAGCGCCATTTGGAGGACCTGGACAACAGGGGGCGCCGCAACAACATTAGAGTGTGAGGCCTCCCTGAGGCGGATGAAGCTGAAGACTTGCAGAAGACGCTCCAGACGATGTTTAACGACCTCACGGGAGCACCCCTGGACAAACACATTGAAATGGACAGAGCTCACAGGGCCTTGCGCCCGAAAGGCCCCGCTTCTAAGCCACGGGATGTTATATGCCGCATACAATCATATCCGCTGAAGGAGACTATCATGCGCAAAGCCCGCGCAATCCACAATCTAGTGTTTGATAACTCCCAGATACAACTATATCCAGATCTCTCATGGATCACGCTCCAGAAGCGGAGACTCCTGCAACCCCTACTGCGCTCCCTACAAGACCGGGACATCCTCTATAGATGGGGCTTCCCCTTTAGCCTAACGGCCAAACACCAAGGGAGATCGGCGATCCTACGTTACCCCGAAGACCTCAACTCTTTTTGCGAAGCCTTGGACATTCCTGTCCCTCAACTACCTGATTGGGATCTGGTGGCCACCCCCCCACCCCCGGTTGTCT
The DNA here is from genome assembly GCF_905171775.1 of Rana temporaria. Classification (NCBI taxonomy): domain Eukaryota; kingdom Metazoa; phylum Chordata; class Amphibia; order Anura; family Ranidae; genus Rana; species Rana temporaria. The sequence goes on from NC_053490.1 coordinate 351,088,341, forward strand.
GGCAGAAGGTTCCCCCGAATAAACGCCCCAAGGGCCCGGAGCCCTCCCACCGATCCCCTAGACACAGATCCGGGGGCCCTGGTTTTGGAAGGCCCTTTCCTTGATGGCCAGCTGATTAACTGACGAAACCCGACCTGCCCGGTCGGACGACACGAAGCACTGAACTGCACCCCTTTCTTATTTTTTCATTTTATGTGGTTGTCTTTTTGCAGACTGTTTCATGCGGTGCAAGCTCACTACTGCCCCCTTCTCCTTTGTTGGAAGCTCAGGTGCTTCAAATCCCAGCCTCTCCCCCGAAGGCCCTCGCCACATTTTTGTTTTGTTTTTACCGGGCTGCCCTGTGGCGCCCTGTCTGGACAGACCGGATTTCTGGATGCTGTTCCCCCCTGGTGGCTACCCGCCAGAGAGTTCCTCCCTGGACCTTGGTCCCTCCGAGTCCCCCCGGCCCGGACGTCTTAAATCTCCCGGCCGGGGAGTCTGTTTGGAACTTAAATGGCCCATGACCCCTCGGTCAACTAGGGCATGTACAAGAATGTTTATTGTGTTTATTCTGTGTGTTCTTACTCTTTTTTCTCTCCCTCTCTCTAGAGCTTCCTGCTCCTACCCTCCGCAGCCTGCACCTCGTCCTTGTTGGCCCCCGGCCTTCCTTGCGCGGATGTCACGCTCCCTGACCTGGGCTCGTCGCCTGCTCCACCAGATAAGTATACGAGTAGCACACCCCCTCCTAGGCTATGGCTAGAATTTTTTCACTAAATGTACATGGGCTAAACTCTAACAAGAAACGACACCTGGCGCTCCGAGAGTTTAGGCAGTCAGGGGCAGACATTATCATGGTGCAGGAAACCCACTTTGATAGGGCTGACTCCTTCACATTTGCATCCCGACACTTTCCCCAGGTATACCAGGCATTTGGACCAAACAAGAGGGCGGGCGTAGCCATCCTCTTCAAAAAGGGTCCCCTTTTTCATGCTCCTCCACGTATTTAGACCCTAGGGGACACTTTCTTATCCTCAGGGGCCTGTGGCAGTCACAGGCCATTACCTTCTGCGTAGTCTATGCTCCCAACACACATCAGCACCACTTCTTAACCAGGGTCCTTGCCCGACTTTCCCGAGAGTCCCATGACTTACTGGTGATTGGTGGAGACTTTAACCTGGCACACTCGGCCACCTGGGATCGCCTAGTGGCAAACACCCAGACCTCACAAACCCGAGCCCTTAGGGACTCAAAGTTGTTTCGTCAACTGACCAGGAAAAACGCACTTTTTGATGCCTGGCGAGCCCTCCATCCAGGAGATCGCCAATACACATTTTATTCGGCCCCACATCGCACACACACGCGGATAGACTACTTTTTTGTGAATAACAATACACTTCGGATTACTGAAGCGGCTAGTGTGCTGCCCATCTCCTGGTCGGACCATGCTCCCATCACGCTGTCCCTGAATTTAATCGTGCCCCTCCGCCGGCCCTATAACTGGAGGCTTAACAACTTCCTCCTGCAACATGCCCTCTCGAAACGGGAACTGGAAGAGACCCTCCAGTATTTCGCGGAAAATGACACCCCAGATGTTTCCACCTCCACCCTGTGGGCCGCCCATAAGGCGGTCCTGAGGGGAAAGTGCATGGCCCTCTCCTTGGCCATGAAGAAAGACGCCGGGGCTGCTAGAGCAATGGCCGAACGACAACTGAAGGCCCTAGAGGCTAAGCTCCTCCTAAACCCATCCACCGCACTCCTTAAACAGATTGTCCAAACACGCACGACGCTGCGGGACCTTGCTTTAGGCAAAGTAGAAGAGGCGCTAACCCGCCTAAAGCAACTTTACTACGACAAGGGCAACAAGGCGCAGGCTCTCTTGGCCAGGAAACTGGCAGACCGAGCCCTGACCTCTACCCCACATCAGATAAAGAACAGGGGGGGCGACCTTCTGACACACCCCAGAGACATAGCGGCAGCCTTCGCGGACTACTATACAGACCTATATAATAAACAGGAAGTGCCGCACAACCCCCCGTCTCCCGATCTGAAAGCCCGTATGACCCAATACTTAGAACAAGCGGGACTACCCCGGCTTCAGACAGCAGACTTACAAGGCCTGAATGCTCATATAACGGCGGAAGAATTAGCAGAAACAGTAAAGGGCCTCCCAGCCCATAAATCCCCTGGACCCGCCGGACTACCGTACGAGTACTACAAGGCCCTCCTCCCGATACTCGGCCCCCACATGACCAAACTATTTAACGCCTTCCTCCACCAGACCCCAATCCCGAGTGACATGCAAGGATCCTTTCTGACCCTCATACCGAAACCGGATAAAGACCCAGCCTCTTGTGCTAGCTACAGGCACATAGCGTTATTGAATTCAGATCTCAAAATATTCACTAAACTTCTATCGATTAGGCTGAATGTTATCCTCCCCTCCCTGATCCATAAGGACCAAGTAGGTTTTGTGCCGCTACGCCAGGCAGGGGACAACACCAGGAAGGTCATTGACCTGATTGATGTAGCCAATAGGGACGGTGCGGAGGCTCTTATACTGAGCCTAGATGCCGAAAAGGCATTTGATCGCCTAAGTTGGCCCTTCATGCTCGCTACCCTGCACCACATGGGGTTTAAAGGTCCCTTCCTGCGGGCGGTACAACACCTATACTCCAACCCTACCTCCCAAGTTAAAACTCCCTTTGCCACATCATCCCCCTTCCAGATAGCCAACGGTACGCGTCAGGGATGCCCACTTTCACCCCTGCTCTTTGCCCTTTGTGTCGAGCCCCTGGCAGCATCCATACGGGGGAATCCGGATATCAGGGGCATCTCGGTGCGGGGAAAAGAATTTAAGACATCCTTGTTTGCGGACGATATTATTCTTACCTTGACCCAACCCAGAATCTCCCTGCCCAACCTCCATGCTGAACTTGATAAATACGGGACAATTTCGGGGTACAAAACGAACGCTTCAAAATCAGCGGCCCTCCCGATCAACATTGCGGAGGCTGAGGTCCTCCACCTACAGTTGAATTTCCCCTACACCTGGGAGAGTTCATCCGTTAAATACCTCGGGATCCACATTACACCATCCTTTGGCTCCCTTTACCAGGCCAACTTCCCTCCCCTATATCGAACAGTCAGAGATCTCCTTCAAAAGTGGAAGGCACACCATATCTCGCTCCTAGGCCGCGTGGCGGCCATAAAAATGGTCATCCTCCCCAAACTCCTCTATCTGTTCCAGACGTTACCCATCCCGATCCCATACGCCCACCTCCGCAAGCTTCAGAGCGACATGCTGAAGTTCGTTTGGAACTATAAGAAGCATAGGATCCCTGGGTCGGTCATGACAGCCTCGCGAGGAGACGGAGGCCTAGCTTTCCCCAACCTTGTGAAATATTACCAAGCTACCCAGCTAGGCGCAGTGGTCTCCTGGTTCCCCCAGAGGTCCTTTAATAAGTGGACGGAGATAGAAAAGATATGGCTAGCCCCGGTCCACCCAAATAGCCTTTTATGGGATGCTGATGTGAGGGTAGAGCCTGACCGTTTGTTGGGCCCGATGTCTTTGCTCAGAGGACTCTGGCGTAAGATGTCCAGAGAAGTAGTGCTTAAGTCTGAATGCTCCCTGCTAAATTCTTTTGTTTGCAACCCCAAAATTCCGGACAGCCTGACCCACCAGATGTCTTGGCCCTGGGCCTCGCGAGACCTATTCCATTTTGGACACTTGGACCCCAGGACTCGTAGGCTGCTGACATTCTCGGAGCTCCAGGTGAACCACGATCTGCCCAGACAGGTGTTTTATAGCTACTTACAAATAAGACATTATGCCCAGACAATAGCCCCAAAACTCCAATTTTCGCAACCGTCCCCATTTGAACGTATTATCCTGGAGGGGCGCCATAGACGGGGGTTGATCAGATATCTACCAGATACTGAACGCATATGATTGGCGGGGGAGACATGCATACATGCTGAGGTGGGAGAGAGAATTGGGGGAGACACTAACGATAGAGGCCTGGCAGGCCGTCTGGAGACAGGCTGCTAAATCATCCCTTTGCACCTTGTATAAGGAAAACGCATACAAACTTCTGTGTTTCTGGTACCAGACCCCGGACATACTCCACAAAATATACCCATCCACCTCTGACCGATGCTGGCGTTGCCATCAGGCCAGAGGCTCCCTCTTCCACATCTACTGGTCATGCCCCCTCATCACCCCGTTCTGGCAGGCCACACAACAGCTGCTTACCCATCTCTTCGAGGTGCCAATCCCCCTGACCCCTAAACTATTTCTGCTAGGTATCTCTCAACCCCGCCTGGCCAAGCCATATAAAAAATTGCTCAGGCAACTAACGGCGGCTAGATGCCTGATAGCTCTAAATTGGAAAAAAACCTCGCCCCCATCTCAGGAGGCTCTTTACGCTAGGGTCAAGGACGTAGAGCTGATGGAGCGGATGACAGCTAGGATACGTAATCGCATGGATGCCCATGACGAGGTCTGGAGCGAGTGGCACCGGCGGGAGGACCCGCGGGGGGCGGACGAGGTGGCAGGCGCGGTAACTTAAAATCTCCCTTCTCTTTCCCTCCCTTTTCTCTTTTCTTTTTCTGATTTCCTTTTTTCTTCTTACACAACCTACTGCTCTGGTGTTGCTGTTGACACCGAGGTAAAAAACAAAAAAAAGGTTTGAAATGCATAAATGTGATGACATATCTGATGGTAGAGCCAGCTTTTGGAATAGGGCCCCCCAGGGCCGGAACCTCAACTCCCCCTCTACCCATAAAGGGCAAGGGTAATATCTGTACTCCTGGATAAGTGTATGCTTTAGCCACTGTTATTACCTGCATTTCTCTGTATCCTGTGATCCAAATGATATAAATAAAAAAATGTTAATTGGAAAAAAAATAAACAGTAGCACGGATAAAAAGGAAGATCCCATCCGGGATCTGGATGCAGAGTAGCTGCACATATTGCAAGGGGGGGAAGTTCGTGGAGAAACAAAACTCCAATAGGGTCAGGGAATCAAATGAACAACTTCAATAGAGCAGGATCCCCGAGGCAGAGGGGTTTTATGATTTGTTCTTGTTTCGTTTGCGCGTCACTAGTGACCATTCGTCTTGGGTCTGGGCCCTGGGTGCAGATGTGGATGTTGCGTCCCCGGGGGGGTGTTCGGGCAGAATGTCCCATTTGCGAAGAAGGGCAAGTCCCTCATCCAGGGACATGATTACACTGGAGGTGCCGTCTTTGGTTATGATGAGTTTGGTCGGCTGGCCCCACTTGTAGATAATGTTGTGGTTGCGTAGTGCTTTCGTGACAGGTAGAAGGGATCTGCGTCTCTGCATCGTGTGCTGCGAGAGGTCCGCATATACTTGTAGGTTAGCATAGCGGTCAGATGACTGGGGACTTTTGCGGAAAGCCAGCATGAATTGGTCCTTGACATGATAGAAATGCACCCGCATCAGTACATCTCTGGGTATGTTGTCAGGGAGGTGTGCAGGTTTGGGCAGGCGGTGTATTCGATCCACCACCAGTTCTGATTCAGGGGTGGAGGGCAGGAATAACCCCATAAGCTCACGGGCATATTGTTGGAGTCGGGCAGGCATGACAGTCTTAGGTACACCCCGCAATTTGACATTATTCCTCCGAGATCTGTCTTCGAGGTCTGCGACCTTTGCCCTGAGCCATGCAACCTCGTCTCCTTGGTCATTATGAGAGTCTACTAGGGAATTGTATGAGGAAGCATATTCTCCCAATTTCTGCTCCACATGATCCACCCTGCCGCCCAGCAACCCCATTTCTGTTTTAAAGCCTCTCATGCATTCCATCATGTCAGCATGCAGAGAGCTGCGCAGGGAGACCAACATATCCTTTAGGGTAGTGTCTGACACAGGCATATTGGAGGTAGGAAAGGTGTTAATGGGGGCTGAGAGCTCACGTGTATCCTCCATAGATCCCTGCAAAGCACTGACCTGAGAGTCACTCGGTGCGGCCGACAGCCGTGGTTTTGACTTCACCGGGCTGCAGGAGAGGGGGGTGGAGGCCCCTGGGGAGCGACGCTGAGCCCCATCCCTCGATCCCGGACTCGGTGTGGAGAGGGATTATCCGCCGGCGGAGGCCGGAGGGACGCGGCCGGTGCCATCTTGGGACACGCTGCTAGGCCTGGGAGAGAAGAAATCCTCCAATTTCGCCGGCTGAGCGGCGTTTTTCCGCTTCTTGGTCATCCCCGGGAGATGTGCGGGCTAGTAGGTGTTGTTGTAGGTGTTTTTATACACCCCACGATGCCTCGGTGTGCTGGTTTCCCCGACGCTGAAGCGGAGCTCCTGACTCAGGCGTCCATTCAGCTACACGGTAGCCACGCCCCCTACAACCCCTTTTAAGTTGCTCCGTTCTTTGTCTGTAGTTTTAACACCATTCAAATATTCTTCTTAGTTTGCATCCTACAGCTCACTATCGGGTCCTAAACAGCAGCTTAGGCTGTCCCTAATTGGAACTTCACCATCGCAGCAATCCCCTCCTCCTGCCCCTCTTTCATGCAACCATCTTCAGAAATCCCCTGTGTGTGTGCAGATACACTGCCAATCTGTGCAAAGTATTTTGTGACCTGACGGAGCATCTGCTTATGCACGGGGGATTTCTGTTCATGCGCACAAATGCTGCCAGTTTCTGCTATATGTGCACGCACTGTAGTGGCCTCAGCATCTGTGAGCATGTGCAGAAATCGCCAAATGTCGGTAGATGCCCAACATAATTGTGGTGAGTCTGCGCATGCGCCGAGTCTTGCGGCACACATAAGCTCTTGGTAACACACTGCCTCGTGAGATAGGTGGGATGTGGCAATCTCAGGAGGCAGTAAGGTCCAGCCTAGGCCAAAAAGCAGGTAATGCTGTCTTTCAGAACAAAAAAAAAGTATTAAGATATTTTAAAAAAAATCATGAAAGGGATGGGAAGAGAAAACATGGCTATAATGGGTTACGTTCTGTTTTAATGTAAGTAATGAACCTTTTGAAGCAGAACAGTTTACTAACTGTTACTCTTTACCTACTACAGGTGTAATATCCACACTAAACGTTCAAGAACACTCTTCAAATCCAGTGAATATAGAGAAGAACATAACAGTTATTCGCACTGTCATGTTCTCAAAGAATGGTAAGAGATCTGATAAATTTCCTATTGTCAAACATTGTTTTTTCATTTATATAGTTTGTTCTATTGGCTCTGTTAGCTGCAAAGCTCAGCCCTAAAGTACACTTTTCGGCACCTCCTAAAATTTGTTGCTTGTCTGGAGTCTACACCCAGGATCTACACCCAGGATCGGCAGAAGGCACTAACAGAATTCCATAGATTTTTTTTTCCTGGCTGTTTTGGTTGAATCAATGTCTTTTTTTCTTCATTCAAGCGTGCTTTGGCGCCTGGCCCAGACAGGTTTACCGCAGTCTATTGCCCAAAATTTGCTATTATTTTGGCCCCTCATCTGGAGAGATTCTTTAACTCCCTGCGGGCGGGCCAAAAACTTGACTCTGACATAAATACATGTTCATTTCCGTGATCTTTAAACCTGGGAAGGACTCTGGTGAGGTTGAAAACCACAGGCCAATTTCTTTAATGAATAACGACCTCAAGCTACTTAAACTCAAACTGCCATGCTTTTGTACATTAATCTCCAAAAAGCCTTTGACTCAGTCTTTTAGCCTATTTGGGCTGCTGGAGGCATGGGGTTTTGGAATTGACTTTCTTACTATCCTGTGAGCACTCTATGTAAACCCGGTGTTGAGAGGAAGGGCTTCAGGGCTTTCATTCCAAGCCTGTTTCAGTCATCAAAGATTTTGGGCAGGAGGGCCCCCCTCTCCCCTCATATGGAGTAGATTGCGACGGGCAAATGCATAAATGTGCATTATTTTCCAATTTGCTTCCCTTCCTCATCTCACCATGAATGAACATAAATTGGTCGTCTTGAATATTAATTCCCCCTTATCTTTGATCGCTAGACTACAAGAAGCATTTTAGTTTCCCTGCTGGTCCGATTATATCCCATATCCAGGGATTCCTCTGATGTCCTCCCTATTATCCATGTATACGGCTAACTACCTGTCTTTTATATAATTAAACTGGAGGAGGGTATTAAGGGATGGGCGGGACATGAACTTCCTGGCTGTGTATACAAATTACACTTCTTCCCATTATTTTATATTTTCTGTCCCTTCCCATAGCAGTCGTACAATCAGATTTATCTACATTTACAGTCTAAACTTGTATGCTATGTGTGGGGGGGAAAGGGTTACAGGCTTTTGAAACAAGTGTTAAATGACTATAAAACAGTGGGGATCTGAGTCTTCCTCATCTGGGCCATTATGATCAGACTGCGTAGCTGGCTCAGCTATCCGCGTTGTATTCCTGGTCAGAAAAGCCAGATTGGATAACGACTGAAAGGAAGGAGGTTAAAGTCCCACTGAATTATGTTAATTGGCAACTAACAAGGCAAAGGGTGCTGTTTTTTAGCTCCAACTTTTATCTAATTCTCTGGCTGTGTGGGATAGAGTGTGTGACAACCCAAAACTAGTTTCACCCTTTTATGTATAATTATTAAATCTGCGCTGAGGAAAAATTCCTGGGCTGCTGCCTCCCATAGAGGTCCCTAGCAAGAGGGATCTGAATTGTGTAAAGGATGTGAGGTATTGGGGTAAGTGGCTCTGCCCTCTAATTAGATAGTAGTATGGGTAGAGATTAGGGATGAGCCGAACACCCCCCCGTTCGGTTCGCACCCGAACCTTCGAACAGACCAAACGTTCGCGCAAACATTTAGAACCCCATTGAATTCTATGGGACTCGAACGTTCGAATTCAAAAGTGCTAATTTTAAAGCCTAATATGCAAGCTATTGTCGTAAAACAGGTTTGAGAACCTGGGTCTTGCCCCAGGGAACATGTATCAATGTAAAAATAAAGTTTTTAAAAGCGGTCGTTTTTTCTGGAGCAGTGATTTTAATGATGCTTAAAGTGAAAAAATAAATTAAAAAATTCCTTTAAATATCGTACCTGCTGGGTGTCTATAGTATGCCTGTCAAGTGGCACGTGTTTAGAACTGTCCCTGCACAAAATGAGATTACTATAAGAAAAAAGTAATTTAAAACTGCTTGCGGCTTTAATGTAATGTCTGTTCCCTGCAATATGGATGAAAATCATTGAGAAAAGTAGCATGGGTTTCCCCCCCCTCCCCCCAGGTCATTGCCAGCCCCTTTGGCTCTATATACTTTAAACAGCAGTATACAGGCGGTGCAAACAAAACAGGGACTGTAGAATCTGTTTGTAATTTTGAACTGGTACTTTTTTTAAAGTGTATTTTCAGCCAAAAAATCTTTTTTTAAGCTTTTCTGAAAACATAGAGAAGGGTAACCCCTGTAACATTTGTTTTGCTGTCTGTGTGCATCTGTTCAGAAGATTGCACCTCACTTTCTGTCCCAATGACAAATGATTTTTTTTTTTTTTGTGAAACAAGGATTATTGTTGTAATTACACGCCCCTGTTAAACAGGGGCAGAAAAATTGGGCCTTAGGCACTGGTGGCGGTGCCCAGAACCAAAAATGTTCTTACAAGCTATAAGCATGATCATTGAGGAGGAAAAGGATAGTCACTCAACATAACAGTATAGTCACTCAGCATAGGCAGTCTTGAAGGGATCTGACATTTCAAAAACAATTATTCAGTTACATCCCCATCACATGCTTGGTAGTTTGTGGTGATCCAAGCCTGATTCATTTTTATGAAGGTCAGTCGATCGACGGAGTCGGTGGAGAGGCGCACACTGTAATCGGTTACAAAGCCTCCAGCAGCACTGAATGTGCGTTCTGAAAGAACGCTGGATGCAGGACAAGCCAGTTGCTCAATTGGGTACTGTGCAAGCTCTGGCCAGTGATCCATCCTCAAGACCCAGTAAGCCAGAGAATTTTCGGTGGGAAAGGTGTCCAAGTCTGATCTTGCCCCTAGGTATTCTCGCATCATATAAAACAGACGCTGGCGATGGTTGCTGGAACTGGTCATACCTTGGGGCTGCAGACTAAAAAATTGTCTGAACGCGTCAGACGGCCACCTTCTCTACCACTCCTGTGTCTGATCAGGCTTCAGCAACACGTTGTCCAGGACACCAGGATTTTGTAACCTCCCATTCTCTGGGAAAGCGTTGCACAGACCTTTCTGCAAGGCCTCCCGAAGATGTTTCATCTTCTGCTCCCTCTGCGCTGGCAAGATAAGGTCCGCAACCTTACTCTTGTAACGTGGATCAAGGAGGGTTGCCAGCCACTAATGATCCCTCTCCTTGATAGCACGAATACAAGGATCCTTCCGCAGGCTTTGCAGGATCAGGGAGACCATACAATGTAAGTTTGCGGAGTCATTCAGTGCGGAGTCCTCTGGGTCACTAAGGACGACAGGATCCGCAGCCACCTCATTCCAGCCACGTACAAGTCCATGGGTTTCTTGGGACTTGAAGACGGCTGCTGATGCTGAGTGCTAGGCTCCACCTCCACGCTGACACAATCCTCCTTGTCCTCGTCCTGTGTGATAGGCGGGCAAGCAGGAACACTGTATGGATAAAGGGGGCCTTGAGAGGTAAGGAAGTCCTCTTCCTCCCTCTGTTCTACCTCAAGGGCCCTGTCTGCTCCAACAGGTGAATAAGAGGGACATGCACTGTCACTGATGCATGCACTGTCACTGCTCACCATCCTCGTGGCCTCCTCAAATGGTGACAGGACAGTGCATGCATCCCTGATCATGGGGGGAAAAAACAAGCTCCCCTGACCCTGTCCTGCTGCCACATTGGCACAGATACTCATTGATGGCCCTTTGCTGTGTGTGCAGCCGCTGCAGTATGGCCAATGTAGAGTTCCACCTGGTGGGCATGTGACAGATTAGGCGGTTCTTGGGCAGGTTGTATTCCTTTTTGGAGGTCTGCCAGCCAAGCACTGGCATTATATGACTGTTGGAAATGCACACAGTTTCCTGGCCTGCTTCAGGACATCCTGTAAGCCTGGGTACCTGCACCACCAAGTTAAGGACATGAGCCAAACAGGGCACGTGGGTCAGTTGTCCCTGTCAGAGGGCGGAGAGGAGGTTGGTGCCATTGTCGAAAACCACTATTCCTGGCTTAAGCAGGTGTGGCGTCAACCACCTCTGAGCTTGCCCCTGCAGAGCTGACAGAACCTCTGGCCCAGTGTGGCTCCTGTCCCCCAAGCACACCAGCTCAAGCACCACATGGCATCTCTTTGCATGCGTAGCCCCTTGAACGCCTACAGAGCACTGCTGGTTCCGAGGACACATCAGCACAGGAAGAGGCCACAGAGGAAGAAGAGGAGGGGGTGGAGAAGAGCAGTGTGTCGCAACCAATAGTAGCATTTTGGAGGTGTGGTGGTGGAACAACCTCCAACTCTACTGTACCTTGTTCTGTGTCCTTCCCAGCTGCCAGCAGAGTCACCCAATGTGCCGTGAAAGATAGGCAACGTCCCTGTCTATGCCTGCTGGACCATGAGTCAGCGGTAATATGCACCTTACCACTGACCGCCCTGTCCAGCGAGGCATGGACATTGCCTTCCACCGGCCGGTAGAGAGCCAGAATCGCCTTCCGTGAAAAAGTGGCGTTTGGGAACTTGCCACTGAGGTACCGTACATTCCACAAACTCACGGAGGGGGGCAGAATCTACCAACTGAAAAGGCAGCAGTTGAAGTGCTAGCAGTTTAGCTAAGCTAGCATTCAACCGCTGGGCATGTGGATGGCTGGGGAAGAACTTCTTTCGGCGCTGCAGCAGCTGTGGCAGGGAAATTTTCCAGATTGCTGTCCTTCTTGGGCACCTCCTCTCTCTGGGCTCACGTTACTGCCTTCCTCTATCGTCTTCGTCATGTTGCGGCTCAACGTGGCCAGCTGCCGAAAAAAAGGACGAGTGTGTCCCACGGCCACGTGCTGATGAGGATGCACAGTGTCAACAACCAGCACTGTTGCCTTTAGATGCAGAGCCTGCTTGCCCTCTTTTATTGGCTTGTGATTCTCTGCCACTCCTTGTTGTCCTTCCAGACATACTAATGGCCTGCAGAGGACACAGACAGTACACCACGTGAAAGTATTTGTAGAAATATCCCCTGCCTGTAGTATTAATATGAGCAGATCCCTGCCTCTAAGAGTAAATATGAGAAACACCAGAGGACACAGACAGTACACACACCACATAGCTTTAGGTGCACACTGCAGAGGACACGGACAGTACACCACGTGAGACTACTGCAGCTAGCGCAATCACCTGCCTGCATGTCAGTAAATTAGGAAGAGCGGATCTATCTAAACTCAATACAGTGTATAAATATATATATACAACACCTGGGATGCATATATATCCTCTACACACTGTAACTCTAACTGACTAGCCTGCCTGCCTGCTCTATCTACCTGCAATAAATGACACTCTATCTCTGTCTTCTCTTAACCACCGCAACACACTACACAAGGATAACTTGCAGGCGGCCTTTTATAGTGTGCCATTTATTTATGGACTACCTAAAATCCATAAAGGCATTGCGCCACTTAAATTTCGGCCTATTGTTTCCGGTACTGGTTCCATTACCCAACCATTGGCTCAGGTTATGGATTTTTATCTACAACCGTTTTATCTTCAGCCTCATTAGGTATACACCTGTATACCTAATGAGGCCGGCCTACGGGCCGTTGAATACTTTTTGACCAAACAGGGTTCCCCTGGGTTACCAAGTGCTTACATATTACATATTAGAATGTCTTGAGTTCATCTTGGTTAACAATCACTTTAGATTTAGGACAGCCATGGGGAGCTCTTCAGCTCCCTCATTTGCCAACTTATTTGTTGGCTATCTCGAAGTGTACATCTATCTGTCCCCCCTTGTCACGGAAGCATGAATCAGACGTACAACAACAGGTAAATTAAATAGGAAGGCTTTATTAAAAACCAAACAGCAAGGTTAAAGTCCAAACGGATGATTAAACAGTCAGCAGAGTCTTCCACCGGAGCCAGGGTCGATAGCCAGGAATGGGAGTCAGCCAAGCCGGAGTCCGTAGACAGAGAGAGGTGGTGAAACGAAGCCGGGGATCAGGAGCCAGAAGGCTTGTCTGTGGAAGCCGGGTCGGTAACCAAGAGCAAGCAGCACAATCACAGGAGAGTGTAGACGAGAGGCCCAAGCAAGGGAATGCTGCAGCTGCCCTCATATATATATGCTGAGCATCCAGCTCCTCCCAGTGGGAAGGAGGAGCCGCAGGGTGTGGTAAGTTATAAGAACCCCAAGAAGCAAGATGGCTGCCAGCACATGTCAGTGATAAGAAGCCTGCAAGGAGGTAAGACCATGACACCCCTATACGGTAAATATGTTAAAAAATGGATGAGGTACATTGACGATATCTTTTTTTTATTTGGATGGGGAGCAAGGCTGACTTTGGTAGATTTGTAGAGTTCCTAAACTGTTTTTCCAGGGATAGTATTTAATCCAGAACTTTCAGGTGAGCATATTTTATTCCTTGATGTGCTCATTACCATTACCAATGGTGCTATAACTACATCCCTATACACCAAACCTACCGATAGAAACACCCTGTTGCACTTTCAGAGCGCACACCCCACACATTTACGTAATAACCTGCCAATCTCAGTTTGTACGAGTTCTACGCATCTGCTCAGATGAGCAAGATAAAAAGAAAGAGCTTGATACCATGTATCACAAATTTCTGGAACAGGGATACCCAAGATCAGTCCTGGATCAGGCTCTTGATAAGGCACTGGTTGGTAGCAGTAGGACCTCCAGCCATATTACTTGCCCTTTGTTTGTTCATACATTCAATCAAGAGTCAGGTACCATCAATCAAACGTGCTACTCAACGTAATCTTAACATATTGCAATCAGATAGGTCCTTAGGACCTGCGATTAAAACCAGACCGATGATGGCGTATAAACAAGGAAGGACACTGCGTGACCATTTGGTACAGACAGATCCTCGACATAAGTATGCTAAAATCGCACCTAAGATATCTCAGAAGACTGGGTGTTTTAAGTGCTACAATTTCAATGTATGTAATTCGCTTATCTGTGGTGAGTATTTCTCACACCCAAGCCTGGGAAGTCGCTATCCCTCTGTGCTCTAAATGGTCTGGTCCCCACAATTTCGGGATATTCTCCTAACTTTTATGGGAACATTTCCCCTTCACTTACATATATGCAGCATATACATATGATCCTGCACTTCTTCCTAATTTTGGACTAGCCCTGCATTTGCTGTGTCTCATACATCTGGGTATGTATATATGGGTCTTTGGATTGGGGACTTTATCTGCACTTATGCGATGGAAGAGCCCTATCATCTTATTAGTATTTTTTACCTTTTATTCCATTAGATTTATATACCAGCCTATATCTGTCTGAAAATACACACCTATATCCATTTTGATACCTGGAACTTGTTACTCCATTGATCCAGAGTTTCCATTGGAAATCCTATTTTTTCTTATCCATTATCGTGGATGGTAGGTTCACTACATTTTTTATGATAAAACCTCGCTTCTTTCTATACACAAAGCGGTTAACTATCACTCCCTACTGGTGACTTGTGGAGCTTCGCTATCATCTTTCCCTGCCTCTATTATCACCGGCAATATATATATATATATATATACTTTTCTTTTCTCCTGCCTCAATATTTAGGCACACCCGTAATCACTCGCCAACCTTTTATATTGGCGAAGACGGGTCACTTCTGAACACATTTGTTCTATCTATATGGGTATGTGGCATGTCCCTACACCTCCCTCACTTGAACCCTTTTTTCGCACCGTTCGCATGGCAGTCTGTGGCAACCTGAGTCATACATTATGGTGCTCTTATGCACAAGGAATACTATTTGTCTCTATTTATAAAACACACAATGATAAATTAAAATCTGAAACCAATAATAGTCTATGTTTTTCCTTCCAGAAAGTTTTCTTTTTAAGCTCCTGAAGAAGCAGTAACATGCGAAACATGTAGAGCCTATTTATAAAAAAAAACGCCAATTGAAGTCTACGTTTGTTCATCAACTGTTGTTGTTGTCCCTTGTGGACTGTTTGTGGTTTCAGTATAACCCCTCTGGGTCATTAGCATTTTAGAGATATTCTATGCTTACCAATGTTTTTAATGTAGTAAAATCTATGTTTTTTTTATATATTGTTTTTCTGTACTGTAATTGTTGATTCAACTACCCAGTTTTCTGGGCTTGTATCAATAAATAACTTTTATACTTTGTGTTAACCATTGGTGCCTATAAAGTCCATTATTCCTCCAAAAATTAAAATGCTCTACTTATGCTAGGACGTGGCACCGTAATACCTTAGGACACCCATAGTCCATCCTATGGTTGGTGTTCCTCCATTTTTTTTTTTTTTCATTCTAATAGGGGAGGTGATCGATTACTCCTCCGCCGTGAGGCGTATTGGATATATACTTTAGGTACGGTGCAACCTGGGGGACTTAACACTAATCAATCTCTCACATGTTTTATTAAGAATAGATAATAGTTTGCTTTTTTCATTTATCATTTTTTTCTTTCCCCGATCGTATATAACAACACACCGATGATATGTGTATATAGGTTTAACTGTATCCAGTTAATAATGTCGCAAACCTAAAATTTTGCGTTCACGGACGGCGATTGCGAATGCATATGTTCGCGAATGCGCGAACCGCCATAGACTTCAATGGGCAGGCGAATTTTAAAACCCACAGGGACTCTTTCCGGCCACAATAATGATGGAAACGTTGTTTCAATGGGACTAACACCTGGACTGTGGCATGCCGGAGGGGGATCCATGATAAAACCATGGAAAATTACGTAGTTGTCGCAGAGTCCGTTTTTAATCCATAAAGGACATAAATCACCTAACATTCATAAATTGTTTGGAATAACGTGCTTTAAAACATCAAGTATGATGTTATATCGATCAGGTAGTGTAAGGCTTAGGGTTAGGGTAACGGTTAGGGTTACAGATAGGTTTAGGGTTAGGGTAACAGATAGGGTTAGGGTAGGGTTAGGGTTACAGATAGGGTTAGGGTTACAGATAGGGTTAGGGTTACAGTCTGTAACCCTAACCCTATCTGTAACCCTAACCCTGTCTGTAGTAGGGTTAGGGTTCACAGTGACAGACCAAACTCTGACAGACCAAACTCCCCGTTTAACGCACTGCAAACACCTGCAAACAGTCCATTTGCACAACCGCAAACTCCCCATTTACACAAGGTTGGATACCAAGCTAGCCATGTCCTGTTCCTTGTCCTCACTGACGTCAATGAACGTTTTGGAGATTGCAGGCAATGTTTTTTTTTTTAAAGCCTATGGTCGTGCTGAGGTAGTTCAGTGACAGTTAAGTGACCCAGAAAACAATGATTCTGCAGTGTGGGCCCATTGTTGGCCTAGTAGGCTTTAATGATCTCCTTAGATGATCACAAAGAAAATTCATGTTTTTTTTCTACGCAAAATTATCCAGCCGATCGCTTTTGGTCTGATCACAATGAAGCAACGACCTTATCTGGGGTGTGCCAACATTGCCATTGCCAACACACTCAGAGGTGGTCACTTCATTGTGATATGCAAGCCCCTTCACCACAACAAGGTAATGATCACGAAGGGGAATTGACACATGTATGTGCCTTTTTTTTTTGTTTTGTTTTTGCAGCCACAGTGCAACACCAGAGGCCAGAAAAATTAGGCATGTACACATGCCTGAAAAAGTAGGTATTGCAGCTGCTGCTGTAGCAGCGGGCAGAAAAATTGATGTTCTCCAGGCAGAAAGTGCACTAAAACATTGCGGCTTGAACCCTATTTGGTGGGGGATAAGTCACGCAAGTCATCCGGCATGCAGAGATAAAATACAACAGCGTGTATACCATTTGTAGCCCAAGGAAGCTCATCTCAACAGGCCTTTAGTCAAATGTATCGCCCACTGTCAGTCCCTTCGGGATCCATGCCTCATTCATCTTAATAAAGGTGAGGCAATCTAGACTTTTTTGACCTAGGCGACTTCTCTTCTCAGTGACAATACCTCCTGCTGCACTGAAGGTCCTTTCTGAAAGGACACTTCAGGCCAGAAGTTCTATCGCAAATTGGGATAGCTCAGGCCACAGGTCAAGCCTGCACACCCAGTAGTCAAGGGGTTCATCGCTCCTCAGAGTATCGATATCTGCAGTTAAGGCGAGGTAGTCTGCTACCTGTCGGTCGAGTCGTTCTCTGAGGGTGGACCCTGGAGGTCTGTTCTTCCTCCCAGCCACGTACAACAGTGGTCATCAACCCCATCCTCAGGGCCCACTAACAGTTCAGGTTTGCAAGATAACTGAAATACATCGCAGGTGATATTATTTGCTGCTCAGTGATTGCAGTATTCTAGTCTGCACCCCCCAAGGTAATACATAAAACCTGGCCCGTTAGTGGGCCCTAAGGACAGGGTTGATGACCACTGACGTACAACACCACGGGTACCAGATAGGTGACAACGAGCACCCTGGGATGCCTGCTGTGGTTGGTCTTCCTCCTCAAAGCCACATTCCTCCTCTGACTCCTCTTCCTCCTTCCAAAAGGACTCATGAGCCTACAGGCATTGCGCATGAGCGTCCAGTAACGTGGCAAAAAAATTCCCAGCTGCGCAGAGGCTGTCCTAGCACCCCGGTCATACAAATACTCATTGACGGCTTTTTCTTGTTGGAGCAGGCGGTCGAACATTGGAGTGTTGAATTCCAACGTGTCGGGCTGTCGCAAATCAGTCGCCTCATTGGCATGTTGTTTCGCTGCTGGATATCTGAAAAGTGCGCCATGGCCGTGTAGGAACACCTGAAATGGACACACACCTTCCTGGCCTGCTTGAGGACGTCCTGTAAGTCTGGGTACTTATGCACAAAGCGTTGTACAATCAGATTCATCACATGTGCCATGCACGGGACATGTGTCAACTTGCCCAAATTCAATGCCGCCAACAAATTGCTTCCGTTGTCACACACCACTTTGCCGATCTCCAGTTGGTGTGGAGTCAGCCACTTATCCACCTGTGCGTTCAGGGCGGACAGGAGTGCTGGTCCGGTGTGACTCTCTGCTTTTAGGCAAGTCAACCCCAAGATGGCGTGACACTGTCGTATCTGTGATGTGGAATAGCTCCTGGGGAGCTGGGGGGGTGCAGTTGATGTGGAGAAAGACGCAGCAGCAGAAGAGGACTCAGCCGAGGAGGTTATCGAAGAGGATGGAGTAGGAGGAGTAGAGGAGGTGGCAGCAGGCCTGCCTGCAAGTCGTGGCGGTGTCACCAACTCCTCTGCAGAGCCACGCATTTCATGCTTGGCAGCTGTCAGCAGGTTTACCCAATGCGCAGTGTAGGTGATATACCTGCCCTGACTGTGCTTTGCAGACCAGGTATCAGTGGTCAGATGGACCCTTGCCCCAACACTGTGTGCCAGACATGCCATGACTTCCTTTTGCACAATAGAGTACAGGTTGGGGATTGCCTTTTGTGAAAAGAAATTTCGGCCGGGTAGCTTCCACTAGCTTCCACTCCCAATAGCTACAAATTTTTTGAAGGCCTCCGACTCCACCAGCTTGTATGGTAAAAGCTGGCGGGCTAAGAGTTCCGACAAGCCAGCTGTCAGACGCCGGGCAAGGGGGTGACTCTGTGACATTGGCTTCTTATGCTCAAACATGTCCTTGACAGATACCTGACTGTGGGCAGATGAGAAGGAACTGCTCAAGGTGAGAGACGGAGTGGCGGATGGTTGAGAGGGGGCAAGGAGGACAACAGTGGTTGAAGTGACTAAAGATGCTGCACCAGGAGGAGGATGGTGGCTTTGATCTTGTGTGCTGCTTGTACTCTTCATCAATTGTTGATCCCATAGGCGTTTGTGATGTGCGATCATGTGCCTTCGCAAAGCAGTTGTACCTAGGTGGGTGTTGGATTTTCCACGACTCAGTTTCTTTTGGCACAGGTTGCAAATGGCATCACTGTTATCAGAGGCAGACACACAAAAAAAAATGCCACACTGCTGAGCTTTGCAATGCCGGCATTCTGGTGGTGGCAACAGCATGCGTTGATTGGCGTGCTGTCTGGCTGACCCCGGGTGCCGATACATGCTGTCTGACTGTGCCACTAGCTCCTTGCTTTCCCCCTCTTCTTCTCTTCGAGCGGGCACCCACGTGACATCCCCAGACACATCGTCATCATCAACCACTTCACTTGTATCTGACAACTCAGCAAAGGAAGCAGCAGCGGGTACATCATCACACCATACGTCCATGTGTGTAATGCTGCCTGACTGAGTCTTATCCCTTTTATCTACAACCTCTGGCAATAATGGTTGCGCATCACTCATTTCTTCCAACTGATGTGTAAATAACTCCTCTGACAGATCAAGTGAAGCAGCTGTGATGCTAGTGTTGGTGGTGGTGGCATGGGGGCGAGTGGTAACTTGAGAGGTGCCCGAAGCTGAGCTGGAGGAGGATGGTGTGTCAAGGTTATGAGCGGAAGCTGTAGAAGATTGGGTGTCCTGTGTTAGCCAGTCAACTATGTCCTCAGAACTTTTCGAGTTCAGGGTACGTGGCCTCTGAACACTGGGCATTATTGTAGGGCCAAAGGGAATCACAGCACCACGACCACGACAGCGCCTGCGGGGTGGCCTGCCTCTGCCAGTAATTTTTTTTTGTTTCGTTGTACTATGCGTGCAAGCTACTGTGACACCGGATATGAGTGGCACTGTGCACTGGCAGAAGTTGGCAGCGTAGACACTGTAGGCCTGACACACGCCTGCAGACAACTAACTGCTATTCTATTGCAGTCAAAATTGTGTTTTTTCTTTTTAAATTTAATATACTATGCCACCAGATATGAGTGGTGGCACTGGGCAAGTGGGCACAGTTTACACTATGAGCCTCACACACGCTGGCAACTGACTACTATTCTATTGCAGTAATTTTTGGGGGGTTTTTAAATGTTATGTACTGTGCCATCAAGATAGATGAGTGGTGGGTGGCACTGGGCACAGTGTACGCTGTACCCTGACACACGCTGCCAGCCAGGCAACTGACTACTATTCTATTGCAGTAATAACATTTTTTTTTTAAAAGTGATCTACTGTGCCACCAAGATAGATGAGTGGTGGGTGGCACTGGGCACAGTGTACGCTGTGATCCTGACACACGCTGCCTAGCAGGCAACTGCAATTAGATTACAGTAAAAAAAAAAAAAGCTGACTGATATACTAGCCCTAAAAAGGGCTTTTTGGGGTGCTGTCCTTACAGCAGAGATCAGATGAGTCTTTCAGGACTGGAGTGGACACTGAAAACACTAGCCTAGCTATAGATTTCCCTATCAATTCAGCAGCAGCAACACTATCCCTGCTCTCACTAAGAATGCAGGTTCAGAATGAATCTAAAATGGATGCTGCCCGAGAGGTGGGAGGGTCAGGGAGGGAGGGTATGCTGCTGATTGGCTGGAATGTGTATGCTGACTGTGAGGTAGAGGGTCAAAGTTTACTCAATGATAATTAATAGGAGGCGGATCAAACAGCGCATATGTTCGCGCGCATCGGCGAACGCGCAAAAATCGCCGCAAATTATTCGCCGGCGAACAGTTCTGTACATCTCTATATCCAGTAAGCATTTTTATTCATTGCCATTGTCTGGTTAGAGTGATAGCCCATTGGGTATAATTCTATACCATGAACTTTTTTTTTCTTGGGCCCTTTTTTTCTTTGGCCCCTTTTTGTCTGTTTTCTCTCCTTTTTTTCTACGTAGAAGGTGTAGTTATGCCACTTTTGCTCAACATGGCCAGTGACTAAAGCGAACTAGGCTTTCTGTCAGGTCCCAGAAATATGTAATATATAGGCATTGACTGTTATAGCTTTTTTTGAGCATAGGTGATTTTAATCACCTTTTGAGATTGGCCAGAGCTTTTGGTGTTAACTTATACACAACGTTTTGCACTTGACAGCGTGTTTATCTCGGTATCTACATAATATTTTTTTCTCTTTTCTCTCTTTTTTTCTTTTTCCTTTTCTTTACATTTTATTGATTTTTTATTATTAATTTTATTTTTGTTTGTTTTGTTTATTCTATTTTATTCTTGTTATTTTTCTTTTTCTAATATATTTTTTTTTCATTTTTTTTCTATATATTTTTGTAATATTATTTACATTTATTATTGTTTATTTATTTTTATTTTTTTTTTCACATGTGCATTTTTATTTATATGTATTTGTTCATTTATAGAAAGGAAAATGTTATTGTGCTGATCTAACTCTCCAAAGTACTCTCTGGGAATGCTTTATATACTGTGAACTATATTAGTGCACAAGCAACCATGTAAAAAAATATATAAAAAATATATATATTATATCAGGTACAGCTATATGCCCGATATGTTATGTGAATAAACTTATGTGAATCAATCTAATACCAAAATTAATAAATACAAATATAAATAAAATATATACATATAAATGTGAAATTCAATACATATGTATAACATAAATAGTGCTGTGAACACACTACTTAAGGTGCGCCCCAAAGTTTGATGTCAGCTTAACCCCCCTGGCGGTATCCCCGAGCGTGACTCGGGGTGGGTTTTTTCTGCTGCGATCGGTATCCCCGAGTCACGCTCGGGGTAGATATACAGAGCCTGCAGCGTGCGCTGGCTTACCTTGTCCTGGATCCAGCGATGTCACCGCGCTGTGTGAGCGAGCGGGACCTCGCTCGATTCACACAGCGTCCTCCGGTGCCGCCGATCTCCGTTCCCTGCGACGTTACGACGCACGGGAGCGGAGATCGGCGCCAAATTCAAAAAGGTAAACAAACACAGTACATACAGTATACTGTAATCTTATAGATTACAGTACTGTATGTAAAAAAAAAACACACCCCCCCTTGTCCCTAGTGGTCTGCCCAGTGCCCTACATGTCATTTTATATAATAAAAACCTTTCTTTCTCCCTGCAAACTGTAGATTGTCCATAGCAACCAAAAGTGTCCCTTTATGTCAAAAATGGTTTTAGATCAGCTAAAAAAACAGCGATAATAAATTATAATCACTTGCAGAATTGTGCGATAGCGATTTGTGGGGAAATTCGTCATAAAAAAAAATAAAATAATGACAGTAACAATTCTGCAACTGAGAAAATTTCAGTGTTTTTGATTTGATTACATTATTGAATAATTTATTAGAATTATATTATTATTTGTTATAATTATTTATTATATTATAATTTATAATTTTGTTTTAAAAAAAATGTCATACCCGGGATGCCTATTAGATTCTTGTTTGGTCAGATTTAAGTGAGTTATTCCTAAGAATTGCAGGCCTACAGTACAAATCACCAAATTTCCTTGCAAATAATTGTACCGCTTTTGGTACGTAATTCCAGACAGAATCATACCGCCAGGGGGGTTAAGCTTCAATGCACCATAATATTCCTGCATGGAAGAAAATGGCCCTTTCTGAGGCTCAAGGCTGGCCACAGTGAAAAAAACCAAACCGTAATACAAACAAGAAATCAGAAAGCTGAAGTGAAAAAAAGTCCCAAATATAAAATACAAAGTGCACCGACTGCACTGGGAACTCCAACCCTAGAACAGCAGTCAATATTTCTATTGTCCCATGTGGTCCAATAGGGTATGTGGGTTCAAATGCTGGTAATACTGGTTACATATAGAAAGGTGCAGCTATCTCTTCCACCCGACAATGATGTGCCACCATCACCAATGGATGAACTCAACACTCACCAGACCCCGGATAATAATAAGCCCCACAATGGTGTCTTTCTCATTCCGTCACTGGTGTTCCTCCTTCTCCCTCTTACAAGATGTCCTTATTTCCTCAAAGACAAGGGGCTCATCATAGTGTAGTATGTAAAATTAATTTATTAAAATATTAAAAACATATACACTTACAGAAAGAAGAGCCTCTGACCGGCACTGAGTATCTTTGGCAGTTTCAACCGTTTTAGCCGCTGACCAGCGTTTGTGTGGTGTCTCGGAAGGTGTACAAGCCCCGCTCCTGACCACGTGTGTTGCTACACGCGGTCCCAGCGTTATTGGTATGTTTCCCCTTCCTTGTGTGTCCAGACAGCTTCTACGCGTTTCGCAGTTTATGCGTCATCAGGAAAGCTGTGGACACTTCTTACTTGCTTGTATTTATACCCCATCAAACTGGCTGAAAGATGTGTTGTGTGGTCACCCATTGCAGAAAGTGCTCCGGCCGCCATCTTGACTGATGGCGCCGTAAGTACCGCTACCTCCATTTTGGATACTGGATCCCTAATGTTAATACACTCGGTCGCCATTTTAACTAATGGTGCCGAGTGTTCATGTGCTGTATACATTTTCTGGCCCTGTGATGTCCTTATTATGCATGCGCGCATTGTGCGTGCATTATGCCGCCATCTCCCTTTGTTTTTGTTTGCTGCTATGTTCCCCGCAGCACACCTACTCTGTTTGCGTTAGTTTTATCCAATCCGCGCCGGAAGTCCATTCACCGCCATCTTTGCTATGGCGCCGGATGTTCACGATTCGCCATCTTTGTTTCTGGCGCCCTCCCTATTTGTATGTGTTTTCCTTTGCTGCCTTTCTATCGCCGGAAGTGCAGAATCGGCCATCTTAACTATTGGTGATGTCCCTGTCTAGCCGTCAGTGTCTAAGATTGATGCTGCCAGGGACACTTTACATCGATAAAACAAAAAACAAAACTTCAAATCTCTTCCAAAATTGTGTTTTAAGGTCAAACAGATATTGTTTATCCCAAGTGTGACTCGTATCTTTATACTTAATCTATTTCTAGGAATTACCATTGCTGGTACCTTGCTATACTTGTACTATTTCTGCCTTGATCAATACATACAACTAGCATTATCATTACTTTAAATGCTAGATTTTGTATTTGTGTTTAAAGGAAAAATATTTAAAGGGACATACTTGTAATCGAAGCCTGGGAGGATTGTTTCCTATTTTTAACATATCATTCCGTTAGGAAAAAAATGTGTAAAACAATTTATAAAAATATATAAAAAATATATATATAAAAAAAAAAATATATATATATATATATATATATATATATATATATATATATATATATATATATATATATATATAAAATTTGAAATACTGGAAATACCAGAAAAAATTCCGTGTGTGTGTGTATATATATATATGTATGTATGTATATATGTATATATATATATATATATATATATATATATATATATATATATATATATATATACATATATACATATATACATATATAAAATTTGAAATACTGAAAATACCAGAAAAAATTCCATATATGTATGCGCAAATTGCTAATAGTCCTCTATAAAGCAATTTACATCTAGTTCCACATTCATTCCTCTGGGTTTAAGTGTGTCTAATTTAAAAATCCACTCGGTTTCGTTCTTTGATACCTCCCTTCTTAAATTTAGATTTCTCCAATTTTCTTCTATTCTGTCTATGGCGTAAAATTTCAATTTGCTAGGATCTTTATTATATTTTTGTTTAAAGTGTAATGACACACTATGATATATGAACCCTTTTTTGATATTTCGAATGTGCTCCCCCATTCGTACTGAAAGTTTCCTTGTGGTTCTGCCCACGTATTGCAGCCCACAATCACACTCCAATACATATGTGACATGTGTACTGCTGCACGTTATTAGCTTATCCACTTAAAATTTCTCTTTGTTGGTATGTGATTGAAAATGTTCAACCTTCCTCTGTCCTTTCGTGGTGCGGCAAGGTTTGCACCTCCCACATCCGTAAAAACCCTTCTGGTCAAGAAAATGTCATCTTTTTGGGTGGATCTGGTACATTTTTAACCAAGGTGTCTCTAATTCTTTTAGCCCTCCTGTATATAAATTTAGGTCTGGTTGGTAAGATTTTGTTAAGTTGTGGGTCCCCTAAGATAATGGGCCAATGCTTTCTTATGATGTTCTCCACCACTTGGTATTCTGCATTGAAGCCCGTTATGAACATTACATCGTTCTTTTTGAGCGTTTTTTTCACTTTTTCCTTTAGCATTTCATCCCGATTCAGAGATCCTACTTCCATTCTCGTTTGTTGCAATCTTGTTCTGTCGTATCCTTTGTCGACAAATCTGTCGATCAGGGTGTTCGTCTGTGAATGGTAATCATTCATGGAGTTGCAGTTGCGTTTGATTCTAATAAACTGGCCTTTGGGTATAGCCCCTTTCCACTGTGGATGGTGGCAACTCCCAAACGGTATATACCCATTACGGTCAGTTTCCTTGAAATGTGTTCTTGTATGCAGTTCTTCTCCAACTTTGAATATTTCCAGATCTAGGAACTGGGTTACATCAGGTTGTATATTGACTGTGAATTTGATTCCATACTGATTGGTGTTAATATGTTCTATGAAACCGTTCAGCTGTTCCCGGCTGCCTTTCCATATAATTAGGATATCATCAATAAATCGTTTGTATGTGTGGCCAGCATTTTCCGAAAATCTCTTCATCCTCCCACTTATTCAAGAAAATGTTGGCCACACTTGGGGCATACTTGTTTCCCCATACCTACCCCCTTAATTTGACTGTAATACTTATGGTTGTGCCAAAATAAATTATTCTTCATGGCCATCCTCAGGCCCTCAAGTATAAACCTTCTTTGTTTTAACTTGAGTTCCGAATGTTTTTTTAGGGACCATGCTACCGCTGCCAATGCGTCTATTTGCTTTATGTTTGTATATAGAGATTACACATCTATAGTTATTAACAGTGTGGAATCATCTATCAGGACCTGTTTTGAACTTTGAGGTTTTTTATTATATAGAAAAAGGGAAATGTATACAAAACAATTGGGCATACCCTGGCTCAATAAACAGTGATAGACATTAAAGGAAAGAAAATAAACAGAAAATACAGAAGAGCAAAGTTGTAGTATTGTGTATCTGCGAGGTGCCACAGTAAGACAGGAAGTATATCTGTAGGGACTACAGTTGCATATACATAAATGTAAAGGGAAATATCGTATAAATCATATTAAGCTTGTGGAGAGACATATGTAATAGCTGCTGGAGTGAGTTATCAACAAAATATAAAAAGGGGGGGCCGTGTACCACCCAGGAAGGGGGAAAGGGAAGATGGATTGGGATGAATAAGACAAAAAAAAAAACATGACGGTCATTTATAACGTTTAAACGTGTAAGATGACAGTGGTGTAATTAACGTAGTGGGGCACTTCTATGATCAGCAATCCATTTTCCCCAAGACAAGTTAAAGTCGTTTGTAGACAGATTAGCCTTGGCGAATGAAAATTCCATCAGGAAATGAGCGTTAAGTATGCGAATGACATCTTTTAAAAGGGGCGGTTGGATTAATTTCCAATTTCTTGCTATCGCCAGCCTGGCTGCAATTAAAATGTGCGTTACTATGGTCTGTAAGTGTCTAGGCCAGGAGGGTATTGAAAGACCCAGAAGAAGGTCTAGGGGGGACAGTGGGAAAGATACGTCACACAGTGAGGAGATTAGATCTTTGACAGTATTCCAGAAGTTTCCAATTAGTGGACAATCCCACCAGATATGAGATAGGGAACCATTATCTCCACAGCCTCTCCAACATTTAGATGAAGTGGACGGGTATATCTTTGCCAACCTTTCAGGAGTAAAGTACCATTTGTGAAACAGCTTCTGGAGAGATTCCCAGTAAGTAACACAGTGGGAGAGACGTAGGGGAATTAGGAGGGCCTTCACCCGTAGGTCGGTAGGAGGTGGTTGAGAAACGTAGGGAGACCAGTACTGAATGGATGATGATAGTATATCCAAGTTAGGCAAAGTAATCAATTTATATAAGAGGGAGATGCCCTTAAGTTTGGTATCTTTGGAGATAAAATATTTCAGAAGTAGTGTAGAAGGAGGGTTATCCGATGACCAGCAAAATGTAGATAGAAGGGATCTTATTCGGAGATAGACAAAGAATGTTTTAGAAGACAGTCCATATTTCTGTTGTAGAAAGGAGAAGGGGTGAATGCCCAGGGGCGAAAAGAGCAAACCCACGTTTTTAATGCCGGCTTTTACCCATTCTTGGATGGGTAGATCCGGTGTCAGGAGGGAAAGAGCTTCTGTAGGTAATAGTGAAATGGAAGCCAATGATAGAGTTGGGTTCATCTGTAAAAAACCCGACCAGACTCTTAGAGAGGCGGTAATAGTGTCCAGGAAATTCTTTGTAGGTTTGTAAGTTAGCCAAGTAGCTGCAAGGACATGTTGGAGATTTGCACAGAGTGCAGTAGCTTCGATTTGTTTCCAGGTTGAGAGGCGGTGATCCGACCACCATGTTTTTAACTGATCCAAGAGAGTTGCTCGATAGTATGCTAAAATATCCGGAGCACCTAGACCCCCTTGTTTGACTGGGGTCAAGAGCACAGCTTTCCTGACTCTAGGCTTTTTTCGTTGCCAAATAAAGTCATTGATAATGCGTTGAAGTTTTCCCAGTTGAGCGTGTGTCATTGGTAGGGGGATGGTACAAAATAGATATAAAACATGCGGAAGTTAAAACATTTTTGACTGAGCAATTCTTCCAGCCCATGAGGTAGGAACAGAACTCATATCACTTGTCAGCCTCAAAAGCTTGCCTGCAAGGTTCTCAAAATTTGTTCTAAGCAAAATATTGCTTGGGAAGGTGAGTTGGATTCCGAGATAAGGAAGGCGTTAGGCGCCCATGCAAAAGAAAAATTATTTGAGATATATTGGGTATGAAGGTGATCAAGGCCTAGATTCAGCATAAGGGTCTTACTATGATTTAATTTATATAGGGATATTGCACTGAATGAATCTAAAATTTGTTGAACAACGGGGAGGGAAGTCATAGGATCTGTTAAGGCAATTATGACATCATCGGCATATAAACCGATTTTTGTGATTGACATCTCCAATTTTTATACCTGTTATCAAGGGGTTAGATCTAATGGCTTGGGCTAGTGGTTCCATTATCATGGCAAAAATGAGGGGGGACAATGGGCACCCCTGTCTGGTGCCGTTGGTAATTTTGAATGGGCTGGATATAACACCAGAGGTCCATACCCGAGCCGATGGGTGGGAATACAAACTTAAAATAGCCGAAAGGAAGGTACCCGATATGCCGAACTTGCGGAGAACAGATTCCATGTAGGGCCAGTAGACTCTATCCAACGCCTTCTCTGCATCCAAAGATAGGAAGAGAGAAGGCGTTCGACCGTGCTCCACCCATTGAATTAGGTCGATAAACCTCCTGGTTCCATTCGAGGCCTGTCGGCCCGGCACAAAGCCTACTTGGTCTGGATGTATAATCAATGGGATGATATTAGCGAAGCGCTGAGCAAGAAGTTTGGCATATATCTTCGTGTCCGTATTTAAAAGAGATATCGGACGGTAATTAGCTGGGTTATCCGCAGGTTTCCCGGGTTTGGGAATGGTAACCACTAGTGCATCAAGGGATTCCTTTGGAATCTGCCCCGTAGACGCAAATTGGTTATAAGTGTTGCAGAGATGGGGGAGCAGTAAATCGGCAAAGTGTTTGTAATACTCGTTAGGGAATCCATCCGGACCCGGAGCCTTATGTAGGGGCATTTGTTTGATAATTTTATGAATTTCGTCTGATGAAAAAGGTTCTGCAAGGAGAGCAAGTTGTTCTTGGGAAATAGAAGGTAAGGAAATAGAGGACAAAAAATTGGAGATGTCATGTTGGGTAGGGGGAGGAAGTTGTTCATTATCCGTAAGGTTATAGAGCTTGGCATAAAAACTACCAAACTCGTTTGCGATATCTAATGGGTTATTAATACGTTTGCCCTGGGAAGTGGTGAGAAATTCAACTTGTTTGTTAGAGAGTTGTTTTTTGAACTGTCTGGCCATATAGGCACCTGGTTTATTGGCGGCCACATACGTTTTTAGTTTAAGGCGTTTAATGTAATAATCAAAATCTTTTCTGAGATGGTCGCAGAGTTGTGATCTAAGAGTTTTTAGTTTCAAATAAGCGCCCTCGGAAGGAGAATGCTTGTTCTCTATTTCTAGGGCACAAATTTGTTTCAGGAAGGAATCTGTAGTAGAAGAATATAGTTTTTTGGAGCGGGCTCCAAGCTTAATAAATAGGCCTCGCAAGCAAGCTTTATGGGCATTCCACGTAATAGCATGATCATTTACAGAGTCAACATTATATCGGAAATATTCCTCAATCTCGGATTTAATTTGAGACTCAAACGTAATGTTATTAAGAAGGGAGGTGTTCAGCCTCCAGATTGAATGTCTAGGGGTTTGGGAAAGGGGGGACAATTTGATTGTGATGGGCGCATGGTCAGACCAAGATATCGTTCCGATATGAGAGTGCATGATGGATTGGAGTAAATGTTTATCAGAGATGAATAAATCAATTCTGGAATAAGACTGGTGAGGGGGGGAAAAGAAGGTGTAATCCCTCTCCGTACCATGCAGGCATCGCCATGAGTCATACAGATCTTCTCTATGGAGTAGGGCAGACAAAGCGGAAGGTCGGTATCTCAAATTATTGGAGGTATCAAGGGCTGGATCAACAATGTCATTAAAATCCCCGCACAGTAATAAAGGTAAGGACCTGTAGGGGGCCAGTTTGGTGAAGAGAGCTGTATAAAATTTCTTCTGGGCCGTGTTGGGGGCATATATGTTTACAATGAGAAGGGGGCGATTATTAATTGTTACGGAGAGGATCAGATATCTGCCATCCTCATCCGACTCACTATGATGTAATAAAAAATTTGGTGGTGTTAAATAAAATCCACTTCCTCTTAAGTGACTATATCCAAATTATTAGCGAAACTTCCAAAGTGATGGTGTTGTACTTAATAGTTGTGTCAAAGTGAAGCTCGTTGCTGCATGCCACCCATGTAGAGAGCGAGTCAGTTTGGGTCGCTCTTCCTCGGGGCCAGTCAACAGGGGATATATATACACTAGGGATGAGCTTCATGTTCGGCTCGAACATTGCCCATTCGCCAAACTGTTCGTGGCAAATTCGAAAAGCCTTGAAACACCCTGTAAAAGTCTATGGGAGAAATCTAAAGTTCTAATTTTAAAGGCTTATATGCAATTATTATAATATTGTCATATAAAGTGTTTAGGGACCTGGGTCCTGCCCCAGGGGACGTGTATCAATGCAAACATTTTTTTTAAAAACTGCAGTGAGCAGTGATTTTAATAATGCTTAAAGTGAAACAATAAACGTGAAATATTCCTTTAAATTGTGTACCTAGGGGGTGTGTAAAGTATGCCTGTAAAGCAGCACTTGTTTCCAGTGCTTAGAACTGTCCCTGCACAAAGTGTCATTTCTGATGGAAAAACAAGTCATTTAAAACCACTCAGTTACCTGGCCCTTCAGGTCTGGTATGGATTTTAAGGGGAACCCTGCATCAAATAAAAAACAAATTATCCGAGCACGCAACCTGGCCGGCCGCAAGAAAAGAGGGGGGGACGAGAGAGCGCCCCCCCCCCTCCTGAACCATACCAGGCTACATGCCCTCAACATTGGGAGGATGCTTTGGGGGTCTGCCCGGTGGTTGTGGGGGTCTGCGGGTGGGGGGGGCTTATCGAAATCTTGGAAAACCCCTTTAACAAAGGGGACCCCCAGATCCTGCCCCCCTATGTGAATTGGTAATGGGGTACATTTTACCCCTACCTTTTCACAAAGAAAGTGTAACAATTATTATAAAAAACAGACACCGTTGGGAAAGTCCTTTATTGTAAAAAATAAAAAAAATAAAAAGATTTCAGTCGTGGTAATCCACTCTCGGTCTCCGCTCCAACACTGTTGGTATCCTGCGATGGGTGATTTCCTCTTTGGGGTCTAGCGATGAGAAGATCTCCTCTTCATCCAGGTCCAGGATCCAGCGATGAGATATCCATAGCGCAGCGCATCACCTGTCTCCCCGGGAATGACACGGCTTCAGCCATTGACCGCTCTTTTATGTAGGTGAGGGTGGGGCCACCCGTCACGTGACCCTGTCCCCCTCTGACGCAATTGAAAACCCAGGCTTTCCCAGTGACGTGCGGGTGACCCCGCTCCCTCTGATGTAGCGCATCACTTTGAGGAGGAGGGTCAACTGGACGCTGGGCTGCAAGAGAACTGTATTTTTATTTTGTGTTATAATGGTCTGGAAGAAAATAGTTGTGTGTTTTTTGTTTGTGTATTTATTAGGGTTGTCCCGATACCGATACTAGTATCGGTATCAGGACGATACTGAGCATTTGCGCGAGTACTTGTACTCGCGCAAATGCCCCCGATGCTTTACCGATTACTTTTTTTTCCAGAGAGGGGGCGGAGAGCGGGTGGAGAGGGGTCAGAGCAGTCCCCAAAGAGAAAGCCAAGTCATCCACCCCTGCCGCCACCGTCTAGTTGATCAGCGCGGGGAACATTACAGCTTTAATTTGAATAGCTGTGTGTTCCCCGCTGCGCCTAGTCATATATGGCCACTCCCCCTTGTCCGGGCACTTTGATAGACAGATCACCCATCCCAGGATTGGATAAGTGATCTGTCTATCAAAGTGCCCGGACAAGGGGGAGGGGCCATATTATGACGTGGCACGGCGGGGAACACACAGCTATTCAAATAAAAGCTGTAATATTCCCTGTGCTGATCAACTAGGCGGCGGCGAGGGGGGAGGGCTTGGCTTTCTCTTTGGGGACATGGCTGCATTTGTGGGGACATGGACACATTTTAAAACAAGTATCTGTAATTGGTATCGGCGAGTACATGAAAAAAAGTATCGGTACTTGTACTCGGTCCTAAAAATATGGTGTCGGGACAACCCTAGTATTTATGTCACTAGCCTAATAGATTTATTTTAAATGATTTATCTACACTTCCCTCCCACTAACTGTGGGAGGGAGTTTCACAAGCTTACTGTTCTAACAACAAGCAACCGTTATGCAGTTTAAAACGGGAACTACCTTTCATCCAGCTTCATTGTGTGGCCGTTAGGGCTGTCGAATATAATCGATGCAGCGATGCATCGCGATTCGACCCCCGGCGATTCTGCATCGATGCGGTTGCTTTAAATAATCGATGCATGTTGATGACGTCATCGTTGCGTCCTGCCGCGCGGAGCTAAAGTTTTGCCGCCTTCCCCTGTGTCACACTTGGAGTCCTGAGGAGAGGAGACGGACACGTGCAGCGCCAGCACAGCGTAGCCCTCCCCCGGAGCCCCCCCATCCCAGAGCGCTCAGACACTTGGCTTTCCTCCGAGTCCCCAGCCGAAGTAAGCGCCGTCTTTTTCCGCCTTCCGCCGACGTCATCTACAGCTGCCCTGTGTCACTGGCAGACACGTGAGAGGAGACAGAGTGACACCTGTTGTGAGTTCCGGTCCCAGTTCCCAGAGCTGTCCTCCTCGGCTTACCATTACTATGCAGCGTGCACTGCAGGCTGCCTGGTACAGGGGGAGAACGTTGCCGACTCACAACTGGCTGCTGTGGGCAGCAGCTGCAGGACTGTGGGAGAGAGACCCCGAGCGAGACAGGCTGCACTTGTCCTCTGTCCTCCTCACAGGCAACAGGAGAGGAGACCTCCAGCAGTGAGTAGCTGAGTGCAGAACTGACTCGTCGTCGTCGTCATCATCATCATCATCATCATCATCATCATCATCAGGTACACAACAGAGACACTGACTGTCACAGTAGTACTACTAGTAAACTTATAACTGTAACCAAGGTATATAATATAATATATTATCATATCTTTGATGCACCATGTGGAGTGGACTGCAAAATTCAAATATGCCAAATGTATGACTGCAATAATGATTGTAAATAATAAATATTAATGATGGTGATTGGGTAAACTGAATTATTCTGTATTTCTAAACATTAAACTGAATTTGTGACCATACCATTGCCATTTAATTAATTATGGTTTATGTAGGTCTAGCTCTAATCTATTGTCCAATGTCTTACTGATTGATCAAAACTTCATTACTTACCTTGTTTTGTATGATTTAGCTCATCACTGCCCCACACATGCAATGCAGTGCATGTGTGGGGCAGTGAAGAGCAAAACCATAACTCATACAAACAAGCTAAGTAATGAAGTTATGTGAATCAATCACTAAGAGAATGAATACATAAAACCATAATTAATTAAATGGCATATGTTGTTGTAGCTGTTTGTTCAATGCCAGTGTGCCACAAAGATTGGAGAAGGAGAGATAGAGATCACTTTACCAACCGTTTCACTTTCACTGAGTGACCATGGTGGCTAGCAGTAGCACAGATCACAGATAAGATGAGGGTGCATTGTTTTAACACGTAGCGACGGTGCATGGGGTAGAATAATCATCTCCTGAATCATGTCTGCAGTATCTGACCATCTCCTGTAGTAGGTCTGCAGTCTCTGACCATCTCCTGTAGCAGGTCTGCAGTCTCTGACCATCTCCTGTAGCAGGTCTGCAGTCTCTGACCATCTCCTGTAGCAGGTCTGCAGTCTCTGACCATCTCCTGTAGCAGGTCTGCAGTCTCTGACCATCTCCTGTAGCAGGTCTGCAGTCTCTGACCATCTACTGTAGCATGTCTGCAGTCTCTGACCATCTCCTGTAGCATGTCTGCTGTGTTTAGACTTTGCTACATGCAGGAAGTGTTATTGTGTGTTTTTTTTTTTTTTTTAAGAACAGATAGAAAAAAAAATGGAGTACTTAATTTTTTTTTGATGAAAGCCATGCGCACTTGCGCTGCAATCGTGATGCACCGTGATGCATCGCGGAATCGAATCGAATCGAATCGTGGACTTGATAATCGTAATCACATCAAATCGTGAGATCCGTGAAGATGCACAGCCCTAGTGGCCATGTGTTAACCTTAGGTTAAATTGTTTCCTCCCAGTGCTAGAGTATATTACAATCTTAGCTCTTCTCCAAGGAGAATAGGTTTCGTTTGTGTAGTCATTTTTCATAACTAAGGTATTCCAGCCTGCAGTTCAAAGACATCCTTCCTGAAGATTAGTAACCAAAACTGGACTGCAAAATCAAGATGTGGCAACACCAGAGTTGTGTAATGTAGAATTATTGTTTTATCAATTAAGCAATGCACGCTAATAGTCTGCTGGCCTTGCTTATCTGCAGCTTGGCAATGCATACTATTTCTTTGTGATCTACTAGAACCCTCAGATCCTTTCCATCCTCTCTTCCTCCACAGGTTTTTCCTCTTGTGAGTAACTTTGAGGAGTAGCTATAGGAGCTTAGTGTCCCCTCAGATCCTAGAGGGACTCCCTGGAGAGAATGATTTTCCAGGTCCCACGGGGAACCAGTGGTGGTTAATTTAAACACCAGTCAAGGACAGCTGGCGGTCCTGGTTCCCTGTGGTGGCAGTGCAGCAGCATGATGCTTCAGGAGGAGGACCAACATGTGGAGCCAGCGGCGGAGCAAAGTGGCAGTGGTGCCAGCTCAGGTAGGCAAAATTTTTTTTTGTCCTACTGGGTTGGATGGGGAGGGGGGCAAGAGCTTTCTCTCCCCTTTCCATGTTGTTGGATCCGGGCTAAGAAGCCTTGGGAATCCAAGGAGGTCGCTGGTTAGGGGCACAGCAGTGTTGGTAAAAATGCACCCTGGGTTAGGCGATGTGTGGTGGATGGCTTCTCCATCTCTTTCCAGGCTCAGCCTAAAGAACCGGAAAAGTCAGGGGGAAGGAGGAAGTGCCTGTCATGCTCAGTTAAATTTGAGGAGGACTGGAACAAACCACTCTGTAGACAATGTATTGACAAATTGGTATGCAAAGAAAGAGGGAATTTGCAAGGACCTAATTTTGGGCGTTAAGAAGGAAATGTCAGCAATTAAGTCGATGTTGTCGGACCCTAAAACCTCTAACCAGTTGGCAGAGTTTCCCCTTGTTTCAGCCCCAGAGGAGGGTGAAGAAACGGGAGAGGATGATCCAGATTCCTTGGAGGACCTGAGTGAAGCTACTTCATCCAAGGACAGAGAAAGTAATGTCACCAGCACGCCAGGATCTCCAAAAATGGGTCTAAAGCTTTAATCAGCAATCACATCATTAAAGCAGAAAGCAACGTTTTGGAGCCATGCAGGACCCCTTTGTCAGGCATGTGACTCAAGGACACTCTGGAGAAAGGAACAAAATCCCCTAGATACAAGCTCTCACTCAAGGTGGATGCCTTGCTAGGCGTGGTTTACGAAACGCTGGACATCAAGGAAGAACAGGTTTCCCTGTCCTTTCATTCTGGTGCATAGTACATTATAAGTTCCATTAGAAAAAAGTGGGTGGACCGTGAGAATTGTTTTTCACCAAGAGCCTGAAAGTGATGTCCCCCTTTAATGAGGATCCCTCAAGGTTCCAAAATTGGATGCAGCTTTTTTGCAATGCTCAAAATCAACGGGTCTCTCGTTTGAAGACATGAGAGTCCTAAAGGAGCCCATTGACAAAAGAATGGAGGTGCTGTTGGAATGGTCGTGAGAAGTCGGCATGGCCAAATTAAAGCCGACAATGACAACAACAGTAGTGGCTCGTAACCTAGAGGTCTGGTTAGACCAACTAAAAGCCCATCTGGTAGGAAGAACCTCATGAAAGCAAATCTTGGACTTGCTTCCTATGCTGCAGAAAGCGGCAGGTTATATGGCAGACACCTCAGCTGACTCTCGGCTAAAACAGCAGCCCTGGTGCTCACTCAGAGGGCAATGTGTATAAAATTTTGGGCTGGGGATCCAGCCTTGAAGGTAAGGCTCTGCAGCATTTCTTTTAAAGAGGACATTTT
This sequence comes from Rana temporaria, assembly GCF_905171775.1. Taxonomy (NCBI): domain Eukaryota; kingdom Metazoa; phylum Chordata; class Amphibia; order Anura; family Ranidae; genus Rana; species Rana temporaria. The sequence continues at coordinate 351,124,060 of NC_053490.1, forward strand.
GTTCAGACTGCATTTGAAGAAGGTTTTTGACCAGACAGCGGACAGGAAAAAAGCCTTTCCTGTTAAGAAAATCCCAGCAAGGAGGTTTTTTTGCCCCCAAAGGACACATCCTCAGACTGCCAAGGGGCTAGTTCTAAGGAAGCAGTGGGGGAGTGGGGAAGCAGAAGGGAGGCATCCTTTTTTCATCTAAAAAAAAAACAAACATAAACCAATGACTTTATTTTGGGGGGGGACTGGGGCTCTTCCTTCCACAGTGGGAAAAGATTGCCCCAAATGTTTTTGTCCTGAGGATAATCTGGTTGGGCCTATCGGTTACAGTTCAATTGCAGTCCGCCATCAAGAACTTTTGTAATTACCCCTCCCAGGGATCCTCAGAAAGCGTTTGCCCTTCTATCTCAAATTGACGACCTGGTCTACCAGCAGATCTTTATCCTGGTCCTGCTGCAGGGGATAAATCGAGGTTTCTATTTGCTTTTTTTTGTTTTATAAATTCCGCCTAATCTTGATCCTAAAACCATTTGTAGTCAGAGTCATCACCGAGGAATACGACATCCTAACTACCCCGGCCTGAGGTGTGCCATTGGCCTTGGACAGTACGCCTATAAGTGGGCAAAAAGACCCGGAAGTAGGTGTGATGAAAAGTGGAAGGGCATGAACCAGCTGTGCGGTAGGGAAGCACGCCCGGACAGTCCCAAAGAACGACTCCGATAGCATCCGTGACTACAGCAGAAACCAGCGTACTAAGAACCGATGATTAGAAGGAACCCCCCCATCCGTTGGCACTTGCACAACTGCCCAGAAACCAAACGACCGTCCCATGACTGATAGACTAAGCCTCCCTCCTGAAAGCACAGACATGGGCATGAATGCTGATGGCGAGAGGATACGTGGGGGAATGGAACAAGGGCCGACCTGGGGAGCCCTGTGAAATGCAAACACCATCCAATAGGACGCAAGACCAGTAGCCTTGTCAAACAGCCACAACCCCTGGCCTAACTATCTATACCTGTTAAGGGGACGTGAGAAGGAGAGATGCCAAAAAATGGACAAACTGATAGAAGGGAAGGGGTATGAGAGCCGGCTACCCGAAAGATGAGTAGCTGATGTTGACGGATGAGGCCAACACGCAGTAGCGATATGCAACGATACACAGACAGAACCAGACATGAACCCAAGTGACTGAGACCCCCCACCTAGGAACAGGTTGGGAATTGGACAAGGAAGCCCAACGATTCGGCAACCTATGAACAAGAGAACAGCCCCAAAGATAACAGCCCAGACCCCTACCATGAGTAGAGAAGAAGTGACGACTTCATGAACGAGAACCCTGATAAAATTATCCTTGCAGGAAAGGCCAGAACACGCTCCATGCTGGTATGTGAAGTAACTGGGATGGAATTGGACACAAACTGAAACGTACCGCCTACCCTGCTGTGGCCGGAAAAGGAAACCCCTTGTTGACTTACTGCTCTGCTGAGTCAAATACGGACCAACCCCTGAGTGACGGAGTACTACCATGCTCATGAACCCCCACATGGAGCAGCCAGGATGTACCAAAATGTGTCGCCCCCGAACGTGCGGCACGCCCTAACCCTAGAAAAACAGGAAGAAAAGACAACAAAACATGAGACACCCCCCCCCCCCCTTCTGTACCTGCCTGGGCCAAAGACGTGAGCAGAAATGACCAGACCAGCGCGTGAATGAACCTGACGACAGATCCCGCCCAAGTGTATGTGATAAGTGTAAGCAGCAAGTGAGCCCGAGTAACCTGCCGCGCAGAGACAGGTAATTAAAAAACGAAACACTCAGGGCCGATGTACCCACAGACCGTGGTGGGTATATGTAGGCGTAAGAATGAACGTGCACGTATGACGTATGGTATACAGGCGAGAAGATTGTGGTCAACAATCATTACAAAACGAAAACCTCAGCCCGTATGGATCTGTAGACGTGACAGGTCCTGAGATGCGCACCCTAGCTGACTATACTCGGAATGCAAGAACCTGAAGGAAAGGAATGACGAGACATACGAACAAAAGAAGCTACAAGGCTAAACGTGTGCGCCGTGACCGCATAGCAACAACAGCCACGACCGAACCTCGTTGGAGTAGAACATACTACGACAGCAAACACAACCCCCAGAATGCCTACCCAAGCCTGAAGACATGCAGTCCTGGAGGGACCGCAGCATGTGAATGAACCTGGCGACCCCCCGGTGAATAACTAGTGAGCGCAAATGACCTGCTGCGCAACCGAACACTGAGGACCTGAGTACCCACAGACCGTGGTGGGTAGTCCTGCAGGTGAAATGAACGGAATGCCTGGTAAGACGTGACATGACAGGCGAGAAGATTGAGGTCAACAATCATCTGGAAAATGATAACCTCAGCACGAAAGGATCTTGTAGACGTGACAGATCCCGAGATGCGAGCCCTAGCCCACTGGACCAGGAGCAAACCTATGAAATATGACAAGACATGGAAATGGATGAAGCAGAACCAGCTACCAGTATGAGCTGAACCTGCTTGACACCGCTGTACTGACAGAAACGCGCCATGACAGAAACGCGCCATGACAGAAACACGCCATGACACTGACCGAACCTGACGCTGACAGAACCGTTATGACAGAACCGTTATGACAGAAACATACTGCTGACAGGACCGTTATGATGAACATACTGCTGACCAAACCGCTCTGACAGAAACATACTGCTGACAGAACCGCTGTGACAGAAAACATACTGCTGACAGAACCGCTATGACAGAAAACATACTGCTGACAGAACCGCTGTGACGGAAAACATACTGCTGACAGAACCGCTGTGACGGAAAACATACTACTGACAGAACCGCTATGACAGAAAACATACTGCTGACAGAACCGCTATGACAGAAAACATACTGCTGACAGAACCGCTATGACAGAAAACATACTGCTGACAGAACCGCTATGACAGAAAACATACTGCTGACAGAACCGCTATGACAGAAAACATACTGCTGACAGAACCGCTATGACAGAAAACATACCGCTGACAGAACCGCTATGACAGAACACACTGCTAACAGAACCGCTATGACAGAAAACATACCGCTGACAGAACCGCTATGACAGAAAACATACCGCTGACAGAACCGCTATGACAGAAAACGTACCGCTGACAGAACCGCTATGACAGAAAACATACCGCTGACAGAACCGCTATGACAGAAAACATACTGCTGACAGAACCGCTATGACAGAAAAACATACTGCTGACAGAACCGCTATGACAGAAAACATACCGCTGACAGAACCGCTATGACAGAAAACATACCGCTGACAGAACCGCTATGACAGAAAACGTACCGCTGACAGAACCGCTATGACAGAAAACATACCGCTGACAGAACCGCTATGACAGAAAACATACTGCTGACAGAACCGCTGTGACAGAAACAAGCCTGGGGCAGGAACGCTATGACAGCAAACCATGGGGCAGGAACACTATGACAGCAAACCATGGGGCAGGAACGCTCTGACAGCAAACCCTGGGGCAGGAACGCTCTGACAGCAAACCCTGGGGCAGGAACGCTCTGACAGCAAACCCTGGGGCAGGAACGCTCTGACAGCAAACCCTGGGGCAGGAACGCTCTGACAGCAAACCCTGGGGCAGGAACGCTATGACCGCAAACCCTGGGGCAGGAACGCTATGACAGCAAACCCTGGGGCAGGAACGCTATGACAGAAAACCCTGGGGCAGGAACGGTATGACAGAGGCCGAACTACCGGAGTGGAAATGCTACGACAGGAAATGCAGACTGAAACACAGAGACAGGAACTGATAAATTGCGTATTGCAAGAAACTGCCAGCGTGACGTGGGTAGACAACCCCCTATGCTGCCAGCGTGACCCCCTAAGTCGGTAGACAACCCCTTCCCTGCTGCTAGCGTGACCTGTGAGAAAAGGTGGACAGCCCCTCATGCTGCCAGCGTGACCCCTGGAGATGTGAGTGGACAGCAGTCTCCCAAGCTGCCAGCGTGACCCCTGGAGATGGTGGACTAGGGTGACCCTGGGAGGAGTAGATGATGCCGCCTCCCCCCCATGCTGCCAACATGTGCCTGGGATGAGTGGGTAGATGCCCCCCTGACGGCAGCGGTGGATGGACGCCCCCCCCTATGTCTACCAGCAACAGCCCAGGAGGAGTGGGTGGGTGACGCCTCCCCCCCTCATGATAGCAGCCTGAGCCAGGAGAGGACACCCCCAGAACCAGAGTGAGTGGATGATCCCCCCCAGCGTGAACCCTGGCAGAAGGGGGTATGGGATCGGATGGCCCCCCCTCATGACCCAGCGAGAGTACCTGAGGGGGGCGGGCGGCCTTCTGCAGCGAGATGAACCTCAGGCATCGTGGGTGGATGGATAGACACCCCCCCCTCCCCCCAGCATGAGCGCTGGGAGAAGCGGGCGGCCCCCACGATGCTGTGCACCCTGGAATCATCTGGTACGCCCCCCGCATGCCAGCACCACGGGACCAGAAAGGTTGAAAGTCCCAGCATCAGACTCTCGGCTGCTCTGAGCTCCGGGAGAGAGGGGCGGCGGGACCATGCCAACGCAGGACAGAACCCTATCAGTGCTTACCAGGATGGGTGAGTGATTGGACGGACGTCCCCCCACGTCGCAAGCACCTGGAGAAGCGGGCAGGCGGCCTCTCTCATGCTGGATAGACCTGGCAGCGTGGGTGGGCGGGTGGATGTGCGGCCCCCCCTCCCCCGGCACGAGCACAGGGAAAAGCGGGCGGACTCCTGAATCTTAGATGGAGCCCAGGCAACGTGGGTGGAAGGACGGGCCCCCTCCCCCGGCATGATCAAGCGGTGGATCCCTGGTGTGAGCGGGCGACCCCCCCCAAAGCTCGGCGTGAGCCCCCGTAACAGGCAGGCGGGTGGGTGACGGCACGAGCTCCGGTAGAATAGAGCAGCCTCCCCACCCCACAATGCCCAGCGTGAGCAAACCGGGCTGCCCCCCTGGATGACACCAGGAGAAGTAGGCGGGCGGGTGGCCCCCCTTGATGTAGCCCGGTGTGAGCGTGACTCCTGGAGATGCGGAGGACAGCCTCCGTGGTTGGGAAGCCCTGGCCACGTGGTTGGGAAGATGGATGGACGGACCCCCCCCCCCCCCTGGCGCGAGCACGGGCGCTGCTGCCCGTGTGAGTTTCAAAAAGGGGTGAGATGAAGCCAGGTGTGATGAAGCCAGGCGGGACACCCCCCATAATACCACCTCTCCCGTGGAGGATAAGAACCGCCACGAGACACCTGCTGCTGTCACTGCTCTGCACGAAAACCGGAAGTGACGTTCGATACCCAGAAATCCCACCGACGCCGGAGATTAGAGGGGAGGAGGGATAAATAGCCCTCTGACTCCTCCTACAAACACAGGCTAGCCTGCGGCTAGCCTTACCACTAAACAAGGAAGTGGTTTACAAAATATTTTCAATGGAAACAATCTTCATGGCAAAAGTGATTTTACCTCCAACATGCTTCCCTCGATTTGAGGGAAGCATACTTGCATGTTCCAATCCACGAGGAGTCGCAAAAAAATCTTGGTGGCAATCAAGTAGGGGAAGAACATCCATCACCTCCAGTTCAAGGCTCTGCCTTTCGGCCTATCCCCTTCCCCAGGATTCTGAACAAAGTCCTGGCAGAGGCGCTAGCCTTGCTGAGATTGAAGGAAATCTCGGTCATCCCGTACTTGGACGACCTTTTATATTCTGCCTCCAGTATGCCCTGGTTACAGAGGGATCGGCGGGTGGCCGGTAAACAGAGAGAAATTGAACCCGACCCCAACGCAGGACCTGCGCTACCTAGAATACAGGGTGAATTCAGTAGCGCAAAGAGTTTACCTCACAAAGGTGAAGGTTAAAAGAAAAAGTAAAGGAAACATGTGCCTGGTTTCAAAGCTAATAGTGTCCATCTGAACAGCCATATCGGGTCTAGGTCTCTTGGTGGCAAAAATCTTAACAGTCTCGCGAGCAAGGGCCCATTTCAGATGTCTCCAGGCTGACCTCTTAACCACTTGCCTACAGGGCACTTTCACCCCCTTCCTGCCCAGACCAATTTTCAGCTTTTAGCAACACTGTACCCAAATTTTGTCATTTTTTATCATTTTTTTCCCCACAAATAGAGTTTTCTTTTGGTGGTATTTGATCAATGCTGCATTTTTTATTTATTGTGCTATAAACAAAAGAAGAGGGACAAGTTTGAAATAAAAACAATTTTTTTTTTATTTTTAGCTATAATAAATATCAATTTTTTTTTTCTAAAAAAAAAAAAAAATCCTCAGTTTAGGCCGATACGTATTCTTCTACATATTTTTGGTAAAAAAAAAATCACATTAAGCGTATATTGATTGGTTTGCTTAAAAGTTATAGAATCTACAAAATAGGGGATAGATTGATAGCATTTTTATTATTTTTTTTTACTAGTAATGGCGGCGATCATCGATTTTTATCGTGACTGCGATATTGCGGCGACACATCGGACACTTTAAACACATTTTTGGGACCATTCACATTTATACAACGATCCCTGCTATAAAAATGCATTGATTACTGTATAAATGTGACTGTCAGGGAAGGGGTTAACACTAGGGGGCGATGAAGGGGTTAATGTATTCCCTAATTGGTGATTCTTACTGTGGGGGGAGGGGAGTGACTGGGGGAGGTGACCGATGGTTGTCCCTATATACAAGGGACACACCATTGGTCCCCTCTCCCTGTCAGGACGTGGATCTGTGTGTTTACACACACAGATCCACTTTCCTGCTCAGTTCCTGAGCAATCGTGGGTGCGGGCACTCACACAGGGTCCTCGGTGACGCGCCCCCTAGTGGTTTTTAAAGGTGCAATGTCATATGACGTCCACCCAGGATAACCAAGTCTTCCTCCCGCCGTCTTTTGACTAGTGGTTAAGGAATTGAGATGGGAATCAACAATCTTTGAACAGAACTTACCTTCATCTCCAAAAACCGAAAGATCTCTTTGGTGGTGGAGGAATGAGAGAAATCTCCCCGGGGGTCTTCTCTGGTCCTTCCTAGTTTGTTAGTATCACCACACAATCCAGCGCCTGGGGATGGGGAGGGAGCCCACTTGGGGACCAAAATTGCCCAAGGGTACTGAAGTCACAAAGATCGGCCAATTTGAGAGCGTTGGAAACTATTTGGGATGCTCTTGGAGCGTTTGCCAAGGAGGTAAGGGTTCACCCCGTTCAGGTCCTTTTGGACAATGTCCATCCCCCCCGATGCTCTTGATGAGCATAATTCTTTCTTGGGCAGAGGTCAACCTGCTTTTGATCACTGCAGTTTACCGCAAAGGGGTGGACAGTCATCTAGCAGACTTGCTCATTCGCCATCAGGTTCACGATTCAGAATGGTTGCTGAATCTGGATGTGTTTCAGCAAATTACAAGGAAGTGGGCCCATTTCACAGGTGGACTTAATCGCCACCAGGTTGAATGCCAGAGTACCAATGTACTTATAATTGGAAATGGTTGGTTTACCTTTCCCCCGTTCAAGCTCATTCCTTTGGTCTTAAGAAAATTTGTACAGGAGAGCACCACAGTGGTGGTGCCATATTGGCCGAAGAGGGCTTTGTTTTCCACTCGGCTACTCCTAGCAGAAGAGCCTTCCCTTTATACTCATTCAGAGGGAAGATCTGTTATCCCAGGGCCCAGTGTTGCTGAAGATACAAAATCTAAGACTGTCGGCCTGGCATCTGAAGAAAGCCTCCTGAAGTCTAAGGCTGCGTACACACGGTCGGTCCAAACCGATGAAAACGGCCTGAAGTCAAGTTTCATTGGTCCAAACCGACCGTGTGTACGGCCCATCGGTCTGTTGTCCTTCGGACAAAAATTAGAGAACTTGCTTTAAAATCGAACCGATGGATGGCTGACCGTCGGTCAAAACCGATGGTTAGTACACAAAAACATCGGTTCAAAACCCGTGCATGCTCAGAATCAAGTTGACGCATGCTTGGAAGCATTGAACTTTGTTTTTTTCATCACGTTATGTGTTTTACGTCACCGCGTTCTGACCCGATCGGTTTTTGAACTGATGGTGTGTACGCACATCAGACCATCGGTCTGCTTCAGCGGTGAACCGATGAAAACGGTCCGTCTGACCATTCTCGTCGGATGGATCGACCGTGTGTATGCGGCCTAAGACTTTCAGATAGAGTAGTGAATTCAATCCTAGCCGGTAGAAGGAAGGTTGTGCAAGCCATTAATTTTAAGTTTTGGAAAGTGTTTTTTTTTTGTTAGACACCAGAAAGGTGTCTGCAGGTATTCCAGCCATCTTGGAATATTTACAAGACAGAGCGGACCAGGGGTTGACCATCAGTGCATTTAAAGGTGCGGGGGGCTGCATGCGCAGCGCAATGAGAGATGGTCACAACTAGAAGGAGCTCTGGCGGTCACGGAGATCAATCACACTCCCACAAGGGCTATACGTCACCCTTCTCTGATCAAAACCCGCCCGGCACCCCTGTGGGATCTCCTGGTGCTTGTTGTCTCGCAAAAAAATGAAGAACTACAAGCTGCAGGGGTCTCTTATCATGTACCTCCTGCGTACCGCAGAAATAACAAGCATGGCTAAAGATGGCGCCTCGACCCATGTTCGGCAGCTTCCCCTGTGACCGCTGCTCTAATCTGAGAGATCGGTGAGTGCCCCACACAGCTTACTAAAGCTGATGTAGAGGACAGTCTGTCCTCCATGTATGAAAAGCTGGCAGGGAAGTTTCAGTCAGAGCTGCATAAAGCTACCAACACATTGTCATTGGAGATTACTGCTCTGGGCAGCCGCACAGATCTTTTAGAGACCAAACACGATGAACTGGCACTAGCTCATGCTAATCTTTATAAGGACTACGAGGCCCTGGCAGAAAATTTCCAGATGGTACAGTCACAGGTCGAGGACCTCGACAACCGCAATCAAATGAATAATTTTAAGACTGCGTGGTGTTCCAGAAGCGTTTACAGACCTTCCTACAACAAATAAGCTATTTCACACGCTCCTTCACTCTGCACCAACCACAGCGTTTGTGTGTGACAGGATACATAGGGCCCTGCGCCGTAAACCCCCTGCTGATAAGCCGCCACAAGATGTAATACTCTGCTTAAAGTGGAAGTAAACCCACCTATCATTTTCAGCCAAGGAAGCTGCCATCTTGGCCTATGTTTTATCTTCAACTGCCATGGTGCTGCACATGTGATCAGTTATGACACCAGCCATTGGATGGTTTGACAGTTTGGTTGAGAGCCCAACCAATGTGACAGTTAGCAATCCCGGCATGCCGGAAATGTAACTGCTTTTTGAAACTGTTAAATCGATGGGTTTACTTCCGCTTTAAGATTACTTGATCAAGGAGGATATTTTACGTGCAGCCATAGAATTGGATGACGTAAAGATTCAGATCTTCCCGCATATCTCGCAGGCCACGCTGGGCCGTAGGCACAGGATGAAGGTGGTCACCTTGTGCTCCAATCCGCCCACATCCGATACAGATGAGGCTTCCCATTTAAGCTCACAGTATCCCACAGTGGAACCACCTACATAGCCTACAATGTTGCTGAGGGGAAGGAAATATTACTAAAGCTGGGCCTGGAGTCGGATGCCCTGAACCATTGCCCCCCCCCCCCCCACGCCGGGACCTAGTCCAATTTGGAATACACCCTCTTCATGCAGGATCCAAAGCAGATGGCGCCAGCCTAACCTACCCTGCCCATAGGTTATGCAGCAAGACAGAACTGCACCAGGATAGGCCTTCATTTAGATTGCTTACAGAACCATACGACATGTCTGCACCATAGCACTCTTTATGATACCCGTCTGCCTTTAGTTACATAGTTGGTCAGGTTGAAAAAAGACACAAGTCCATCCAGTCCAACCACAAAAAATAAAAAATAAATAAAAAACACAGTACAGTCCCATACACCCAACTCCATACCCACAGTTGATCCAGAGGAAAGCAAAAAAAAACAGCAGAGCATGATCCAATTTCCTACAGCAGGGGAAAAAAATCCTTCCTGATCCCCCGAGAGGCAATCGGATTTACCCTGGATCAACTTTACCTACAAATCTTAGTACTCAGTTATATTATGTACATTTAGGAAAGTATCCAGACCTTTCTTAAAGCAATCTACTGAGCTGGCCAGAACCACCTCTGGAGGGAGTCTGTTCCACATTTTCACAGCTCTTACTGTGAAGAAACCTTTCCGTATTTGGACATGAAATCTCTTTTCCTCTAGATGTAACGAGTGCCCCCTTGTCCTCAGTGTTGTCCGTAAAGTGAATAACGACCTTTTCTGGCTACTTTTGCAGCCAACGCCTAATAACAATTGGTGTATTGTCTAAACAAGGCAGAAATGTATGTCCCGTCTGTGACAAGACCCACAGATTTACCTGACTTCCTGTCACATACCCCCCTCTTGTTTCAACCCTAGGGTTGGGACACAGGTTGCCAGGCAGGCATGCACTCGGGACAACCCATCTGCATTCCCCATTTTAGCACCGGGGCGATGCGTTACCACAAAACTAAATTCCTGGAGGGCCAGAAACCACCTATTTATTCTCCTATTGGTCTCTTTGTTCTGTGCCATCCACTTCAATGGGGCATTATCCGTCACCAGTTCAAACTGTCTACCCACGAGGTAGTACCGGAGAGAATCCAAAGCCCATTTCACCGCCAAACATTCTTTCTCAATGGTGGCATAATTCTCCTCATGGGCCTTCAACTTTCGGCTGAGGTACATAACAGGGTGTTAGGGTGCTCCCCCTTGATAATCTGAGACAGTACAGCGCCTAAGCCCACATTTGACGCATCTGTCTGAACCACAAAGTCCCGTGAAAAATCAGGCAAATTTAAAACTGGCTGACTACATAAGGCCTGTTTTAAAGCCTGAAAAGCTGTTTCTGCTTCGGGAGTCCATTTGGTCATTACAAACTCCTTCCCTTTGGTCAAATTGTTCGGGGGAGCAGCCTGTGAGGCAAAATGGGGGATAAAACGGCAATAATAGCCCGCAATCCCCAAAAATGCACAAACCTGTTTTTTGTTGGTGGGACGTGGCCAATCCTGAATAGCCTCAACTTTGTTTATTTGGGGCTTGATTAGACCTCTTCCAATGGTATACCCCAGATACTTCGCCTCTTCTAGCCCAAGGGTAAATTTTTTTGGATTGGCTGTAAACCCGGCTTTCCAGATGGAATCCAACACAACATGAACTTTTGACAAGTGTGATTCCCAATCCTCACTGTGGATGACAATGTCATTGAGGTTTGCAGCAGCATAGGCTCGATGAGGCCGAAGGGTCTTATCCATGGTGCGTTGGAATGTGGCGGGAGCATTTTGTAATCCAAAAGGCATCCTCCGATATTGGAAAGATCCGTCTGGAGTTACAAATGACTGGTGACTTCCCCAATGAAAAGGAGCCAATGACAGAAAGGACCTCCGCTGATGTTATAGGACATCTCCCTCTCATCGGTTAGCCATTCCAATGCGACTGATTCCAGCAACTCCGCTAACTCAGTCGGCTGAAAACTAGGCTGTTTACGGACCGTATCTCCAGAAGTGGTATGTATTTACAAGATCTGGGTACTAGATTGTTCATGTTTAGCCATCATGGCCAAAAACACTGTCCATTACGGTCCCCCTGCTCAAAAGATTTATGTTTATTTTTATACAGATCTATCCTAGTAGCCTCGTCATATGCAAATGAAAGGCCAGTTTAATATGTAGTAAGGCGTTAAAATGTCATTCTGAGGGATCCGCGGTATGTTGGGCTGTTTTTTTTTTTTTTTACTATACATTTTAAAGTGTCATTTTTTGCTCGTTGATACTTGTTAACAGCTTTAATAGCGGGTATATATATATTGTCCTCTTGCATATGCCTTAAAAGCATGCCATAATATTGCCGAAGTGGATGATCTTGCATTAAACTCCCAATACTCTACTAGAAGGGGCGGGATTTTATAAACTATGTTTGAGTGTAAAATCCAATGCGTGCCTAATCTCGATTGTGCTGCATCACGAAAGTGATGCATGCAGAGTGTAAGCATGAGCGGAGCATGATCGGACAACCCACTCGGCAACTATTTAGCATTTAATATATCTGCTAATATCGCTGAATTGACAAAGGCTAAGTCTATACGTGAAGCCATCTTATAAGGGGTTGAGAAACATGAAAATGATCTAATTAGTGGATTTTTCTATCACCAAACTTCTACCAAATCTACCATTTGGGTCCAATTAAGGAGCACTGCAGAGAAATTTTTCGAAGGTGTTGGTCTATCCAAAACAGGATCAAGTATAGCATTAAAGTCGCCCATTATCAGAAACTTAGCTGGACCCTACAGAGAATTTTTTTCTGCAAGACTATATAAGGGGGTCACCAAAAAAAGAGGTGGTATATACACACTAACGATTTATATATCTCTGGCCCCATAGCAGAAACACAACAAGAACACATTTACCCTAGGGGGTCAGAGAATACATTTTCCACCGTACAGGATAAAGATCTGCTAATCAATATCGAAACCCCTCTAGAGAAAGTGGAGTATGTAGCGTGGTAAGCCTTCTGTACCCAGGGCCTCTTCAGGGTCAGAAGCTTACTCCCCATAAGGAGTTTCTTGAAGTAGCACTATATGTGGAAGATAACTTTTCAAATACTTAAATAACAATGCTCTCTTAAATTTGGAATTTAGGCCACAAACATTTCATGACGGAATTGAAAAGGCCTCCTGGTTAGGTGATGCCATCTATACCATAATTTATGTGCCCAGTCAACCACAAATGCGGGCGGCTCAATACCTAGGTCCAGAACAGAGATAAGTAATTGCTCAGCAAATTCAATTAATTTGGTCCCTTCCGTTCTTTCGGGTAAACCCAGGATGCAAATATTATTCCGTCGAAGATGGTTTTCAGTATCAATAGCCTTTTCCTGCAACCGTCTGACCTGTAACTGTAAAGCCTGCATTTCTTTAGAATCAGAGCAGAGTCTTTCAATGTAGAGACCCTTTTTTCCACTTCAGAGACCCTGGTTTAAACCCATCTAATTCCTGATGGATCTCAGAAACATCTGAGGCTATAAGATCTATTTGTCCTTTAAGAGTCTCTTTACATTCCGTAATAGCTGCTAAAATAACTGCCACAGAGGAAAGATCCCCCAAGGAAGTAGCTGATGTATCACTAGGTGGTTGAGAAATAGCAGTCATTCTTGCTTTTGCTGTCTTTACTTTCTTTGTAGGGATAGTTATAGCTGCAGAGATTGTATCTGGCTTACTTAACCACTTCTGGACCGCCACATGTACATTTACGTCGGCAGAATGCCTGCCTAAACGTGTGTCGGGGGTCCGATCGGGACCCCCCCCCCTGGTACTTGCGGCGGTTCCCGTGGCTGCAGGAGCGATCCGGGATGAGGGGGGCGGTTCGTTTTTCTCCGCCCCCTCCGGATCGCTCTCAGCCAATGCGCGTCGTCCTCTGCCTGCACTGTAAACACAGGCAGAGGAGGAAGTGATGTCACCGCTCCTCCTGCCGGTATTTTCGTCCAGCGAAGGAGAGGAGACATCACAACAGTGAGTACACGAGCACTACACTGACACCAGTACACACAGGCACACAAATCCCCCCCCCCCTGGTCACCCCCCCAGCCCCCCCCCTGTCACACTGTCACTAAATAGCAGTGATCATATACTGATCACTGCATTTAGTGTCAGTGTGACAGGCAGTTAGTGTCAGGCAGTTAGTGTTAGGTCCAGGGTAGCCCCCTACCCCCCCCCCAATAAAGGTTTTAACCCCTTGATCACCCCCTAGTTAACCCTTTCACCCCCCTTTTGCCATCGTCACTAAGCAATCGTTTTTCTGATCGCTGTATTAGTGTCGCTCGTACCGCTAGGTAGCTAGTTATTTTTTGAGGTTCACCGCCATGTTTTTTAGCGTTAGAAAATTTATGGGGGTACCTAACGCTATAAAAACATGGCAGCGAACCTCAAAAAATAACTGGCTACTTAGCAGCACTAGCGACACTAATATAGCGATCAGAAAAACGATCGCTTAGTGACACTGGCAATAGGGGGTAAAATGGTTAATTCTAGGAGCAATCCGGGGCTAAAACCTTTATTAGGTACCCCCATACATGTTCTAATAAAGGTTTTAACCCCTGATTGCCCCTAGAGTTAACCCTTTCACCCCCTATTGCCAGCGTCACTAAGCGATCGTTTTTCTGATCGCTGTATTAGTGTCGCTAATGCCGCTAGGTAGCTAGTTATTTTTTGAGGTTCGCCCACCAGGTTTTTATTGCATTAGGTACCCCCATAAATTTTTGATTTCACTCATAAAATGCCAAAATAGCACAAAAAAAACCCAAATGACCCAATTTTGGAAAGTAGACACCCCAAGCTATTTGCTGAGAGGGATGTCGAGTTCATGGAATATTTTATATTTTGACACAAGTTGCGGGAATATGACAAACTGATTTTTTTTTTTTGCACAAAGTTGTCACTAAATGATATATTGCTCACACATGCCATGGTTATATGTAGAATTGCACCCCAAAATACATTCTGCTGCTTCTTCTGAGTACGGAGATACCACATGTGTGGGACTTTTTGGGAGCCTAGCCGCGTACGGGACCCCAAAAACCAATCACGGCCTTCAAGATTTGTGTGAGTGAAATCAAAATTTTTTTTTTCAAAATGTACGGTCTTTTTCCGTTTATATCGCAAAAAAATAAAATCGCAGAGGCAATCAAATACCATTAAAAAAAAGCTCTATTTGTGGGAAGAAAAGGACGCAAGTTTCATTTCGGTACAATATTGCATGACCGCGCAATTACCAGTTAAAGCAGCGCAGTGCCAAATTGTAAAAACACCTTGGGTCTTATAGCAGCATATTGGTCAGGTCCTTAGGTGGTTAAAGCAGGGTTTCACCCTGTCCTAGGCACCCACAATGTTGGCCTCCCGAGGCTTATCCCTCAATCATTGCAGGTCCCGGCACCACCATCCTCATTAAGGGAAAACAGGCAGTGGAGCCTTGCGGCTTCACTGCCCGTTTCCTACTGCGCATGCGCAAGTCTCGCGGCACTGCATGAATGGGCGGCTGCTCTCTGGGATACACACAGTTCACAGAAGGCAGCATGCACCATTCCCCAGAAGACAACGCAAGGATAAAGACCAGCCATGGACTAGGAAGAGGCAGATTAGGAATTTTCCACTTTAACCACTTAAGGACCGCCTCATGTACATATACGTCAGCAGAATGGCACAGGCAGGCACATCAACGTATATATACGTGCCCGGCTTGACGTGGGTCGGGGGTCCGATCGGGACCCCCCCCCCGTACATGCGGCGGTCCCCGTGGCTTCAGGAGCGATCCGGGACGACGGCGCGGCTATTCGTTTATAGCCGCTCCGTCGCGATCGCTCCCCGGAGCTGAAGAACGGGGAGAGCCGTGTGTAAACACGGCTTCCCCGTGCTTCACTGTGTCGGCGCATCGATCGCGTCATTCCCTTTATAGGGATGACACGATCGATGACGTCATTCCTACAGCCACACCCCCCTACACTAGTAAACACACACAAAGTAAACCCTAACTCCTACAGCGCCCCCTCTGGTTAACTCCCAAACTGCAACTGTCATTTTCACAATAAAGAATGCAATTTAAATGCATTTTTTGCTGTGAAAATTACAATTGTCCCAAAAATGTGTCAAAATTGGCCGAAGTGTCCGCCATAATGTCGCAGTCACAAAAAAAATCGCTGATCGCCGCCATTAGTAGTAAAAAAAATAAAAAAAATAAAAATGCAAAAAAACTATCCCCTATTTTGTAAACACTATAAATTTTGCGCAAACCAACCGATAAACGATTATTGCGATTTTTTTTACCAAAAATAGGTAGAATACGTATCGGCCTAAACTGAGGAAAAAAAAATGTTATATATGTTTTTGGGGGATATTTATTATAGCAAAAAGTAAAAAATATAGCATTTTTTTCAAAATTGTCGCTCTATTTTTGTTTATAGCGCAAAAAATAAAAACCGCAGAGGTGATCATATACCACCAAAAGAAAGCTCTATTTGTGGGGGAAAAAAGACGCCAATTTTGTTTGGGAGCCACGTCGCACGACCGCGCAATTGTCTGTTAAAGCGACGATGTCCCGAACTGTAAAAACCCCTTGGGTCTTTAGGCAGCATTTTGGTCCGGGGCTTAAGTGGTTAATGTCGCTAATTTGCTTAATGTTGCTGAGCGTGTCTGGAGACATCTATCTCCAGCCACAGGAAATCCTCTTTTCTGTATACAGTGTATAGCTGCAGTGAACAATAATAACATAAAAGATACAAATGTCAGTTTTTTTTTTTTCTCTCCATTTTCCTCCCCCTTAAAACTAAACTTCAGCTGAATACGCATAAGTGTGCAGATGGATATCCCCAAAAAAATATTTTCCTCTTCTTTTTTATTAATTGCTCCACCACACCAGACAGCAAGCACCAATCAACGGTAGGAGTCAATGATGGTATATCAGAGCCCACCTGCAGCTAACAATTGAATTGCAGCCTACCAATTAGGTTCAATTTAAATTTCTGTCAGCAGACGGGCGGGCGGAGCAAGCATATAGAATGGACCAAGCTATGGTAGAGTCAAAGTCCAAGGGGATCCCAGGAAAACAGAAAAACGGCCTACAACAACATGGGAATAGCAATGGCAGCAATAACCCAGTGGAAGCAGCAGTCGTAATTTAATTAATAATGGCAATGGAAATGACAACAGTAACACAATGGAAGCAGCAGTAGTAATTGATTGGTAATAGTATTAGTTTAGTTCAAGTTCAAGCTTATTCTTATTAAATACTAATTCAGATTAATTCAAGCCCTTCAAGTTCATATTCAGGTTCATATTTTAGTTGGGGCTGTAGAGACTACGATAAAGAAGAGATTAAACGCAGGAGGAGGGGTGGGGGCAGATTGATCAAAGTTCAAAAGTGATGTAAAGAAAAAAGAAAAAAGAAATATAATGCAATACGAAACAAAGCAGCGCAGGTGCAGCACAGACCCACAGCTTCTCACCACACTGGCACTAAGGATGCAATCACCTTCCCCCCTTTCAGCCCTTTCAACTCCTCTGCTCATCTCACTTTTCAGCTCACTTTCCTGTCTCCTCAATGGGAGAGATCTATCCTTTTCTACTGTCCTTAGTCCTGATAAAAAAACAGGGGGGGGGGCTGTTGGAGAACCGACCACTGGGCTGTACTGGTATTCCTTAGTATTTCAGTATGCAGCTACCAGCTGCAGCACAATCCCGGGGGCAAGAGAGCAGCAGCAGAGTTTGTTTGTGTTCATACTGCTATCCCCAGCCATGGATAGACAAGCAAACGTCACAGGAGTAAATCAGGATGGCAGGAGCTCCTCACTGCACCGCACTCAGATCCTCATCTCATCCGGTCCCGCCCATTTTTACATTTTTGTTTTTACTAGTAATGGCGGCAATCTGTGATTTTTAATCATGACTGTGACTTTATGGCGGACACATCGGACACTTTTGACACATTTTTGGGACATTTGTGATTTTTACGGCGATCAGTGCTATAAAAATGCATTGATTACTGTGAAAATGACACTGGCAGTGAAGGGGTTAACCACTAGGTGACGCTGAAGGGGTTAAGTGTGTCCTATGGAGTGATTCTAACTGTTGGGGGAGGAGCAACCAGTGACACATCACTGATCACTGTTCCCGATCACAGGGAACAGTAGATCACTGATGTGTCACTAGGCAGAACGAGGAAATGCCTTGTTTACAAAGGCATCCCCCTGTTCTGCCTTTGCCGACCGACCTGTGCCATTGTGTCGACGTATATCGTCGTGCACTGGTTGGCAAGCGGTTAATTAGCTGATTAGAGTGGGACACTTTGAGCCTAGAATAATGCACCTTTTCACAATATTCAAATTCTCTGAGATTGTGGATTTGGGGTTTTCATGAGCTATAAGCCATAATCATCACAATTGTGACAAATCACGGCTTGCACTATCTTGCTTTGCATGTAATGAGTCTATCTCATACACTATTAGTTTCACCTTTTAAGTTGCATTCGTGAAATAAATGAAAATTTGAATATTGTGCTTAAATTTTTCGAGTTTCACCTGTATTAGGGGAGCTGAGGGAAGTTGCTGCACACAGGTTTTTTTTTTATCTTGATGTATAGAATGCAGTGTCTGCCTTTTCAATCACTTTAAACCACATTTAGCTCCCCAAAAAACAAGCGTAAAGAGTTTGTAAAGTCAGAAGGTTTATTTATCTTAATGCATTTGATGCATTAAGATAACAAGCCTTCTGTATGCAGCAGCCCCCCTAACACTTCCCTGAGTCCCATCTAGATCCAGCGATGGCATTGCAAGACCCTGACAATCACAGGCATGACTCCTAGATGCAGAGGTATGATGGGATTTGTAGCTTCACCACAACTGGAGTGCTGACCTTGCCTACCCCTGACTTAAGACAACATAATACGTGCATTTGTTTTTGTTTTTAAGGACAAACCAGGCTTACTTTTTGTGAATATTGTCCTGCAACAATATATTTTTTTGCAATCCTTAGACAGTTAAATGTAATATTGCCAGCCTGCTTCTTTGTTTTTGACAACTCCTGCTGAATTGTTGGGTACTGAGACAGGGAAGGGTCCAGGAAGCAGAGCAGACGGACTACTAGACACGCCCATTTTATGAACATTCCCCCCTTTTGTATCTCCTTACTGTTCCATAAGCATTTTTATTCTACTTGGAAGTACCTTTTTCAGTGGTATTTCTCTTTTACTTCTGCCCATCCCCACCTAGGCGATTTATGTCACTAGGCGTTTTGCAAGGGTTCCTGGGATAGCTGCGTCATGTATCCCAGGAGTCCTTGCGTATCGCCTACTGACAAAATTATTTGCAGAGCGGAAATGACGTAAACAGGCGATCCAACTTGTATTGCCTTCCTCTCATCTGATTGGTTGCTATAGCGAGGGGGCGGAAACTTTTGTCAACATTGCTATGGCAACCTGTCGGGAACAAGGATTGCCGCACAGAGGCATTACTGTGCATTCGCAAGTTCGGGAAGAAATCCTGGAAATTAGGACAGGAGGGCTCCAGATGCCCACAGCCAAATCTGAGAAAAATGTGTGCTAAATAAAGAAGGGGGGAAGCTGCCAGCACCGCAAATGACAATTGCAAAAAGTAGAAGTGGAAAAAATTATGGTGCAGCACTAGTGAAAATTTTATATTTTAAATGGGTGATCTAAAGTGCATAGATAACCTGATAGACATCTAAATATATCAAAGTTAGAATCATTGTGAAGATATCAAACTACCGTATTTATCGGCGTATAACACGCACCGGCGTATAACGTGCACCCTAATTTTAAGAAGGAAGTTTCAGGGAAAAAAAATATGTAATAGTGAACTTTTAAGCACAATAAGGGTAGCTCAGGAAGTGGGTAAATCCTTCTGGGGCTGAAGTGGTTAAGATCAGTGCACACTGATGCCTGACAAGGGAGGGCAAAGAGACACAAACTATTTGCAAGGAGGGGGGCTGTCAGCCAGTGTGTGATGTGTGTTTCCCTTAGCTCCCCCTCCCCCTGTGAGGCAGTGTCATTTATTGCTTCCCCCCCCCCCCTCGCTGGCATTATAATTTATTGTTCTCTGACGATCAACAGCCACAACCTTTTTTTTTTAGTCACCTTTTCGTGTAAATGATTTGTACCTGTCAGATCCAGCAGACACTCGGATACGGCGGCAGACCTTCTGCTGCTTTCTGTACACAGTAGCCAGACTGGCTACTGTGTGCAGAGAGCAGCAGGAGAATGTCTGCCGCCGTATCCGCATATCCGAGTGTCTGCTAGATCTGATTGTACCGGGACCCCCCTGTCTCTGGTGTCTGCTCCTCCCAAGGCACTATATGCGGTATGTACAATGCCGTTTTTTTAACTATATCGGCGTATAACGCGCACATGCTATTTTCACTCTGTTTCAGGGTGAAAAAGTGCGCGTTATATGCCGATAAATACGGTAACAATATACATGTTCAGTATTGAAATAACAGGTGATTAGACCAATGTATACCATGCATATAAAATGCAATAATATCAGGTGATTAAACCAGTGTATGCCATACATATACAATGCAGTGATGTCAGGTGATTAAAATGATGAATACCATACACATACAATGCAGTGAACAACTTATTATAAACTCAAAAGCAATAATAAAGAAAATGAATAAAGAAAAAGTCCACTGAGTGAGAAAGGGTGTTTGATGAAAAGGAAGTGTCCAAAAACATATGTATCTTGACACCCCAAATGGTAATTTTCAAGCCACCGCTGAACGTGCATGAAAAGGAGATGGAGCACCGCCACCAATAACACTGAGGCTTACCAGAAAGTGTGGATTCAGTAGGACATACTCCCTATGAATCAAACAGACTTGTCGGTGATTCTTCACCAAAGATAGTAGGGCCTGGATGGATATAGGCATTGATACAATTGGATAAAATAATTGTCTCACAAGGACCACCGGTCAACAAGAATGGAAGCTCCAAGATATGTAAAACGTCATGGGGATTCAAACATATAGGGCCAAAAAGTAGTAAAAAATACACATAACGTGAATTAATAAAAAATAAAGATTTACGCTCACATTTGGAAGAGGTAAAACAAGCATGTGTTAATAAAATGACGCAATGAAAACAGCAGGCTCGACCTGGCGCGTTTCATCCACAAAGATATCACACCCCGGACGATATCTTCATGGATGAAATGCGTCGGATTGAGCCTGTGGTTTCCATCGCGTCATTTTATTAACAAGCGATTGTTTTTCATTTTCCAAATGCGAGTGTAAATCTTTCATTTGTATTAATACATTTTGTGTTATGTGGATTCACACTACGTGCGTTTTTTATTACTTTTTGGCCCTATATCTTTGAATCCACATGAGGTTTTATATATCTTGGAGCTTCCTTTCTTGTTGACCGGTGGTCCTTGTGAGAAGATTATTTTATCCAATTGTATCAATGCCTATATCCATCCAGGCTCAAGTCTGTTTGATTCATAGGGCGTATGTCCTACTGAATCCACAGTGTTATTAGTTATTAGTTATTTCATGCACGTTCAGCGGTGGCTTGAAAATTACCATTTGGGGTGTCAAGTTACATATGTTTTTGGACACTCCCTTTTCATCAAATGCTTTTTCTTACTCGATGGATTTTTTCTTTATTCATTTTCTTTATTATTAGTGGGAATGCTTTAATAAGCATTCCCAGTATTGATATCCGTAAATTTATTATTTTTTTTATTCTGTACGTTTTTTGGCTCTGCGTAACTTCTGCATACTTTCAGCTATTGAGACCATTCAACTTTTAAAATGTTCATCTCGTTCAGCTAACACGGGGACTTCTTCAAGTTTTTTTGTACTATTTATACTTTTTAAAATATTAAGCTTTTAGACACTTTTTTTTAACATTGAAGTCAATGAGAACATCCTTTTTACCGCTTCAAATCACACGTGCTGCCAAAAGTTTCAGCTCCTTCATACTTTCACTTACAGACACCAAACAAACTTTAAAACGGTCACATTCAGCTATCCGGCTATGACTTTTCAGATTGATATCTTTTATAGTTTTTGTGAAAAAGCAATTTATGTTTAGTGTTTTTTTCAGAAAATGTAATCGATTATAATGTATCCCTATGGAGGTGTTTTAGAGGGTGTCATGTGACCATTACAGTGCAGATCATTGAAAAAAAAATTATCTTTAAAAAAAAGGGGGAACAAATTGCTCTCGCGCCCACAAGATCTACTTGTCATACACAATTTATATATCAAAACATAGGTATTTTTGTCTGGTTTCAGGCAATGTGATCAGTTTTGTGATACGCATTTTATTTTTAGTTCGTGGAGCTTCTAAAGGACAAGAGTCCCAAATTTTCTCTCATTGACTGTAATGTTAAAAAGTCTAAAAAATTTCCCAGCAAAACGCACAAAGACACTCTTTTTTAAATGCCCAAATTTTTAAGTTTATCAACATAAATTTTATACCGATTCGTTCACAAAAGCCTTGTGTTTCAAACGGTGAAGTCGCTGTATCGATCGCATGTACGGTTGTGGATTTATTAAGGTTTGTTTGAAGGCTTAATTCATGTATTTGATCTGTGGATTTAAAAGCGTTTGTAATGGTATTTCTTTCCATAAATAGCTTTCTTTACCTCAGTGCAATATTCCTCCTCACTGACCTGGGGGGGGGGGACCTCTTGAGGGGGGAGGGGCGACCAGGAAGTCAGGATACTCTCTACTTTGCAGATAGAGAAAGGAGTTGTGTGTCCTAAAGATAGTGTAGTGGTTATGGTGAATGGCTTTGGTGCGGGCTCAGCAATTCAGCTATTCAGCATTCTCACGCGCATTTTCCTCAGGAAATGCATTTTCTAGTTGCTTTTGAGTTTGTAATAAGTTGTTCACTGCACTGCATGTGTGTGATATTCAACAGTTTAATCACCGGACATCACTGCATTGTATATGTATGGCATACACTGGTTTATTCACCTGATATTATTGCATTTTATATGTATGGTATACATTGGTCTAATCAACTGTTATCATTATTTCAAAAATAGAGAATGAAACCCCTGATTGGACTTTTAAGGCACAGATAATAAGCAATGTGTACTATTTTGTAGTATTTATTTAGAAAATCAAACAATAAAATTAAATACAGAATTTTGCATGATCGAAAACAGGCATGATGTGTTGGTACATATGAGTAGAGAGTTGCAAATTAGCGTTGGATGGTATAGTTCGCAGGCTGTCCCAACGTTTCCGAGAGAAATAACTCTCCTTCTTCAGGGGTATACTGCAAAGTTACCAATTACTCTATAACAGAGATATGCAATTAGCGGACCTCCAGCTGTTGCAAAACTTACAAGTCCCATCATGCCTTTTCCTCTGGGTGTAATGCTTGTGCCTGTCAGAGTCTTGCTATGCCTCATGGGACTTGTAGTTCTGCAACAGCTGGAGGTCCGCTAATTGCATATCCCTGCTCTATAATGTATATAAAAAATGATGAAAATACAATCAATATCATTTATATATAGACAACGAATTGTGTGTGGAGTAATATATTTTGCATACTTACAGTTACAATGGACTGTATACTGTACAGAACTTTCTTGATCATGCAAATGGTCATTTAAAAACATAGGTTGACTGATGGTCCAGGGTGCACCGATGCGGTCAAAAACCATAAGGGGATATTGATGTAAGAAAAACGCCTGAAGAGTGAACAGGCTGCCCTCAGAAGGGAAACGCTACTGGAGCCAATGATCTCCCCGGGCCCTGAAATGTGGTACAATATATATTATTAATGTGGGTTTAAATAGGGATTTTGTGTATAGTTGGTTGCTAAAGATTTTTATCAGAAAAGCACTGTAGTATTAAGAAAAATGTATATATATCCGTATGAATTGTTTAATTCAAAATCAACAACCATTGGATCATTGTAAAACTTGTATCTGTGAAATAGTTTAACAATTTGTTAGCTTAATTTGAATGTTGAAATATTTGCTGTAGGGTGCAGTGTTGATGAAGTACCGCTAGATGGCGCTTGTAGCTAAAATAGCAGATTAGATGAAAATTACAGAGTCAGGTGTAGAGTGTTTGTATGGTTGCTATGGAGTGCAATGCTCATCAGTTGTCACTGAATGGCACAAGGAATTAATAGTGGAAAGATAAATACAACTTCCACAAGGATAAGATTGCATGGGCATTTAAGCAAGAGATTTAGTGTGTGTGAAGAGAATAGCAACATTTAAACAATAGAGTATATATACTTCAAAAGAGGGACAGGGGTTACCTTGTATTGCACGGTGTGGAGGAGCAGTCATCTAGTCCAGACTGGAGCTGGAACCTAAATGACCGCCTCCACACTATTACACTTTATACCCCCCTCACGCCAATCAGCGATGCACGCTGTGGGGATCCCAGCTATGCTTGCACGGCTAATGAGGGAGGTAGTGGGCTGAACGGGGGACTGGCTCCCTGAGCTGTGTGTGGCGCGCGCACGTCGCGAACGCGCATTCGCGTGCAGCGGGGTGACGCGCCACAACAGGGCCCACCGACGCAGAGGCTCCACCGTGCACACTGGGCATGTGTATAGGAGGAGCAAGATGGCTCCTGGACACACAAGAATTGTATGCCAGGTCGCCATCTGATGCCGCCGAACAGTCTTAAAAAATGCTGGGTAGCAATTCTGCGCCGGGCAGCGCTTCAAAAAAGTATTGAGGTGGCTAAAAGAATTACTGATATTCATTGCTATCAAGCAATGGGTGCGAGTGCGTGGAGCGCCATCTAGTGGCGATAAGTGAAATTCCATGGAATGAGCACACACAATACATTCTGGACCAGAAAGTAAACATATGTTATTTAGGCAGTTACCATAGAGTCAAACAAAGATAAAATAAGAAAGGGAAAGAGAGGCATAGAGCGTATACAATTTGCAATGTAGAACATGACTCAAGATTGCATGGCAAGGTGAAGTACATGATGGTTCTTAGTTTAACTCATTATGTATTGTAGCCAGTGAGTATAAAAATATATATAGAAAAACAGTGTCAAAAAAAGACTCTCTATTTTACATGGCCTAATACTGAGTACATTAATATACAAGCAATATCATATAGATGTAGGTATATGCATTATGTTCTACATAGACGTTAATATAGGGAAGGAGGAAGGTGATGGCCTAAAATACCTCGAGCGGACAGAATGTGGTTATGCAGATAAAGAGATTTATATGAATTATTTTTCCATACCTCCAGAGGAAAAAACATCTAGGTAGGGCTTGAAGCATATAGCTTCATTGAGCCCAGGGGGCGAGGTGGCTTGTAACATATATATCCACCGCAGTTCCAGCTGGAGGAGAGTTTTGTTCCAATACTGCACATGTATATTGTTTGATATATTCACAATTATTCTAACTTTGAAATATTTAGATATGTATCAGGTTATCTATGCACTTTAGATCACCCATTTAAAATTTTAAAATTTCACTAGCGCTGCACCATCTTTTTTTCCAAAGGCAAAAGGGAACCTGTCTGCTTCCGAGGTCTGTAAGTAATTATTTAAAAAAAAAAAGTAAAAGTGCAACATGTATAGCATGTTGTAAGTGTTGAGAGGAATACAGAGCAGTCTTTATAAAAAAAACGTGTTTGGGGACTGGATCTCCGCTTTAAGGATTGTAAAAAAAATCATGGTTTCAGAATATGTTGGCTAGGGATGAGCTTTGCGTTCGACTTAAACCCATGTTCGACTCGAACATTGCCTGTTCGATTGTTCGTCGAAATTCGAACTATACGGGTTGTTTGCGCCAAATTCGAGTGATACGTCACGGTCCATAATTGATTGCGTGCTGATGATTGGCCAAGCATGCACTATGACCCGCATGCTTGGCCAATCACAGCGCGCATAAAACGGAGAGCCATAATTGGCCAAAGCCAGGGTGGCTTTGGCAAATTATGGCTCAGGGCTATAGCACACGCCCCACACTATACAAGACAGCCTGCAAGGCGGCCTCATGTAGTGTGTTGCGGCATTGTTAATGAAAAGATCAGTCAGTCAGAGAGAGAGACAGTGTATTTTTTAGTAGATAGATAGATAGAGCAGGCAGGCTAGTCAGTTTAGTTAAATTTACAGTGTGTAGAGGATATATATACATCCCAGGAGTTGTACATATATTTATACACTGTATAGTTTACCTAGATCAGCTATTCCTATTTGTCAGGCAGTAGATTGTGCTAGCTGCAGTGTTCTAACATGTTGTATTGCCCGTGTGCTGTATAGTTTGCATCTAAATGTACTTAGTGTTTACTGCACTTGTGCTGTTTAGTTTGCACCTAAACATACTTGATGTTACTGCACTTGTGCTGTTTAGTTTTCACCTAAACATACTTGGTGTTACTGCACTTGTGCTGTTTAGTTTGCACCTAAACGTACTTGGTGTTACTGCACTTGTGCTGTTTAGTTTGCACCTAAACGTACTTGGTGTTACTGCACTTGTGCTGTTTAGTTTGCACCTAAACGTACTTGGTGTTACTGCACTTGTGCTGTATAGTTTGCACTTAAACCTACTTAGTGTATACTGCAAGTGTGCTCTGTAGTTTGCACCTAAACCTACTTGGTGTATACTGCAAGTGTGCATATTAGTTTGCACATAAAGCTACTTGGTGTGTACTGCACATGTCCTCTGCAGTTTGCACCTAAAGCTACAAGGTGTGTGTACTGATTTTGTCCTCTTCAGGCCATTATAATGTCTGGAAAGACAACAAAGAGAGGCAAAGAGTCACGAGGGCAAGCAGGCTCTGCATCTAGAGGCAACAGTGCTGGTGGTGGACACGGTGCATCCTCTACAGCATGTGGCCATTGCACACGCTCGTCCTTCTTTTCGGGAGCTGGCCGGGTTGAGCCTCAACATGCAGACAAATTGGTAGAGTGGATGACCAAGCCATCCTCATCCTCTCTCGCCCAGGCTCAGGGTACTTTGTCTGGCAAATTAGCTGCCAAGGCGTCCTCTTCCCTCTGCTCAATGGCATCACTTACTCCTTCCCTAGTCCCACCATGTCCTCCTGAGGAGTCCCCTGAACTGTTTCAACACAGTGTTGGGTACATGCTGCATGAAGATGCGCAGCGTTTTCAAGGCTCCGATGATGGAACACAATTAGAGGAAGGCAGTAATGTGAGCCCAGAGAGAGGGGGTGCCCGAGAGGGACAGCAATCTGGCAGTCATGTTCCCCCAGCTGCAGCATACTGCCAGGTTTTCGACAGTGATGAGGAGGGAGGAGATGATGAGGTCACTGACTCTATGTGGGTGCCTGATAGGAGAGAAGAGGAGGAGGAAGAGGCACAGACACATCTCCAAAGAGGCAGGATGCCCTCCAGGGGCCAGCTTAAGGGCAGCACACCAACTGCATTACATCACAGAGCTACGCCTGTGCAGGGCGCTGCTGTGTCTCAACGTTACTGCAAAATTCTTTGGTGTGGGCCTTTTTTGAGACATGTGCATCAGATCGCACCGTTGCTATTTGCAACATATGTCTCAAGCGTCGGGGGCGTTCCCGGAAGCGAACGGAGAAGGACGTACTCCAGCAAGGCTCCACAAACCCAGGCCTAATCTCCTGCCATCCGTGACGGGAGGCTGCTCCAGCCTTCTAAAAAATAATTTCCCTGGCTCCTGAACCTCTCCTGGACAGGTACATACCTGTATGGTGACCCCTGGACGGCTGCCTGCCTAAAAATTCGTCCTGCTGCCGGATCAGCCCACGGACGAGCCGCCGCCATCTTGGGGCCTGCGAAGCATCCACAGGCATCGGGCTCGAGTATCGCGGCTGCGATACGATCGGGGCCCACCAGCGGGCGCATCGGCACCTCAGTACCATCTCCGCATCTCTCCCTTGGTCCCCGGAGCCCTCTAACCTATTGCTCGCTGTCCGCGAGCGCCGCTATTCTCCCCGTCCGGGCACCTGAGCTGGGAAAGGCCGCGGCTTCGGCCTAGTCCTGGAAGCGGCGGCCATCTTACTTCATCCGACGACGGATCCGGAGCTTCTCCTCGGCCTCCCTGCTACTGGGACCTCTGGTTACCACCTCCAGTACCTCTGGACACCTTTGCTGTGCCTCCTAGACCCTGCACCTCTGTCCAGGTTAGTCCATGACTCTGGCCTAGCCTCCCATCGGCGGCCATCTTGCTTATTACTGAAGGTATTATATATACCGCAGGCCCTCTCCTCCACAGAATCAGCTACCCCTTGCTGCATACCCCTTCTCAGGAGACATAAGCTGCCATTTCAATTACCATTTCTAAATACAAACGTTAACCAGTGGTAATTGTACAGGCTTAGCGAATGCACGGTGGTCATCTTGGTGTGCCTTACCCTCTTGCTTATGGAAATTTTCTCGTCTCTAACGCTGTTATCCCCTGCAAGTGACTTAACCCCCGCCATCCTTGACTCTCTCTGAAGTATGACTGCGGACTGCGTAGTTAGTTATTTTATTTTTCATATGGCACTAAGAGGTAATGCTTAAGCCGGACCCTGCCTAGCTGCCGACCTGATTTCAAATAGCAATGCCAGCAAAAGGCTCTGCCTCCCGTTCATCGATAAACAAACGGTCCGCTAAATCTTCAACTGTACATCAGACTCCTGTTGGCTCCATCAAACGCTTTCTTGCGGCTGAGAGGGCGGGCCCTGGCTCTATGAGTGCTAAGACCAGGGCATCGAGGTCTCTCATCTCGCCAGCTTCTCACACTGCCTCTATCCGCGAAAGTTCACCGGCCTCATCCTGTGGATCGGAGATAATGGATGATCCTGGTTCTCCTACTGGTTCTGAAATGTCCTCCTTTCTGCTTGAATTCAGAAAAGAAATGGCGGGTATGTTCCATGATATGGAGAAGTCGATCAAAAAAGACATTTCTGCGGTCCGAGCGGACATGGCTCCCCTCCTCGACAGGGTTGAGGAAACGGAACAGCGTCAAGACTTGCATGAAGTGGCTATTAAAGAGCTACAGGACACTGTTACCCAATTGTCATATGCTCACAGGGCCTCACTATATAAACTTGAGGACCTCGAGAACCGTAACCGCAGAAATAACTTGCGTATCCGTGGCCTACCGGAAGCAACTGGAGATAATGATCTGGAACCCCTCGCTCCGTGGCATCCTCAACACCATTTTAGGCAGACCACCTACGGATCCCCTGCGGTTTGACAGAGTCCACCGTGCTCTTCGACCCCGTAACCTCTCTTCTGATCTGCCCAGAGATGTGATTTGCCGTCTCCACTACTTCGAAGAAAAGAACGCTATCATGATCAAATTGCGGAACACCCCTAATATTGACTTTGATGGAGCTATTCTTCAAATTTTTCCGGACATATCTAAAGAAACTCTAGATCGCCGCAGGGCCCAAAAACCACTTTTGGAGAGACTGAGAAGTGATGGAACTACCTATAGATGGGGATTCCCAGCAAGCTTAATTGCGACCAAGAATGGTCGATCGACCACGCTGCGCTTTCCTGAGGAACTTCCTACCTTCCTACAAGATCTCCATTTGCCACACATGGAGCTCCCAGGCTGGCAGAACCCCATTCCCACTTTTTCTGCTCTTCGCTCCTCCCAATGGCAGAAGACCCCTGCTAAGCTACGGAAGGTTTCTACTCCGAGCTCGTCCAAGAAGAATGGGTGAGGTACTCCTGGGCACCCAGTTATTTTTCCTATTAGCAATTCTCCTTACGGTGGCAAAGATGTGTTTTTAAGTTTGTTATTTTTTTCATTGTTTTTTTTTGAAGTTCCTTTGCCGCTTTGAACACTTGATGGTTCATTTTTGAAATTGGGACTTGTTTAAACCGTGTTGCTTCCTATTTTGAGCATTGCTGAATGTACATCACATCACCTGATAGGCTAACCTAGTGTTTGGAGAATGCTAAGTTTATGTTTTATGCGTTGCTAATTTCTTTCAGTTATAATTACCTTTATTTACAGGTCGGCAGCTGGCGGGGCCTCTGGCTCCACGTTGATACACTTGCCG
The DNA here is from genome assembly GCF_905171775.1 of Rana temporaria. NCBI lineage: Eukaryota > Metazoa > Chordata > Amphibia > Anura > Ranidae > Rana > Rana temporaria. The sequence continues at coordinate 351,153,661 of NC_053490.1, forward strand.
GGGACATTGTTTTTCCCCCTTCTCCTCCTGGGGTTGCTGGGAAATGGTGGTCTTTATCATTCTCCTGATGTTTTTTATCTTCAAATTCTTTCTGACCGCCCGATCCCTTCATCCCCACTGGGACCACCGCAGATTTTTGCGTGATTGTTACCTTACTCCCAATCGTTCTACAAAATGTTGTCCTGATACTTTTGTACTTTTCCTCTTTTCTTTTTCATTCCCCCTCTTATCTCCTTTCTTTTTGCCCTCTCTCTCCCTTCCCTCTCCTCTCCCCTCTCTTTTTTGCTGGGCCGCATGGCTGTATGACATGTTCACTTGCTTCTTCCTGGAACCATGGCTACTTTAAAAATCTCCTCTTATAATGTACGAGGCCTAAGTGTGGCCGCCAAGAGACATCAAGTTCTCAGAGCAGGCCGAACTTCGTAATTCTCGATCGCTTTCCTTCAGGAAACTTATTTGACCCACGCTACATCTGTGAAACTCTATTCACCACACTTCCCGCATTGGTACTATAGCCTATCTGACACTAACAAAGCCAAAGGAGTGGCCATTGGTTTCAGTAGGAATGCATCATTTCGTTTTACAGACATGCTTACGGACGACCACGGTCGCTATCTTTTTGTCAAGGGATTCATAGGTAACACTAGATGTACTCTGGCCAATATTTATTGCCCTAATCATAATCAAACCCTTTTTTTTACACAAACTCTCACAAAGCTCTCACAATTCGCCGAAGGCTTGATCGTTCTCGCAGGAGACATAAATATGCCTCTAGATCCTACGATGGATACTTCCTTGGGTCGGTCAGGTATTCCATTCAAGCGGCTAGCGCAAGTAAAGAAAAAACTCTTTGATCTCCAACTTATAGATGCTTGGCGTCTCATGCATCCTACGGATAGAGATTATTCCCATTTTTCTGCACCCCATAACTCTTATTCTAGAATAGATAATATCTTCTTAGATCATTTCCACCTTCCCTTCCTCCGCTCAGCCTGTATAGGCACTGCCTCTCTCTCTGATCATGCTCCTGTTTCCATATGCCTGACTATACCAGATTTACCTCACCGCCCTAATAACTGGAAACTCAACGACTCCCTCATCACGAATTCGATAGAGATATCCGCCTTAACCAAAACACTTTCCCAATATTTTGAGGAAAACTCTGTCTCAGGCACCTCTCCATCTCTTTTGTGGGAGGCGCATAAGGCGCTAATAAGGGGAAATCTTATCGAATTGGGTGCAAGGAAAAAAAGAGAACATGGTCAGCAGCTCAAACAGGTCTTGCATCAGATTGCTGAGTTGGATAAACAACATAAACTTTCTCTCCACGTTTCACACCTAAAAGCCCTTACCCTTAAAAGAGAAGAACTCAAAACTCTCCTTGCCCTTGAAACTAGACGAAAATTTCACTACATTTCCCAGAAAGTATATGAATGGGGTAACAAACCGGGGAAATTATTGGCTAGGTCACTTACTTATACCCAAAGTGAAACTGCCATCAGGAGATTTAGTACACACCACCCCCCAAATATCACGAGCCTTTAAGGAATTTTATGCTGACTTATATAACGTGGAAGGTGGTTTGGCCTCTTTATCTCTTGCCGAAAAACGTAAACGAATCCTCGCCTTTCTTAGACAAGCCAATCTCCCTAAGCTTTCAAAGTCCGCCCTTAGCGCTCTTGAAGCGGATTTCTCCGTGGAAGAATTTGATTTAGCACTCAAGTCCTCCTCTTCCGGTAAAGCCCCTGGCCCTGATGGCTTCACCCTCCTATATTACAAAACCTTTAGAGATGTCTTATTCCCCCACCTTGTAACCTACGCAAATTCTGTTTCCCGTGATTCCCCCCTTCGACCTGAATCATTATCCGCCCACATCACGGTTATCCCTAAACCTGATAAGGACCCTACCCTATGTAGCAGTTATAGACCCATCTCCCTTTTAAATGTTGACACCAAACTCTTTGCCAAGGTAATAGCGAATAGATTGCTTCCCCTTCTACCTAAGTGGGTCTCGGCTGATCAAACCGGTTTCATTCCAAATAGAGAGGCGAGAGATAATTCTCTCCGTACTCTGTCACTGATCCATTATGTGCGGAAGTGTTCCCAGCCCACCCTTCTCCTCTCCACCGATGCTGAAAAAGCATTTGATAGGGTGGACTGGGAATACCTTAAAACTACTCTCTGTCATTTTGGCCTTGGTCCTAAGATGCTCTCTCGTATCTTCTCCCTTTACTCCAACCCTACCGCACAAGTACGTATCAATGGTTCCTTAAGTGATCCATTTACGCTACATAACGGAACCAGACAGGGTTGCCCTTTATCCCCCTTGTTGTTTGCTATTTCCCTTGAACCCTTTTTGGCTTCTGTTAGGAATAACAGGGGAATTCATGGTATCCAGGTCGGCGCTAGAATACATAAATACGCAGCCTATGCGGATGACGTTTTATTCTTTATCCAACATCCACGTATTTCACTGCCGAATCTGATGTCTGAATTCTCCTCATTCCAAGGTCTCTCCAACTTTAAGATTAATCTTTCAAAATCCGAAATTTTAAATATAACAGTTCCCCAACGAATGGCTGATCAGCTGAGACCCCTATTTCCCTTTCGCTGGGTTCCATCGCGCATGAAATATCTTGGCATTTATTTGACTCCCCACCTCCATTCTCTCTTTAGACATAAAAGGGTCTATATCCCTCTTCTAAATGCCATTAAGGATGATCTCCGGAAGTGGTCTTCCCTCTCTCACTCTTGGCTAGGTAAGGTCAATATAATAAAGATGAACATACTCCCCCGTATTCTTTTCTTGTTACAAATGATTCCCTTGAAGATCCCAATAGGTTTTTTTACCCTTTTACAAACCATGGTCTCTCGCTTTATATGGAGGGATGGGCGTCCCAGGGTTTCTAGGGAGACTCTTTACAGAGCCAAATGTTCAGGGGGACTGGCTTTACCTAATTTTAAAGCTTACTATCAAGCAGTTATATTAGCACGTATAGCGGATTGGAAATATTATATAATATATATTGCGCTGAATATTAACTAAGATAATGTGAAAACCAAATTATGCGTGATACAATATGTACACAGATCCACAAACAAAAAGAAAAAACAATTAGTCCAATTGTATGGATACACCAGTGTTTCTTCCGTGAACAACACCCTGTGTAATGATTGAGAGATGTGGGATCTAATCACACTATGTGGACATCTGTTTCATATGTGCAGCGCTTCCTCCACACTGATACAGCTCATAGAAAAACAAGAGAAAAGATCTTCATAGCGCAAATAGCATGAACAAATATGGGTAACAAATTCCTGACTAGGTCTCACTCACGAATCCACCGAGTTTAAACAGCATTTAAGGACAACCAAGCACCAATCCTTCAAATTAAGCCGCTCAGCGTCTCTGATGCACTCTCCTCATTCGAATCTCAGATCCGTCCCGCTCGTAACTCCTCCCCCACGCGTTACGTCACTAGACACGTGACTTAGTCATGGGTAACTGCTTGCCAGGTCTCAGCTGATGTTATTTATAGTCAGCGAGATACTCAGGCACTAACGGGATATGCAGTAAGGGAGTGTTTCATCTTACATCATCGCAGGCTCATAAGGATTGGTAACATATTCATATGTATAATTTTTAATACAAGTACAATTTAAAATACAAGTACAATTTAAAATTATTATTTAAAAACAATCAATTCATATTCGACAACTGGGGATATGTATATATACATAGCAGCCTTCAGTGGTCACAAGTGGTACAACACTATAACCTCCAAACATTAGCAATATGTGTGGACAACTGTGGGTATATGACAGCCTCCAATGGTCATTAGTGGTACTACACATGAATTTATAAAAGAGAAACTCCAGCAACTTCTCAATACCCATATTTGCCGACCATAATAAAAACTAAGATCAACATAGAATATGCATTTACAACCATAAAAAATACATATTAAAATTTAGATTTAAAATTTAAAAATTTAGAAATTTAGAAAAAACAGAGAGGACATTATCTCAAACATACACATATAGATAAAATATGAAAAATGCATAAAAAATTATATATAAAAATATATATATATATATGTATAGAGATCAATAATCAGAGATGAAACAATTGAGATCAAATTCAATATTTAACCCATTTGGTGATAATGATCTCATTTCATGTATCCATCTTGATTCAGTCTGACTCAATTGCCGTACCTTGTGACTCCCCCCTCCAGTGTGGGTTATATTGGCAATAGCCCAAAATTTGAGATCTTTGGGATTATTTTGATGACACATAGAGAAATGCCGTGACACATTATGGTCAGGGAAGCCCTTTTCAATATTTTGAACATGCTCCCTCAGACGTTTCCACAAGGGCCTTTTGGTACGGCCAATGTACTGAAGAGAGCATGGACATTGTAAGGCATAGACTACACCCTCAGTTCTGCATGTTATTAGATCTTTGATTTGGTATTCCGTTTGAGTAACATTAGATACAAAACTGGAGCATTTTTGTCCATTGAAATTAGTCTTTTTGCAGGCAAAACATCTTTTACAAGGAAAAAAACCTTTTCCTTGGAAGAAAGTTAGTCTGTTAGATTTAGTAGGGGGATCCGGTACATTTTTAGCCACTAAGTCTCTTAAAGTGGGTGCCCGTCTATAGATTATTCTTGGCATACTTGGCAATATACATTGTAATTGTTTATCCGCCTGTAATATAGCCCAATGCCTTTTGAAGATAGTCTCCACTTGTTTATATTGGACGTTGTAGTTCAGAATGATTGGTACTTGGTCATCCAAAGCTGTTCTTTTGATCCTATCTTCTATTAGTGTTTCTCTGGGTATTTCCAACACTTTTTGGATCTGTGTATGTATAAAACCAGTGTCATATCCTTTATTCACGAACTTTTCACCAATCATATTAGCTTGGTCCATGAATATTCGTGGGTCCGTACAGTTTCTACGGATTCTGATCATTTGCCCCTTCGGGATATTTATTAACCAGGGGTCATGATGGCAGCTGTCTACCGGTATATAGCTATTTCGTTCAACCGGTTTGAAATAAGTCTTAGTGGTAATTTGTTGAGCTTCAAGTGTGATTTCTAGGTCCAAAAATTGTATAGTTTTCTCATTAATCATGTGGGTGAGTATAATGTTTTTCTGGTTCATATTGAGTTTTTCAAAAAATTGGATCAACGAACCCTCATCACCACTCCATATGAGAATGCAATCATCAATGAACCTTTTATAGAGAACTAATTGCTCGGGTGGGTCTTCATAAATAGCAGTTTCCTCCCACTCAGCCATAAACACATTGGCAACACTTGGCGCATATTTTGCCCCCATACCTATGCCATTCAATTGGCGATAGTATTTCTGTCTATGCCAGAAATAGTTGTGTTGTAGGCCGAATGCCAAACATCTCAACACAAACCTATTTTGTTTCGACACAAGTGACCCAAATTTATTCAATGCCCATTTTGATGCCTGAATCGCCTCTGCATGGTTAATGATCATGTAGAGCGAGGACACATCAGCAGTGGCTAATAGATATTTCTTAGATCTATCTATCCTCACTGTATCTAAAATCTGAATCAGATGTTTCGTGTCCCTTAGGTAGGCCCTTGTTAGTGGGACTAATGGCTGAATAAACTTATCTACATATTGTCCAAGTCTTGAATTTATGGACTGAATTCCATTGATAATGGGTCTGCCTGGAGGTCTGAGTGGGTCCTTATGAATCTTTGGTATTGTATAAATTATAGGCACCCCTGCAGTTTTCTGGAACCAAATATTTTTGTTCTCTTTTATGAAGTACTCCTTTGTCCCTCCCTCTTTGGATCAAATCAATTAGTTCTTCCTTATATTCACATGTAGGGTTTTCCCCTGAGCTTAATATATTATTTTGATCTTCCAGTTGGCTTTCCAATTCTTCAAAATAATATTCCTTGGATAATACCACTATAGCTCCTCCTTTGTCCGCAGGTCTAATATGACTTGTTTATTGTCCTCCAGTTCCTTTATTCCTTTGTGTATATATTTGGGATCTGGGATTTTTTTAGTTTTTAATTTCTCTAGGTCCCTCAGAACCATTTTGTTAAAAACTTGAACATGTTCATTATTGTGAACCTGGGGATTGAATAATGACTTATTTCTTAATTGACTATGCTGAACTCTCCCCAAAAGGGTTTGGTCCGATGCTCCCTTTATGGGTTGACTCATCATATATTTCTTGATATTTAATTTCCTGGTATATTTTTGTATATCCACATATACATCAAATTTGCTCAGATTTCGTTTTGGAGCAAACTTGAGTCCTTTATCCAAAGTTAAAAGTTCCGTACGTGTTAGTTCTACCCCACTAATATTATAGATCCCTTCCCCTACTGGACCTTTCTTCTTTTGGATCTTGTATCCACCTCTGCAGCCTCTCTTTCGTTGGGACTTCGCGGGTGTGTCATTTGTTCGTATCGTGGAGGTGTTCTGTCGCTCCGACGATACTCTAAAAAAGATCTAGAGTCATTTTCCTCTCTGTAATTACCCAATGGTTCATATTTATTATACATTGGGACGGGACTTCTTCTATTATCATATTGATGATAGTCCCTAGGAGTTGAGCTCCCTTGTTGGTATTGTTGGGGCGGGGCTCTCGACTGTTGCTGTGAATGATTATCCCTGGATCCTATAGTCATGGCTATGGTACTGATGTTCCTGTTGATAACCATATTGATGCCCCCCTGATTGGTCCGGTCGATTTTGTGGAGCTTTAGATTGTTTTTTGGTTATTTTTATTTTTCCAAAAAGCCTTTTTGGGTGATTTTGACCTTGGTTTTTGATTGCTTTTATTACCCCACCAGGGTTTTGGAGTCCTAGGTTCATTCTGATCGTTTCTTGTAGATCGACCTTGACTATTGGGGTATTGACCATTAGGGTTATCCCTAAAGGGTCTTCCATATTCCCCTCCATTATGACTGGTGGGTTCTGGAGATCTATATCTCATCTCCCTCCTAGGCGATACTAAGCGTACCTCCCTTTCTGGGGATGATGAGACTGATCCCCTTTTACCATCCTTAAGGTTAATCTGCCATTTAAAGATCTGGTGCTGTTGGTAATCATACGTGTCCCTGAGATATTTTCTCTTCTTCCGTTGTTTGATCTCAAGATCCTTTTGCTCCAATACTTTGTTAAGTTGAGCAGTGAGTGTTATAAAAGAAGGAGTATCCTTATGTCCTTCTAGGAATACTTTACATTCAGCAATTTGTTTATTAATTGTTGCAATTTTTCTTTGTTTCCGTTTCATTATAATTGCACTAATTCAAGCCCTTTTTCATTAAAAAACTTGTACCATTCTTCTATAGAGTCCTGGTCTAAAAGGCCATCATTAATTGGTACCTCCCATCTGAGTCTCCGGGGTACAATACCCTCTTTGATATATTGTTCATGAGTGGTTAAATCCCACCATATGCTAACCCTTTTCTCCATTAAATGGCCAAACTTTCTAAAGGTAGTATCAAGATCTCCTACTTCAGAAACAGGTTTGGTGGTAAACACATCTTTCAAATCAACTGTGCGGTTTTCCATAAATTTAAATATATCCATAATAGCTGCTGAATAGTGATAAAGTGACTACTGTGAAAAATGTGAAAATGGTACTACAGCGCTAATTAAATATTTAAAAAAAATGTCATTAACAAAATAACCAAATAAATTGGATTGGAAATATGCTGCCACCTCCAAATTATGGGTTCAATTGGAACATTCTTTATGTGGCTCTGATCTCTCTGTGACCCCTTGGATCCCACGTTTTTTTCGAAATTTATCCCCTAATACCTCACCTCTCACCTTATCTTCCCTACAAATCTGGGATGATCTACATAAGAAATTTAAGTGGTCTTATAACTCCCCATTAACTCCCTTGATGTCTCACAGATACTTCGCCCCGGGTCTCCTTGATTCGGGCTTTCAGAAATGGTCACCGGATGGCCCTCTCTTATTGTACCATGTTGCCTCCTCCAATTGTCTTAAACCCTTGTCTGAGATTCTGGGTCACAATTCACCCTCATTCTTGGACAAGTGGAGATACAAGCAATTGAGTAGTTTTTTCCATACATTGCCACGTCCCTTAAGAGGTATCTCAGATCTCAACAGCATAGAACAGATTCTTCTGCCTAGGGATCCTCCTACACGTTCTATCTCCCAATTCTACAAAGCCCTCCTGGACTTACAATGCCCTTTGTATCCAGAATATATATCCCGATGGGAGAAGGATTTGGAGATTACTATTACTGATAAAAAAAAGGATAAGATACTTAAGCTTACACATGTCTCTTCCCTGGCTTCTTCCATGACTGAATCTAACTTCAAGCTCCTAACTAGATGGCACCTCACTCCTGCCAAGCTTCACCGTATGTTCCCTAGTAATTCCCCACTCTGTTGGAGGAATTGCGGTCAAATTGCCACCCATGCCCACATTTGGTGGTCTTGTCCCCTCATTCGCCCTTACTGGACAGAAGTCTTAAACTTGATATCTCAGATCACTGAGGGTACAAATCCCCCTTGGAACCGTGGACGGTTCTCTTCCACGCCACCTCTAGGCCCATTGGCAAATACAAGCGTTCAATCACTCCACAACCTTCTTAATACAGCCAAAGCCATTATCCCTCGTCTCTGGGGTCAACCTGAAACTCCTTCCATTAAAACATGGTTACAAAAGATTTCTGAGGTTAGCCTCATGGAAGAACTCACTCACATTGCAAGAGACACCAGTGAACAACACTCCCGAATCTGGGCGTCCTGGTCTTCATTCATCTCTACACAGTGCTATTTAGATAGTATTTCTTCGCCCCCTTACGGGTCTGAAGCCACATGAGGCGGTCTTTCACCAAATTGTGACCCTTTATCCCACTCCCTGACATGATTTTCCCATTACTCTTGATATCTTACTAAATAAGTCCGATTAGTGATATGCTTGATACGATTGCCATGTGACCCAGCTCTCCCTCCCCGCCCTTTCCTACCCTTCCCTGCTTACCCATCCTACATCCCTCTAATCTCTTTTTCTCCATCTTTTTCCTATCCTCTTTTCTTTTTTCTTTTTCTTCATTATAGACAAATTGAAATGCTTGTGTTCTCTATGATGCATCATTTGGTATACTTTCCATTTACTACTCTGTATTGATGCCTATTTGGAGAGTTGACTTACTTTTATTGTATTGTCTATTTCTATCAATAAAAAAATATATTAAACAAAAAAAATATGTCTCAAGCGTATCTCGCGTGGCCAAAACATCACCCGCTTGGGCACCACATGCTTGACCAGACATATGTCGACCTGCCATGCAGTTCGTTGGCAAGCATACCTGAAAGACCCACACCAAATAAAGCGGACCTCTCCTTGCCCCTCATCAGCTGGGATCTCCAATCCCACTATACCCTCAGTCCTCTCTGAAGCCTGCACTGATAGGACTGAGGGTGTAAAATTTGGTGTCTCACAACCTAGTTAGTACATGCGGGCAATCTACTATCTTAGGTGTGGTCACGTTTGGATAGTCATGCTGTAAGGGTCCCTTGGTGGCCTAGGCAGGCTAGGAACCGATCCGTCCAAGGTGCTTCATAGCCAAAGTGGACGGTACCCGGGCCTCGGTGTGAAGAATGAGGTTTGGCCTATAATGCCTCTCCTCAGAGGGCTGGACCTTGGGTTCCAGAACTTTGGTGCCTTCCAAGGACCAAATGTTTTCTGCTGCCATGGTGCTATATAGGTCCAGGGGAGTGGTGCTCCTATTCACAGGACCCTGGTCCCTGAAGGTCTTTGACAAAACCCACAGTGAAGGGTGAAGGCTGGGCCTCTTGCTTTTTTCAATACCGTGCGGCGTGGAAAGGTAAGCTAAGGAGGTACTTACCGAACTTGGTTTAACGGTAAGTCCTTTATTTGGGGCTGTTAAATTAGCCTTTATTTTGCTTCCATGCATAAGGCGTATGTTTCCACTATGTCTTTTAGACAAGATGGTCTCTGCTATTTACCATACATTTAGTCCCCTGGCCGGGTGCCAGCTTTCGGGGTGACATATTGGTAATCAGAATTGTATATATGTATTACCCTGTTGTATGTACCTGTCATCCGTGTATCTAGCGCGGAGGTTCGTTCTGCCGCCACGGGACCGCTCCAGCTGCTCTTTGCCCTGAATGCTGTCCTCCCTCTGCTGCCTCCATCTTGGACGTATCGTGCACGCGTACACGGCTCTCGATTATACGTTCGGGAGACGTGGCTGCTAGAGGGGGGAGAAAGGGGCAGGCTGACATCCTCTCCAGCGTGTTGACGCAGAGGTTCACATAAGGGCTGAGGAATCCACAGGTCTATTGGAGCTCGAGGAGCAGTAACTGAGGCAGTGGCTCAGACGGATGCAGACGTTTTTTCTTCAGCTAGAATTGGCTGGTAAAGGTAGACCCCGTGGGGGACCAGGCTTGTTAGGCATACCTTAACTCTATAGTACCTGGAGCAGTATGGCGCCTAAGGGGGCGGGGACTGCAAAAGAATGCTAAAACTGCTTAAAAAACCTAGGGGATCCCCATCAGGTTCGAAGACCTTGGTCATACCTCTATGGTACAGTTCTCCCCTGAGATGCTAGGTATAATTGCCACAGGCGAGCCATCGGAGCCAGGTGCGGTAGCTAGTCCAACGCTTCCCCCCCCTGTCCTATGTCACAGAACAGGTGTTGGCTTCTACCCTTGGGGGGCTGGAGCAAAGACTTACGGCCTTAATTGCTGCTTCCTTGTTCTGATAGGAAGCGGGGCAAGATCCCCCTCTCCCCGGGGCTAGTCTCTGGGCCCTTTGAGTTTTTCCTCAGAAGGGGATGTTTTAGGGATCAGCCTGATGAGGAACATGACGGGTCTGGCTCAGAGGAGTCAACTATTGAGGAACCTTTTTCTGCATCCAGGCTGAAAAGCTTTGGATCCAGTCTTTGACGGAAATGGTTCGCTCGGCATTTAATTTGCCTCTCCCAGAGCCAGCGGTTAATGCTGTGTCCTCTTAGGCTCCCTGAAGCTCCACAGTCAGGGTTTTTCTTCACAGTTCATCCTCTACTTGAGGACTTGATTTATCAGACTGGGTACGTCCTGACAGGGTTTTTGTTCCTCCTAGGAGGTTTTCAGTTCTCTACCCGATGGAGAAGAGGTTCACCAAGAAGTGGTCGATACCGGTTGTAGATGCAGCCGTGGCATGTGTGAATAAGACCTTGACCTGCCCTGTGGATAACATCCAGATGTTCAAGGATCCGGCCCACGGTGGGGCGTGGCCAGGACAGGCATGTGAGAGGACGCATCTCTCACAGCTCCCAGTGCTGATCCGGTATTGATCCTCCCCCGGGCCGTTATTCCGGTTCGAGACCGCCATATGCTGGAAGCCAGCACTCCCGGGACCACAGCGGTACCACCACCGGCGTTGTGCACCAGGGGAAAGACCCGCAAAGGACAGGCGGAGATCGCGGGGATGGAGGCCCAAGATGACCCCACCATGTTTGTAGAGAACTGGCTGATTGAACTTTTTGGCAAGAATACGTTGTCACCATTTTTTGCGGTGGAAAGGGCCCACCGAGTACCTTCGCGCCCACCGCAGCAGGGGGGCCCCCCTAGATCCAACCTGGCAAAACTACTCCACTACCGGGACAGGGAAGCGGTGCTGCGTCAGGCTCGGGAGCGAGCTAACATCCAACATAATGGCGTCCGGGTGTCATTTTACCCAGATTTTTCGCAGGAAGTACTAAGGCGCCGGGCCAAATTCCTTGATGTAAAGAGGCGACTGCGACGTATACAACTCCCATATGCTATGCTCTACCCAGCGAAGCTCCGGGTGGTGGTGCGGGGTCAAGCCCAATTCTTTGAGTCTGCAAAGGAGGCCATGTCATGGCTGGATAGAAACGAACAATCTCTACAACGCCAAGTGCAGGAGGAGGGGGAGTGAGGCTTGAGCAAGTTATTTTTACTTTTTATTTCTTTGGTTTTGCCTCCAGACACTGAATATGCAAGATTGAAATGTTTCTATGCTTCACTGCTGTCTTTTTTAGGGGGGATCCCCTACTTTTTGCCTGTTTGAATACTTTTTTCACTTACCCTTTGGCCGGGGGACATTATGATTGGCAGCACATCGTGAGGAAAGCTGTTCTTAGTAAGATGATTATTGTGACTGGAGTAAGCCGACGTTTAGTCGCACAAAGTGCTGGAACCGCCCTGTTGGCGGACTTTGATGATTCGGGACCCGTTTGGTCCGCAAGTTATGCTTACTTTTGTTTTTCTAGCTACCATATGAAGACAGAGGTACAACTCAACAGACCTGGGCCGTTGGCCCTTACTCAAGATATTGTGCAGGAGTGGACAGAGATGGGGGGAGGCCCGTTTTCCCGACAGTGGGGTCAGACTGTATATTTTTGCACACAAATATATTGCTTTTTGATGTTGAAGGAAGACACCCATGGCTAAGGTATCTATTGTGTCATGGAACGTGAGGGGTATGCATTCTCCACTGAAACGCACGATGCTATTTATGTGTTTAAAAAAATTTCTGCCAGGGGTGATCTGTTTTCAGGAAACACACCTGACAGCGGAAACTGTGTGCTTTCTGAAATATGTGTGGGTGGGCAAGGCATATCACTCTACACACACCTCCTTCTCTAGGGGGGTGAGTGTACTAGTGCACAATGCCCTGGATTTCCAGGAAATTGACAGTGCTGTAGACTCGGAGGGTCGCTATGTATTCATCCATTGCAAAATTGGTACATTGATTTGTGTATTGGCGTGTGTTTATATCCCCCCGCCATTCACGGCAGCGGTGCTCAGGCTCCTCCTCTCTTTCTTGGAGGGCAGGCCGGAAGTTCCGTTGCTCGTGATCGGCGACTTTAATTGTTGTCTGGACCAGGTGGCGGATAGACACCCGGGCCCTAGACCCTCTGCCCTCGCTAGGAGTACTCCCCTGGCTCGGTTGTTGCAAGAGGTGGGCTGGGTAGATATCTGGAGGCACCGTAATCCCGGGGGCAGGCAGTTCACGTGCTTTTCGAAGACGCATGGCTGCCTGTCCAGGATAGACCTGGGGGTGGGTAACGCAAGCATGCTTCCACTGATAGCGGACCTGTCGCACAGGCCCCGTAGAGTGTCGGATCACTCGGCCCTGGTGGTGCAGCTCTGCGTGGCACCGCAGGGGAACCTGGTTAAGGCACCATGGAAGCTGAATGCATTTTGGTTGAAATTAATTAGATCCCATGCCGAAATAGAGGAGAGTATACGGAGGTATTTTGTTGCGGAGGAGGGGGTGGAACGAAATGTGCTACAGTGGGATGCCTTCAAAGCAAATCTTAGGTGCCTCCTCATACGGGAAGTGACTGGGGTGAAGAGGGCCTCTGCTGCATTACTGATAGAAGTGGAGAACAGGGTCCGGGAAATGGAGCGGGCTTACATTGCAGATCCTTCTGATTTGGCCAGGGAGTCCTGGCAGGCGGCTCAATCCGCCTACCAGCAGTTGCTCTCCTCGTCAGCAGAAAAGAAGAGATTCTTTGCCAAACAGGCGTTCTTTGAGGAGGGTGAGAAAACCGGCCGTATATTGGCACGGATTGCGAACTCCCATCAACGTTCCCCTGAGATAGGGGCTATTAGAGCTAGGTCAGAAGGGGTAGTCTCTCAGCCAGACCAGATTATGCAGGAACTGGCGGGTTTCTATGAGGCCCTGTACAGTTCCGGCGCGGCGTATACCCAGGAGGATCTGGAGTTATATTTGACCCAATTGACCTTCCCGGGACTGTCCGATAATCAGCGTACTTTGCTGGAGAAACCGGTTACTGTTGAGGAATTGCAAGAGGCAGTCAGTGCCTTCCCTAACTGTAAGGCCCCGGGGGAGGATGGGCTGCCCATGGAGGTATATAAACAGTACTCGGGGGTGTTGCTGCCGCAGCTTTTGCAGGTTTTTAACAGCGCCAGGGAGGGGGGGACTTTGCCCCCTTCCATGTCCAAAGCAAATATAGTACTGTTACTTAAGCCAGGCAAGGATCCCGTGGACCCGGGGGCCTACCGTCCCATTTCCTTATTACAGAGCGACGTTAAGATCCTGGCCAAGGTGCTCGCCATTCGGCTAAATGGGGTGGTGACATCTATAGTACATGGAGACCAAGCCGGGTTCATGCCTAACAAATCGACGGCGGTTAATTTGAGAAGGCTGTTCCTTAATATACAAGCGCGGGCGGACAACATGGGCAGTAGGGCTCTATTATCCTTAGACGCAACAAAAGCCTTCGATAGTATTGATTGGAATTATCTCTGGACCGTGTTGCGGAAATTCGGATTTGGCCCTGTCTACATTTCCTGGGTGCGGCTGCTGTACAGCCAGCCGCAGGCAGCGATACGGACATTTGGCTCGTTGTCGGCGGGCTTTGCACTGAGGAGGGGGACGCGGCAGGGTTGTCCCCTGTCCCCCCTCCTCTTTGCCCTGGCTATTGAGCCGCTGGCCATTAGTATCAGGGCTAACCCTCGCATCACCGGTTTTTGTTATGGCGACATGCAGGAAAAGGTGATGTTGTATGCTGACGACACGCTTCTTCTGCTGGGAGACACGGACTCCTCCCTTAGAGAGGCTATGATGGCAATCACAGAGTTTGGAAAATTCTCTGGTCTGCTCATAAATTGGGCAAAGTCAGCATTGCTTTTGTTGGATGGTGATGAAACACAAGTAATTAACGCTGTCTGCCCCATATCCATTACTTCATCCTTTAAATATCTAGGGGTACAGATAACGGCTCGGCCACGAGATTTCATACATCTAAATATTTCCCCCCTGTTGCTGCGGTTTAGGGACAAAGTTAAAACTTGGAAGGCCCTGCTTCTGTCGGTTGCTGGGAGGGTGAATCTTATTAAGATGATACTCATGCCGCAACTACTATACTTTCTCCACAACACCCCCATGGTCATCCCCCTGAAAGTTTTTCATACAGTAAACAGTATTTTTCGGGGTCTCATCTGGAAGGATAAGAATCCTAGGATTAAGTTGGAACACCTGCAGAGACCTAAAGATAGCGGGGGATTGGCGTTGCCAAACCCCTGGCTATACTACTTAGCGGCTCAGATGCAGCAGCTGGTTGGCATGTTTCGGCCGACGGTGCGGTCCTCGGCTCAGAGGCTTATGGAGCACACCGTGGGCGGAGGTCCGATCCCTGAGGCGTTGGAGGCGCAGGCATTTGCTAGACCACACAAGAAGCTCCCCACATTTAGTCTGATTCAGAAGGTATGGAATAAGGTTAAATATGTCCAAAACGCAGAGGGTTACACGAAGTACAGTCCTATATGGCAAAATGACACGTACACTGAACTGGCTAAACTGCAGTCCGGTGCCAGGTGGAAACAATATGGGATTACACACCTTACCCACATATTCCGTAACGGGGTACTTCGCACGTTTCCGGAATTGCGGGAGGCGTTTGGCCTGCCACAGTCCATGCACTTCTCATTCATACAGTTGAGACATGCAGTGGCGGCACAGGGTCGCTCCTCTGAGTGGTGCCTGTCGCCGACCCCTGCTTTTGACCTTCTGGGGGATGCTGGGACATCTAAGGGCTTTATCTCCCAATGCTATGCCATCCTGTTACAGTATGTGATGAAGCAGCATCCCCTGAAGATAAGGGAAAGGTGGGAAGCAGATGCAGGGGAATTGGACGGTGAACAATGGGAGGAAATTTTTCAGGCTGTAGGCAAGTGCTCACTGAGTGTCTCACAGAGGCTCACGCAACTGTACATTTTGTTACGAACCTATTATACCCCTCACAGACTCCATAGAATGAATCCACAGCTCGACCCTACCTGCACCAGGTGCAAGAGAGACCATGGAGATCTGATACATATGCTGTGGAGATGCCCAAAACTCCACACGTATTGGGCGGGAGTCGTGAGTACCATCAATTCAGCATTTGGAGTGTCTCTTCCGCAGGACCCGAGGGCTTGTCTCTTGGGGGCTCTGGAGGAGTACGAATGGGAGGAGGTGGACAGGGAGGCAGTGCAAAGGGTCTTGTTCCAAGCTAGGAAGCTTATTATGGTTCATTGGAGGGCAGAGGCTCCTCCGACTCTAGCTGAATGGATCAATAACATTGGGACAGTGCTGAGGATGGAGAAGGTGATATATCAACACAGGGGTAATGCCCAAAAATTTGAGAAGTTATGGGCAAAGTGTCTGGATGTGCCGGGTCTGGCCCCTGTGGACCTGGTGATGGACAGGCTTCTGGGCATCAATATTGGGTGAGGTGGGCATTGAGCTATGTGTCAGGAGGGAAATGTTTGACTTGCTGGGGGGGGGGGGGGTTTACCTCCTGTTCATAGATGTATTCTGAGTAGTGGTTGTCTCGTTGCTGCTCTTTATCTTTCCCCGCAATGTTAAGGGGACCTTGTATACCTTGTACCTCTGTAAACTGAATAAAATCTTGTTGGATTAAAAAAAAAAAAGGATCCGGCCGACAAGTGGTTAGAGACCCTGCTAAAGGCATATTTTACCACGTTAGGGGCGGTAGTTCAACCTGCTATGGCAGCCATTGGGGTATGCCAGGCCTTAAAGGACCAGGCAAAGCAGGTTCTTAAGGACCTGCCTGACCAGCAGGCCCAGGAGTTGGCGGACCTACCTAGAGCTTTATGCTTTGCGGTAGATGCCATGAAGGACTACATTCAGCAGGCATCGCATCTATCGTTCTTTTTGGTGCACATGAGACGCCTCCTGTGGTTGAAGAACTGGTCAGCTGAAGCCCCCTGCAAGAAGCTGCTAGCAGGGTTTCCCTTTCACAGAGAAAGGTTATTCGGTGAGGAGCTGGATAAGTATATCCAGAGGATCTCTAGCGGAAAGAGTACCCTATTGCCAGTCAAAAGGAAGGTTCAGGGCCCTCCTCCCAAGCGGCCAGCGGCCCCTACTTCAGGTCCTTCGGCCTTTAGGCAGTATCGACGGCAGTCCAGCTGTCCAAACATGTCCGGCAAGCCTCATGGTCAGGTACAGGGCAACAGGAGGCCCTGGATCCGCAAGCCGGGCAAGCCTGCCCCTAAGGCGTCGTTATGAAGCGTTGCCCCCGCTCTCTCGGGTGGGGGGGAAGGCTCCAAAGTTTTGCGCCTGCTTGGCAGAGGGAGCGTTCCAACGAATGGGTCCTCTCAACCATCTCGCGGGGTTACCAACTAGAGTTTCTGGGGTTTCCCCCGCCTCGCTTTCTGGTTTCAAATTTACCAGGAGATCCCGGAAAGAGAAGGTCTCTCTGGATCGACTCTTGCTCCAGGGAGTGATTGTGGAGGTGCCAGCTCAGGAACAGGGTCTAGGTTTCTACTCGAATTTCTTCATTGTTCCAAAGTCAAATGGCGATGTCAGGCCAATCTTAGATCTAAAGGGCCTAAACCAGTATCTAAGAGTTCGATCATTTAGACTGGAGTCCATTCGCTCAGTAGCTGCCGCTTTACTTGCAGAAGATTTTTTAGCGTCCATAGACATAAAGGACGCATATCTTCATGTCCCTATTTTTCCAGGGCATAGCAGGTTTCTGCGATTTGCGATAGGCCCACGCCACTTTCAGTTTGTGGCTCTCCCCTTTGGGTTGGCCACGGCTCCTCGGGTCTTCACGAAGATTCTGGCACCCTTGTTGGCCAACCTAAGGGCCCACAGGATTGCCATTTTGTCTTACCTGGACGATCTATTGTTAGTAGATCATTCAGCCCCAGATTTGAATCAGGGTGTGCGACTCACGCTTCAGTACCTGGAGTCCTTCGGTTGGATCATAAACCGGGAGAAATCAACCTTGGAGCCAACAAAGAGATTGGAGTATCTTTTTTACGGTCGCTAAGTTTGACGGCCTGGCGATTGAATCCTATATCCTGAGTAAGAGGAGTCTTTCCAACCCAGTGGTCTCTACTGTAATCAACGCCAGGAAACCGGTTTTTAGACTGATTTATAGGGTGTGGAAGGCTTACTTAGCCTACTGTGAAGCCAAAGGTTGGCACCCACGAAAGTTTTTCATCGGCAGGGTCTTGGATTTTCTCCAGCTGGGTGTGCGGTTGAAGTTGGCTGTCAGCACCATTAGGGGGCAGGTCTCGGCCTTGTCCATTTTGTTTCAGAGGCCGTTAGCTACCCATTCCCTTGTCAAATCCTTTATGCAGGGGGTTTTACGCGTCAATCCCCAGGTCAGGCGCCTGTCATACCCTTGGGACCTAAACGTGGTCCTTTCTGTGTTACAAAGACAGCCGTTTGAACCCTTGAATCAGATCCCGTTAATCTTATTAACCAGGAAGCTAGTGTTTCTGGTAGCCATGGTGTCCGCTAGAAGGGTTTCGGAGCTAGCTGCGCTTTCTTGTGAGGAACCATATTTGGTACTACATAAGGACAGGGTCGTGTTACAACCCCACCCATCCTTCCTCCCGAAGGTAGTGTCCGGGTTTCACTTAAACCAGGATTTGATCCTTCCTTCCTTCTTTCCTAATCTGGTTTCCCGGATGGAAAGGTCGTTGCATACCTTGGATTTGGTTAGAGCTATCGGGGTCTATATCGGGGGTACTGCCCAGGTTAGAAAGACCAATGTCCTGTTTATTCTGCCAGATGGGCCCAGGAAAGGCCAGGCAGCCTCGAAGGCCACAATTTCTAGGTGGATTTGGCAGGCAATCTCTCAGGCCTATGGCCTAAAAGGGAAGGATCCTCCAGTATCCGTGAGGGCTCATTCTACCAGGGCTGTGGGCACTTCTTGGGCAGTACATCATCAGGTCCATATGGCTCAGGTCTGTAAGGCGGCGACCTGGTCGTCTGTTCACACTTTTACAAAATTTGACTATTTGGATGTTAGGGGGCACACAGACATGGCCCTTGGGCAGGCTGTACTGCAGGCTGCAGTATAGTTGTTTACGTCTGATGGCTCCCATGGTTTTTGCACTTGCATATTTCCCCCCCCCCCTCCTCAGGTGGCATTGCTGTGGGACATCCCACTTAGTAATTAATGAACCAGCTCTGTGTCCGGTGGTGTACGATAAAGGAAAATTGATTTTTTTTATAACGGCTTACCTGTAAAATCCTTTTCTTGTAGCACATCACGGGATACAGAGCACCTGCCCCTCTTGGGGAATATTTGGATTACTTTGCTACAAAACTGAGGTACTTCCTGTAGGGGAGGGGGTTATATAGGGAGGGGACTTCCTGTTTTAGAGTGCCAGTGTCCATCACCTGAAGGTAGACTATATAACCCACTTGGTAATTAATGAACCAGCTATGTGTCCCGTGATGTACTACAAGAAAAGGATTTTACAGGCAAGCTGTTATAAAAAATCCCTTTTTTCTCACGGAAGGCGATTCCGCCTCTCTACCGCCATGTGGAAGGCAATGTCCATGCCTTGCTGGACAAGGGCGGTCAGTGTTAAGGTGCATATCACCGCTGACTCATGGTCCAGCAGGCATGGACATGGACGTTACCTCTCTTTCACAGTGCATTGGGTGACTCTGCTGGCAGCTGGGAAGGACGCAGGGCAAGGTACAGTAGTGTTGGAGGTTGTTCCGCCACCACGCCTCCAAACACTCCTACTGGTTGTGACACACCTCTCTCCTCCACCCCCTCCTCTTCTTCTTCCTCTGTGGCCTCTTCCTGTGCTGATGTGTTTTCGGAACCAGCCGTGCTCCGTAGGCGTACAAGGGGCTACGCAGGAATGCAGGCAAAGAGATGCCATGCAGTGCTAGAGCTGGTGTGCTTGGGAGACAGGGAGCCACACTGGGGCAAAGGTTCTGTCAGCTCTGCAGGGGCAGGCTCAAGGTGGTAGACGCCACACCAGCTAAGCCATGAATGGTGGTTAGCGACAATGGCACCAACCTCCTCTCTTGCCCCTGCGACAGGGACAACTGACCCATGTGCCCTGTTTTGCTCATGTTCTGAATTTGGTGGTGCAGCGGTTTTTGGGCTGGTACCCGGGCTTACAGGATGTCCTGAAGCAGGCCAGAAAGTCTGTGTGCATTTCTGAGGTCATATATTGCCACCTGCTCGGCTGACAGACCTCCAAAGGGTAACAACCTGCCCAAGAAACCGCCTAATCTGTGACATGCCCACCAGATGGAACTCTACACTGGCCATGCTGCAGCGGCTGCACACGCAGCAGAGGGCCATCAATGAATACCTGTGCCAATATGGCAGCAGAACTGGTTCAGGGGAGCTTGGTTTTTTTTCCCCCACGCCAGTGGGCCTTGATCGGGATGCATGCACTTGTCCTGTCACCATTTGAGAGCCACAAGGATGGTGAGCAGTGACAGTGCAGCATCAGTGAGACTGTCCCTCTTATTCACATGTTAGAGCACACGCTACATGGAATAAAGGACAGGGCCTTGAGTCAGAACAGAAGGAGGAAGAGGAGGACTTCCTTACCTCTCAAGGCCCTCTTTATCCAGACAGTGGTCCCGCTTGCCCGTCGAGCACACAGGAAGGGGACGAGGAGGAGGATTGTATCATCAGCATGGAGATGTAGCCTATCACCCAGCAGCAGCAGTCTTCAATGGATCATTTACAGTCCCAAGGAACCCATGGACTTTTACGTGGCTGGCATGAGGTGGCTGCGGATCCTATCGTCCTCAGTGACCCAGAGGACTGTGCCCCCGAATTCCTCAGCAAACCTAACGCTGCATGGCCTCCCTGATCCTGCAAACCTGCGTAAGGATCCTCGTATTTGTGGTATCAAGGAGAGGGATCATTACTGGCTGTCAACTCTCCTTGATCCATGTTACAAGAGTAAGCTTGCCGTCGCAGAGGGAACAGAGGATGAAACATCTTCGGGAGGCCTTGCAGAAAGGTCTGTGCAAACGCGTTCCCAGAACCTGGGGGATTACCAAACCTGGTCCTGGGACAACGGTTGCTTGAGGCTTCGGTGAGTCAAAGAAGGAGCGGTGGAGAAGGTTGGCCTTCTGACCGATGCGTTCAGACAATTTTTTAGTCCGCAGCCCCAAAGTATGACCGGTTCCAGCAACCATCACCAGCGTCTGGTTTACATGGTGCGGAAGTACCTAGGGGCAAAATCCGACTTGGACACCTTCCCCCACCGAAAATCCTCTGGCTTACTGGGTCTTGAGGATGGATCACTGACCTTCATAAAAATGAATCATGCTTGGATCAACACCAGCTACCAAGCACCTGATGCTGATGTAACTGAATCATTTTTGGGAAATGTCCAGATCCCTTGGAGACTGCCTATGGTGATGCTGAGTGACTGTCCTGTTATGCTGCTTGACTGAATATCCTTTTCCTCATCAATGATCTTGCTGATAGCTAGTAAGAACATTGTTGGGTTCTGGGCACCGCCACCACTGCCTAAGGCCCAATATTAACAATTTTGGATGCAATACTTTGCATGTGGCTCTTTTGCTGCGCTCCAATTACAGTATCTGTGAGGGGGTTGCAGTCGTGTGCCTAAGGCCCAATTGTTCTGCCCCTGTTCAACAGGCGTGTAATTACAATTCTCATCTAATATTTCACAGCAGGGGCATTCCAGTGCCCACCAAGACTAACTGTGAGGGCTTACAGTGTTTGTGGCAACACCAACACCTAGGTCCCAAATTTCTGCAGAGTATATACGGCAGGCCCCTACTTTCAAACATCCAAATTACAAACTACTCCTAATTGAAAACGGAAGGAGACAAGAGGAAGTGAAGAGGAAATCTAACCCCTAGGAAGGGAAATTCTCTTCTGAAAGAGGTGTCTCCTGTCCACGGATGCTTTATCACAATCCTTGTTTTCACAAAGAAAAATACATTTTCAAAAAATCATTTGTTATTGGGACAGAAAGTGCGGTGCAATCTTCTGAACAGATGCACACAGACAGCAAAATCCAATGTTACAGGGGTGATATGATAACCCTTCTCTATGTTTTCAGAAAAGCTTAAAAAAAAGATTTTATGGTTGAAGCTACACTTTAAAGAAGTACCAGTTAAAAATTACAAATAGATTCTACTTAACAAACATACAGTCCCTGTCTTGTTTGCAACCTCCTGTATCCTTCTGTTCAAAAGTATATAGGGCCAAAGGGGTTGTTTAATAACCTGGGGGGAGGGGGGCGGGGAAACCCAGGCTATTTTTCTCACTGATTTTTACGATATTGCAGGGACCAAACATTACATTAAAGCCGCAAGCAGTCTTAAATGATTTTTTTATTATAGTAATCTTATTTTGTGCAGGGACAGTTCTAAACACGTGCCACTACTGTAGACACCCAGCAGGTACGATATTTAAAGGAATTAATTTTTTTTTTTCACTTTAAGCATCATTAAAATCTCTGCTCCAGAAAAAACGACAGTTGTTAAAACTTTTTTTTCCATTGATACATGTCCCTGGGGCAATACCCGGGTCCCCAAACACTTTTCCGACAATAACTTGTATATTGGGCTTTAAAATGAGCACTTTTGATTCGAACGAGTCCCATAAACGTCAATGGGGTTCGATACGTTCGCACGAACGGTAGGTCCGTTCGAAGTTCTGGTGCAAAACCGAACACAGGGGTGTTAGGCTCATCCCTAATGTTGGCATAGATAGTCTTCTATTGTGTGAAGTTTGGGGGAAATTGGTTAACGTTTAAGATCTTTTTTTTTTTTGTAAGTTAAGCCACATTAAGCTCCCCAAAAAACAAGCTTACGGTAATAAATGTACCTAGTTTTGCCTTGTGGAACACCAAATCACGTGACACTTAAAGGATAGGTCTAAAGCATGGCGGAAGCCCTCGGTTGGTATTGCAGAGGTGAAGAGCATTTTGACCACCCTCATGTTACATGAAATGATGACCAGTGTACTTCATGACACCCATGCGAAGTTCCTCAAAGTGTGGAATCCATGGTGGTCTTATTTTCGCCCTGCCCTGCTCCCAGCCGTATTGGGTATTCCAGACCGTTCAAATATACCACCCACCCCGCAGGCCCTGAGCTGTCTAAGTTTACAACTTCTCCTTTCCCATTCTTCTCTCTAGCCTGTCTCTCCTCCCCAACATCTGGCTTTGTCTTACATCTCTTTCTCCTTCCTCTCTCTTACTTTCACTCTCCCCCTTCACTTCCCCCACCCTGTTTTCCCCTTGCTTTCCCCTTCCCCCTTTTTCATTTTGGGGTTTATTATTTATTTATTTTGTATTATTTATTTAATTTTGTCCATTTTGATTTGTCTGTTGGTCCTACTGTGCCTTGGACTTCCGAGTCTAGTTACTCAGTCCGCCAGATGCTTTTATTGTTTGCCTTTACTTAAAAAAAAAAAGAAAAATGTGTGTGTGTGTGTATGTGTGTGTATATATATATATATAAAATATATACCTGTGTGTGGTGTGATGTGTGTGTGTGTGTGTGTGTATATATATATGTGTGTATATATATATATATATATATATATATATATATATATATATATATATATATATATATATATATATATATATAAATTTTTTTTGTACGTATATTTTTTTGTTTGTATCTCTAAGACATGTGATGTTTTGTTCCCCTGTGTGGGACCACTTTGCCTTCCTTTTCTTCAAGCCAGTAAAGTATCCTGGCTATGTTTTTGTTTGTTTTTTTTTCCAATAAAAATTATTGTACCAGAAACTTAATAGGATAGGTTTGGGGGAGTTGAGACCTTAGGCTGTGCAAAGTTGCAGGGCAATTGATTGAGTTTAGGCACTTTATTACACATTAAGATACATTAAGCCATTTTCACATTAAATGGTTTAGTATATCCCATTCATAAGTCTGTAACCTATCTAGCCTGCTGTGTGTTACTGACTAGCGGGGCTGGCTGCAGAATGAGGGTTGTGATTTATTTTGAAGTGGGCTTGTTCTCATTTACATGTACAGCCTAGTGTACCCTCCTATATCAGTGCAATTTGCAAAGCATGAAGGGAAATGTACTTTGATGGTGTAAAGAGAGAGGATATGATGTAATCACAGTTCTAACAGCTCCTCCTTGGCAGAGTACATGCAGCATTTTTTGAATTGCAGAGCTGACTTCCTGAAAATTCATTAGCTTTTCTCTTCAATGGTAAGGAATTTCACAAAAGTAATAACTGTTTAGTGTTTTGTGTGTTTGGGGGATTTCTCGCTAATTCCCAGAGTTCTGATTTAACTGTGTACTTCAGTTTTTTTGCCAATGTCTGAAGGTGATGGTCACAGATGTACAGCTCCCAACAAAATGTTGCAGAATTCTCAAATGGTTCCAGTATGAATAAGGAGAATTGGATTATCCAGATCTATTCCTACAGCCGTGATGCTAAGATGGATAGTACCTGGCCCCGCTATAATGAAAATGAACAAACAGGGGATTGCCTGTATTGCAACTTTTCAGTGCTGGATCCTTGCATGTAGGGGACCCTGTGTAGTACTAACTGACAAAAACATTTTCTGTCAGGTGCTATATAGGTACAGGGCAGTGGTGCCTAGGAAAAGGGGGATTATTTTTACTCCTTTTATTCAGAGCTTTTTTCTCAGAAAATAGGTGCATGAACTTAACCACACCCTGTTCAGATTTCACAAACAGTAGAAGGGTCCTTAAAGGGGCATTAAATACTAGGATTGCATTACAACAGAGTGTAAAGTCAGGGGGGTTACACACAGAGTGCAGAGCTGTCACTTGTAAACACAGAAACCAGACTTATTGTTTACACGTGATTGTGGTGAGCAGGCACCAAAGGGTCTGAGCCAAAGGTGGTGGACTGAGTTCCCCCAAGTTCCCCCTGAAAAAAAAAGCCCTGCTTTTATTACTCTATTGAACTTGATAAAGGTGAGTGGGGCATAGGAAAAACATGTTTTCTACTAGATCATATGAACACCAACATCATGAATCGCCCCTGTTGTCCCCCCTCCTGCATGGCACCAAGGTTGACTCAGATTCTCATACACAAACAGAAATTACAAATAACCAAGAACAAAAAAAAGCAAAATTAAGTTTAGAAACAAATAGACCGAACAAGAACAAAAGGACTAACCACATTAAGGCTTTATTCTATGCTGGTTTGCTTCGTGTAGGAGTCGGGGGGAGGTGGCCCAGCCCCATTAACTGGTGGGGCTGCGGCATGTGGGGATCCCCGACGCAGCGATGCGTCCTTTACCCAGTGTAGTGCATCCAAGTGGCCCATATAGCATAATACTTTTCATAATGGTCTTTACATTTCGCCATCTATTCTTCTGCAGCCATGATGTTATTCACTAAGGTAATCCTTTAAGGGGCGTGGCCGGGATGGCAGACTGAACAGACACTTTTCACTCCAAGCAGTGTGATCCGCCATTTTCTCTGTATCTTCTGACTGCCCTGCCTGTGGGGGCCCCACGGGTCTCTCAATTCTATTGGGGTCTCATGAAGGCAGACGTTGAAGTTTCCCCCAGTGTGTCCCGGAGGAGATTGCTCCTTACTATTGATGAGTGAGTGAGAAACTTATATAGCGAGACACATGCAAACTGAATCGCCTTTGGGCGCTTGGCAATCCATTCCCTGGACCCTCAGAAGAGATGGGTTTTTGATCTTTCTCCTGAAGGCCAAGTGGGTTTACCTCCAACCGGATGCTGGTTGATAGAGCGTTCCATAATCTGGGACCTTGGACATGCAAATCTTCGTTTCTCCTTTGACTTGTATCTGGTTTTGAGTATCTGGAGTAGATTTGATTGTGTTGGCTTTTAGTTTTTTGCATAGATATTGGGGGCATTTCCCAGAATACACTTATGTGTTAAACAGAGTGCCTTGAAAGTGATTCAGATCTTTTACTGGCAACCAGTGAATGGATCTCAATGAAGGTGAGATTGATTCCCATGTTTTTTCCCAGTCACGAGTCGAGCGGGGCCGTAATTTGAAAGACTTGCAGACAAGTGATTTGGTACTTTGGGAGTCCAAGATAGAGGGAATTTGCATAGTCAAGTCTGGAGTTAATAATTGTTCCCACCGCACTGTATGTCATTTTTTGGGATAAAGGGAGTGAGTCTACGTAGTAGGCGCAGTAGATGGTGCGATCCGCTGACTACTGACCCTATTTGTGCATCCATTGTCATGTAAGTGTCAAAGATGACTCCGAGACTTTTGACTTTGGTCTTAGGGGTGATGTTTGACCCAGAAGGGCATGGGTCCAAGTTGTTTTGCGGGATAAATCTTTCGATTGGCGTGAAACAGGAGAAATTCTGTTTTAGTAGAGCCATTGAGTTTGAGATAACTCTTTGTCATCCAATTTTCTATCAAAGAAAGGCATTTCTCTAGTCCGAGACAATGAATCCTTTTTGTTGCAGATGTGGAAATATAGCTGAGTGTCGTCTACATAAGAGTGGTAAAGTAACTTCTGGTTACTGATGATTTCAAAAAGAGGGCGGAGGTAGATATTGAACCGGAACAGGCGACGGGGGAAATCGCTAAATAGCAATGACAGAGGGATACAGTTCAAGTATAAGGCAGACCAACAATGTATACACTTCTTGGACTTACAGATACGGATAGAGGAGGGGCAATTCCTGACCTCTACATACTTTAAAACAACCAACAGGAATGCCTTTTCCCTCGGGACAGCTGCCACCACCATCAGTGGCTGGACTCAGTACCCAAGAGTCAATATATATGTTTGCGCCGCAATTGCACTCAGTTTGAAGATTTTAAAAAGTATGGAGGTGATGACTCAGATTTTTAGAAAAGGGATATTCTGCCAATAATTTTAATTAAAGATTTCTGAAGTTGAGAAAACTGGATAGAAACACCCTTTTGGGCAGAGAAAAACCAGTAGTTGTAGGAGGACAGGACAACTATGCCTGGCCATTCATTAAAGGATTTTCGGACCAGCAATTTCTAATTAAAAAAATTAGTGTGCAAGCACTGGCATCTGATTAAGGATGATACTAACCTGGGACCCATCCTTCCAGAGAACCCTTGGTAGTCTTCAGAGAGTACCCTCCCTAAAGAACTTCTTGGCCCCTAGTGCTTGTGATCCTCCCTAGAAACAAGCCGATGTTCTTTCCAGAATCTGGTGGGATATTATAAATGCAAAAAGTGTGCAGTCTGCACTATCAATAAAATTAAAGATCGTAAAATTACTAACTTTGTATCCAACAGTACTCACAGTCGTTTGATATTAAGACTTTTATCACATGTTCAACTACCCATGTGGTTTATCTTTTAATTGCCCTTGTAGGCTTCAATATATTGGACGCTACCATTAGACCTCTTCATGTGGAGACTGAACAAGCACATAAACAATATTAGAAAGGGTTACATGGAGCACTCTGTATCTAAACATTTTAGGGAAGTCCACCATAGAAACCCGACAGGGACCTTGTTCATAGCCATGATAAACTCCAATGTCAACGGAGAGGGAGTTCAAAAAAGAGGGCCATATCTAAATTAGAAATGAGCTGGATATACAGAGTCAAATGTCCTAAGACCATAAGGCCTGAATGTAGACATTGAATGAATGCTTTTATCGATAATTCATGACCTAATCATATTTTAGATTGTACAACTGAGGTCAGGTCCAAAAGACCACATAGGTTAATATAAGATATCCGTATGTTTGATATTTTCTAATTTCATTTTCCTGCAATGGTTTGGGCCTTTTTTTCTGGAGGATTTCAGCCTCTAATAGCAGAAAAACCCCTCCCCCCTGTTTTTTCTTCCTCCCATGAACTGCGGTCCTTTTGCCTATAGGGGATTTTCACATGCCCCATTTAGATTATAGGCAAGTTTAATATTGCTGTCAGATCTGTGCCCTATTAGCCCTATTAATGTTTGGGCGCATTTTTTTATTATTTGTGCCTCTCACCTATGGGGTAGACTGAGGATCTGACATCTGTTTTTTGAACAAGATTGTAGTTTACTATCGTGTCA
The DNA here is from genome assembly GCF_905171775.1 of Rana temporaria. Taxonomy (NCBI): domain Eukaryota; kingdom Metazoa; phylum Chordata; class Amphibia; order Anura; family Ranidae; genus Rana; species Rana temporaria. The sequence continues at coordinate 351,181,485 of NC_053490.1, forward strand.
GCTTATATAAAAATATATATTTTTTGCCCAGAGGTGGCGATAGAGGCTAACTTCTCTCATCCTCCTATAGGCTGTGTATGCTGCCAGTCATCTAATAGCAACACAAAGAGAATGCTAGCTTATTAGTGGGACGGACCTGACAGGGGAAGCGCCTTGATTGGTCTTTCCCTCCGGAAGCCGCCCATACTGACATTCCCAACGAGGTTTGGTTTCCGACCTCTATTTGGTCCTGTCAGATTAAAACGAGGCTTGGTTAAGCCCCTTCCTATATATTGTGGTGATGTTAATGCGTCGCCCGTTGCCCTTTGAAAAAGACAGCTTTGTCGAAACTGGTCAGGGCGAGCTACCCAGTGACGTCACCACGCTCCCATACGTGACCCCTGAAGCACAGGCGTTCATATCGTTTGTTTTTAAACTCATTGCTGGCTTTTAATTTTATTTATTTTTTTGAACTTTGCTGTAACGCTTTGATGCCTTGCAATAAAGTATCAACTTTTAAGAGATAACGCACATGCCTGCCTATTTTCTTACATTTTTTATGACCCATGGACTGGCCACTCGCCGGAGTAGATGCTATCACTCCTACTACTTGTCTCAGAGGAGGAGATTCTGTTGGAGATCCTGAGGAGCTTGGAGGTTTCATTTTATTTGATACCACTCACACGCAACTATCTGTTAGTTTAAGGCGACGGGGGATCCCTGAGGACTCCGCATGGCTCTGTGCGTTTTCAGAAGTGAAAGGGCCCAATTTCACTATTTGTTACCGATTTTTCCAGGAAGGAGGAGAACTACGATAAATCACATTCCGCAACTACTCCGGCTACTTCGACTAGCCGTGTCAGCAATAATTTGTGGTCTATACCGTATCGAAAGCTGCGCTTAGGTCCAACAGTACTAGAAGACAAGATTCTTCTTCGTCTGCGCCTCTAGAGCGTCGTCCCATATTTTGAGCAGTGCTGTTTCTGTCCCGTGACCAGGACGGAAACTGGACTGGAATGGATCAAGTAATTTATGGGAGTCTAAATGATGTTGTAGCTGTTGTACCACTTCTTTCTCCATTACCTTGGGAGAAGACATTTGGGCTGTTATGAGTCAACGGTGGTTTGGGTCTTTGGGGTCAAGGGTGTTTTTTTTAGAATTGGTTTGATTATACCTTGTTTAAGCAAGGATGGCACCATGCCATCCTTGAATGACTGGTTTATGAGCTGCATGATAGCTGGTGCCAAAATTTGGCACATTCTTTCAGGCAGTTTAGTGGGGAAGATATTAGGCGCAGTGCTATTTCGCAGAGTCCCGATGATATTTTTAGTGGCATCGATTGAGATGGGTTTTAGAGTGAATTTAGGTGATTGCGGCAGAGTTATGTGGGTATTAGGTTTGTGATTTTGGGGGGGGGGGGGGGGGGGTAGATGGAGGTTCTATTTTGCTGAACACTTTCAAGGATTTTTTCAATTTTATTAATGAAATAATCAGATAATTTGTTGCAAAATTCTTGTGAATCAAAATTAGGGGCTTCTAGACAGACTGTGTTCATGTTCTTGGTGACTAGATTGAAGAGTTCACAGGGGCGGTTTAGGGCATTAGTGATAATATTGGAAAAAAAAAAAATTTGGCCATGCAGATTTCTTTATGGTATTTTTTGGTTATTGTCTTATAAATGGTGTGGTTTTCCTCTGACGAGCTTCTTTTCCAAGCTTCTTCTGCGCTCTTGCTTTAGCAACGACAGCTAGTCGTTAAACCAGCTGGAGTTGTTTTTCCGGATGCACGTTGTGTGTTTTGGCGCTACTAGGTCGGCTGACTGTAGTGAGATGAGAAGAAAAGTAACCGCTCAGATGAACAAGAGAACCTTTTCACTGGATCCAAACCATGGGTGCCGGCAATGCAATGATATGCAAAATTGTAGAGAAAAGCTAGGACAGCCGCACTCCAAAAACGTTCCTTTTAATAAAACTGGTCACAAAAATTTCATGCCACAGCAAAAACTAGGACAGAACCTGACGCGTTTCGCACTGTACTTCAGTGCTTACTCATAATTAAGAGGATTGGGGGTATGTCCTAGATATCTCTCAATTGCTGGGGTATAGCAAGATGGCCGCCGACCGGGCCTAGGCCCGAGCCGGGGGCTGTGCAGCTGGGTGAGGCCCGGTTATATGAAGGAGGAGGTTCTGGGGCGCTGGGGGGAGACGGTGGAGATCCTCCTGGGGCAAAAAAAGAGGGTTGAATGATGTTGAGTGGGGTTTGGCTGGTGCGAGAGCGGCGTGCCGCTAGGCCGCGGACTTTCCTTAATGCGGTTGCCGCGATCTTGCCACGGAGATTTGTGCAGGCCGAGGTGGGATTTGAGGATGGTGGGAGCAGTGGTTGAGCGGTGGCCAGGGGATGTAGCGATCATAGATGGGAGGTGCGATGGGATGTTGGGCCAGAGCCGCGGCTTATCCTGAAAAGGACGGCCGCACACTTGCCCAGGGGAGGTGGATAGGCCTAAGTAATAAGGCCTTACCTCGCGAATGCTTCCAGGGAGGAAGAGGGAGGCCAAAGGGGGGGGAGATAGGTTGTGTTGGATCCTGGCTGGGGTGAAACCCTGCCTATCTGGTGCTCGAGCCACACGTCCTACTCCTAGGAGCGCGCACCGTTACTGGCAAGCACCAGTTCTCACACTGGGAGGGAGAGCAGACTCGGGATGCAGTCTCTCCGTGTCTCCGCTCTGTGCAGGTTGCAGGTTTGTTCAGTAGAGAGTGATCCATAAAGTAATCTCCTGCGCGCCTTTTCTAAGATTGAAGAGGTCCAACTGGATGTGGGCCTCATCCGACAGGACTTAGACAAAATCCGCTCCAGAGTGTCGGAGGCTGAGCGTAGGTGCAGTGGAGGATACCGTCACAGATCACGACACCTCTATTCGGGTCCTGCAGACCAAGGTCAGGGCCCTCGAATATTGAGCGGAGGATGCGGAAAATAGGAGCCGCCAAAATAATCTCCGGATAGTGGGACTCCCGGAGGGGGTGGAGGGCCGTTTCCCAGCTCGGTTCACGGGTGACCTCCTCCTGTTCTTTACTGCCAGCAGCCCAGCTCTCCCCGTACTTTGCCGTGGAAGAAGCCCATCACATTCCGCCCAGGCCGGGGCCTGAGGGGTCCCGCCGCGCACCTTCATACTCGGGTTACTAAATTTCCGGGACAGTGGTGGATCCAGGCCTCTTGGGCTGCCGGTGAACTGCCCTATCACAATGTCAAGCTTCTGCTGTTCCCCGACTATACTACGGAGACCCAGTGGCAGCGCCGATCCTTCAGGGTCAAGGCTGCCCTGCAACGTAAAGGCATCAAGTACAGCATCTTGTTTCCAGCTAAGCTACGGGGGGTGGATGGTGAGACGGTGCGCTTTTTCACTACTCCTAAGGATGCCTCCACCTGGATGGACACCTTGCCTCCGTAAGACCTCTTTAATGTGCTATTTTACTTTTACCCTTGGATGAGATGGTGTGGGTGGCCTCCCCTTGACGAAGGAACCAGGTAAGCTTGTCTGTACCCCTGTACTTTGTACGTGTATCCCCCATGGCACCCATGCATTGCTGCTGTACTCGGGGACCATGCAGACTGCCACAATGACTCCATGTTTGTTGCCCTCTGGTGTCCCGGGTTCTCAGGTGGATCCTTATGCTGCTGCCTACCAATTCCATCTCAGTTTTTGTTCTATTGTTACTCTCTCCAATTTTTGTTTTATTTTTTTCTTACACCCTTGATTGGGATGATGTGGCTGGCCTCCCCTTGTCGTGGGATCTGGGTGAGTTGGACTGTGCCCCCTGTACTTTGTTTGGTTCCCCCACGCTCTGATGCTGTATTTCAGGGTCGTACAGACTGCCTATAATGATGCCATGTGTTGCTACCCTCTGATGCCTTGCCCACATGTTGCTGCCCCGCCACTTTTATCTCAGTTCTTGATCTAGTTTTTGTTCTCCTCCCCCCATCCTTTTTTTGTGTTTTGCTGTGCCTGATATCTGCAACAGACTCTGAAGTAAGTGCCCCTGCCCAGGCAGGTGAAAGACAAAACTTTCCTTTGTCACATGGATCACTTCAACAGCTATGGGATGAGACTTGTGTTCCCTCCGAGACCTCACAATCGTTGGTAACATTGAGATGTCCTTCACTGGTTACACAATCCCAACTTAAGTTACTAGTCATTGGACTATGTTTTTTTTGGGACTTAAGTGCTCTGCACTGTTCCGCGGTGTGTGGGGGGGGGGGGGGTGGCGGCTGCTACTCATGTTTGGTTGGGTTGATTATGTTTCTGTTTTAGAGTTTGAGTTGGTCTTTTGTTAGGACTGTTCACCAGCATCTGGCTATTTAATTGCCCTGGCGCTTTTCTGCGGCGGTTGAGCTGTGTGGTTCCGGTGCACCTGGGGGAGGGGCCTTATCCCCCCTGGTGCACTGGCTCTGGACACTGCCATGGCGGGACCTCCTTTACTATGATTCCACACCTCCCTCATGGCTAAGTGGTGGTGTTGTGGAATGTAAGGGGTTCAACTCCACTGTCAATCATTCCCTGGTGCTCAATTATCTGCAAAAACTCCACCCTCAGGTGTGTGTCCTCCAGGAGACTCACCTTGTGGGGTCCCGAATCCTGAATCTGAAGCGGGCATGTGTCGGTGCACATTACCATGTGCCTTATTCTAATTACGCCAGAGGTGTTGGCATCTTGGTGCACAGATCCCTGCCCTTTCGGTTTATGGATGTGAAGCTTGATCCGAGTGGCAGGTATGCGCTAATACATGCTCTGATTTCAGAGATTCCCTGTGTGTTGGAGAGGGTCGAGCCTGCCCCCCACTGATCTAGATGTACTTCATGTGCTTATGCAGCAGATCACGTTGTATAATGTTGACAATGTACTGATTATAGGTGACTTCAATCTGGTTCCGTATATGGATCTGGACAGACTGCACGCTTCTGGTCCCCAGCAGCATGGTCTAGCCATGGATTCCGCCTTCCACATGACTGATATTTGGTGCCGTCTCCACCCCTCTCATAGGGAATACACCTCTCTACCACTTATCGGACCATGTCCCACATTGACCTGTCCTTTACCTCCCCGGCAATGGGCAATGTACGGATGATGGTCAATGCTGAGATCCTCTCACGAGGCATCTCTAATCATGCTCCGATATCTGTCTCTATCCAGCTTTCCCATGCGGTGGGTGTGGGGCTGTGGAGGTTGTCCAGATACTGGATTATGAACCCTGAAATTCAGGAGGAGTTGCGAGATGCATTTTCTGGTTGAATAATGCGGGTTCTAGCCCCTTAGTTGAATGGGACACTTAAATCCTGGTTTAGAGGGGAATATATGGCTCACATAGCGGTACGCAAACGGCAGTCTCTGAGGCGGCTTGAGGAACAGGCAAAGTTGAAGGAAGCAAACTATGTGCGATCCCCTGGCTCGGAGCACTATGTGGTCTGGCAGGATGCCTTGCTTTGGATGGAACTTACCAAGAAGTCTATGCTTGAGGGCGCTCAGAGTAATTGAGTTTGGGGATAAGAACGATAGGCTTATGGCCTGGCTTGCCAGGGGGCAGCACACCGTGACTTGCCTAGCTTGTTTGCTTTGGCTCTGGAACCCTTGGCAGTCCTGGTCAGAGGATCTGATCGTATTGTGGGTCTCCGAATCGGCCCTCTGGAGGAGAAGATATCCTTGTATGTGGATGACATCCTCCTGTACTTGCATGATGCTGACTCCTCGTTGAATGCTGCCCTTGAGGCCTTTAATGAGTTTAGTAGGTTCTCTGGGATCTGTATTAACTGGACTAAGTCTGTCATGTTCCCCCTAGATTGTCCAGCCAGAGACACAGCTCCCCAGACCGCGCTGCGGTGGGTAGAGGGAGGTTACGTATCTGGGGATTACGGTTACAACGGGACCTTCAGTTTTTTCAATGCCTTAACCTGCAGCCGATAGTCGCCCACCTCAAGGAGCCACTGTACTAGGTGGGCCAATCTTCCCCTTAATCTTTTTGGGGGCGCATTTAACATCCTAAAGATATATAGCCTACCCAAGTTCAAGGTATGTCTTTAGGAACTGCCCTATGTGGATATGCCTTGTCCTTCTTTAGGGATATAGACAATTGCATTGGCTCTTTTCTGTGGCGGGGATCTTCACCTCGGATGGCCAGGTCGACTCATCATCTACCATTAGCTGTGGTGGACTGGCTCTTCCTAACCTGCTGGGGTATTACTGGGCATCCGTGCTAGTCATGGTTTGATGTGGTTCGAGCAGGTCCAGGGCCAATGCGGCTGTCTGTCTAGAGGCAGCAATTTGCGGTCCCTTACCAAATTGAGTAATTTAGTGTATAGAGGGGCCTCGGCGATTCCCTCTGAGGCTAACCCTGCGGGTGTGGGGGGGTGGGTAGATGACGCTTTCTATCTCCCAATTGGTGGTCCCCCTTCTGCCCATTGTCGGGGGAACCCGTCTCTTGGGCACTTTAGGTCAATACTGGACCTGCAGTTTTGGGCCCGTTATGGCATTAGGTGCTGAAGGATGTTGTCTCAGCTGGGTCACTTCTTCCCTTTCAGGATCTTGCAAATAAGTATGGCCTACCGGTATGGATGCTGTTTCATTATCAGGTGTGCAATGCCACCTAGGCCTCAAGGCAAATGCTGTTGAGGACTTGTTGGCTTCAGGAATCTCTTGATAAACCCCTTTCTGCGTTGTACCTGACACTACTTTGGGGATGGACTCCCCTAAGAATAGAGTCGCTGTGAATAAGTGGAAGGAAGATATCCCAACTCTAGATAGAGAAACATTGGAGGAATGTTTTAAAGGTAGTTTCAAACTGGTGATATCCTCTAGAGATAAATTAATACAAGCAAAGGGGGTTCCTGCATAGGTGTACTTCACGCCTCAGACAGCATGGGATCTATCCGCAGCTTTCCCCAAATTGCCCACGATGCCAGTCTCCTAATAGTTTCTATATCCATATGTTTTGGGCTTGCCCTAGATTATCGGTTTACTGGTCTGGCCATAGTGGAGTTTATTAATGTTCGCCTTCAGCTGGATAGCCCATTGATGGCTAGTTTGGCCATACTGGGTATACAAGAAGACGAACAGAGGCCTCGATATAGCTAAGCTGCTGCTTTTCTATGCAAAAAAAGAGGATCCTGCTGAAGTGACCTCTAGATCGGCCCCCTACTGTGGGAGCATTGGGTGGATTTGGTTAATGCTATCCTACCTATAGACAAGCTACAAAGCGTGATTAGAGGGTGTAATATAATCTGGTGTGGCGGTCTTGGACTGATCCTGCCTAATCCCTTGTTTATAGCTGTTGCCTTTTATTTTGGTTGCTGGTGCCCCCTCCCCTCTTCCTCCCCTCCTACTTGTGGACCTGGTAATATGTATTAATAGTGTTCCCCCCCCGAAATGTGTGTACTCTCCTTCTCATGTCATGTAATTTGTTTCCCTTTTTGTCATAGCTGCTTTGCTATTATGTTTCGTACTGTGTCATGCTCCATTTATGTTCAATAAAGACCAACCTTGTTGTTAAAGGAAAGGTAATCCATTCAGTACGTGTAGGAAATTGGTGTCTCCAAGTATATCGGAATTAACCTTCTAGGACCATTGATAAGCGCGGCAGTACAGATTTGCGATATTGGCTAAGAGGGAGTGGAAGGGACATGCAACAAGGATGCCAACGGGGAATCGGGGCGGCTCCAGGACCAAGATGACTTTGACCTGGGCTTGTATATCAGAAGGGCTGTATCGTGGAGCATTCCCACCAAATATGGAGGAAGGAGCCCCTAAGAGCCAGCATTCCCTCCATCAAGCGTTGGATACAGACGGTATATCCTGGCAAGCTTGGAGGAACTCTAGACCATCGGGTAAGTACCCTTTTTAAGAGGCCGTTCTCCTGCATTTTCATATCTACTGAGCTTTTGTGGGTAAGGCGGTCCTACTGAATTTCAGTACAGACATGCTGAAGGCTCTCTCGACACCTCCCTTATTTACCCAGGCCTCCCCACTGCTCTCCAATGACTGTAACATCATATATCATAGAGATATAGTGTGTGGAATAGCTGAGGTCGACATACAGAAGTCATTCAAAGGAAGATGCTGTGGTAGGGAGCAGATATTATGGGTCAGGGGCCTCCCCACAAAATGTTGGAGCTGCCTATAGTGCCATCGTTCAAGGGGAGGGGATCCGTACTGTATCCTAAGTTGGCCAATGGCAACAAGCCCCTTGGATAAATCTGACACATCTCGACTCACCATACAGCCGCCCATGCCCTGAAGAACGAGGGATGTTCCCCTGGACTGAACCAGGGAAGCCCCCATGGGAGCTAAGGGGGGAATTCAGAGGAGGCAAGCTGTCCCTTCCTTCCCAGTTGCCAGGGCATGGGAGAGGTAAGCGCGGAGGAGCCCCTGCAATCCCATGGGATCCACGGGGCCTGTGATAGATTGCGGCCTGCCAAGAACGTGTCTTGCGGGACCCAGAGTTTAGGCCGTGACATTATAGTACCATACCCAGGATGTGTTTGGTAGGCGCTAATCGCTTCATAGTACTCGTGGATATACTGGGGACACACCAATACCCCCTTTGTGGGGCTTCTAACTGTTCCATATGTATTGCAAAAAAAGAACTGTTGAGAGTTGAAAAGAAAGGTCTAGGCAATGCAATAGGCACCATTTGTAAGTAGAACAAAATACGAGGCAACATGTTCATTTTCATAACACGTGGCTCGGGCCCATCCAGGAGAAAGGCAGTGCGGTCCCAACTTTTTGGGTCCGCTCTGATAGTAGACAGCAATGGGGGTGTAATTTCTAGATGTACAGCTGGGAGCAACATGCTGGCAAGTACACCCCCAAATATTTTAGCGAGGTCTGACACCAGGTGAAGGGTATAAAAGAGGCCTGCAGCTGTGTACGCAAACCCAAGGGTATATTCAGGGGACAAAATCTCAGACTTGTTAGAATTTATTTTAAAATTGGACAGCAGGTTAAAATTCCTTAGCTTGGCCATATGTTGAGGAGAGAGATCAGGGTTCTGAGAATAGAACAGAACATCAGCCGCATAGGCACATAACTTGTGTTCAGTCGGCCCTAGCGTAAACCCTTGATGGCACTGTTAAGGTGGATCTTATTAAGCAGCGGTTCAAGGGTTTTAAAGCAAAAATGAGGGGGGATAGAGGGCACCCCTGTCTCATCCCATTGCGAATGAAATCTGACAACAGTCCATTCACCTTCACTTTGATCTCCAGGAGAGCTATAGAGGAGGAATCCATGACAGCATGTTAAGGCCTAGTCCAAGTCTGGCCAACACCGTTTGCAGGTAAGTCCCAGTCCACCCTGCAAACACCTTCTCTGCATCAGTGGAAAGCAAAGACAAGGGGGGCAGGTGGCCTGTGACCTAGCCCAATGAATGAGCCTGGATTGCTCTATTAAAGTTATCCCTGGCCTCTCTCCCCATGTGGACTCTGTCCTGATCAAGGTATATGACCATTGGAAGGATCAGTTTTGAGTCAGCTAGATTTTTTGCTAAAATTTTAACATCAGTATTTAGGATTGAAATTGTCCTATAATTCCCGGAGATGGCGTGAACTTTCCCATCCTTGGGAGAGCCTTAATGTGGGCCATCAGCGCCTCCTTGGGCATCGCAGTGCCCAAAGCCAGGGGCATTGAAATAGGCACACGTGGGGCTGGAATTGCAGTGCTGGGAACTTCATATAATGGGCGTTTGTAAAGCCATTAGGGGGCCGGGGCTCTTCCCGTTGGGGAGATCTTAATAACCGCCTCAATTTCCGATAAGGGTTTTCAGCTGGTCGCCAACTGAGGTGGCATGCTGTGGGGAGTGGGCTTCTCTAATATTGCAGAATGCGTCTTTCCACCTTCCATGTTAGGTGAAACCAGGTAGAGGGTGTCAGAGAGGTGGTATAACTGGCATAGTAATCCCTGAAGTCCTTAGCGATTTTTGAGGAATGGATCACAGAGGTAGCCAGCTGCCGTGGTGAGTTTTTGTACATGACCCGAGTCACGTTGAACGTTTGAGAGCTCTAGCAAGCGGTCTCCCCCATCCCCGGATCCGAACGTTAAGCAAAGTAGCCAGTTCCTGCCTAAGATTGTAGCTTCAGCGCCAGCTCTGGGGAAAACACGTTTGTAAAGAACCCCCAAATGGGACAGGGGTAACACCGTTTACGATATTCCATTCCGAACCCAAGACAGCTACCGGACACTCCACAATCCGGCAGACGAACCCCAATAACAAGACACAGCTCTGTTGAGGTTCAAACGAATTAGGGTTGTCCCGATACCGATACTAGTATCGGTATCGGGACCGATACTGAGCATTTGCGCGAGTACTTGTACTCGCGCAAATGCTCCCGATGCCTGAACCCATATTTTTTTTTTTTTGCCGAGAGGGGTGTGAGTGCGGTGGGAGAGGGGTGGAGAGGGGGCGGAGAGCGGAGCAGAGCAGTCCTCGTATGGAGGAGAGGAGAGGTGCCGCCCGCTGCGTCTCGTAAGACAAAGCCCAAGTCCCCCCCGCCACTGCCGACATCTAGTTAATTTGCTCTGGGGGAACACAACAGATTTCATTTGAATAGCTGTGTGTTCCCCGCCGCGCCTCTCATGTAATAGACACTCCCCCTTGTCCAGAAACTTTGAAAGACAGATCTCCCGTCCCAGGATTGGACAAGGGGGAGTGTCTATACATGAGAGGTGCGGCGGGGAACACACAGCTATTCAAATGAAAGCTGTTGTGTTTCCCCCAGCGCAAATTAACTAGATGTCGGCAGCGGCGGGGGGGGGGGCGCACTCGCAGGTGTCACTCTATACACACTTGCCAGCGCTGCTGCCTGTACCTGTAAAAACTGTCTGTAAGTGTGCAACTGTACTGTACAAGTTTTAGTTTTAGACATGGCTGAATTTAGGGACAAGGCTGCATTTGGGGACACAAGCTGCATTTAAAAAAAAGTATTGGTATCGGTATCGGCCAGTACATGAAAAAAAGTATCGGTACTTGTACTCGGTCCCTAAAAAAGTGGTATCGGGACAACCCTAAAACGAATAGACACTTTAATGGTAAACTCAGGCTTTTATACAGTTAGAAACCCCAAAGAACAAGGACTTAACTCCACCCACAACATGACACAAGGAGCTCAATACACCATCTTTTAGGAGACAGACATTCTGTCTCCGAGATAATCTACATGAACACATTAACTAGTAGCCGACCAGCCACCGTCATTATACGGCGGCAGGTCGGCTCTCCTGGGCGAGAGCCCGTAGCTATACGTCCTATCGTATAGCCGCCACTAGGGGGCGCGTGCGCGCCGGCGGAGGCGCGCTGCGCGCGCTCCCCGCTCGCCCCCCGACTCCCGTGCGTGTGGCCCGGCGGGCGCGCGATCGCCGCCGGGCACACGCGATCGCTCGGTACAGAGCGGGGAACGGGAGCTGTGTGTGTAAAACACACAGCTCTCGTTCCTGTCAGCAGGGAAATGCTGATTTTCTGTTCATACATTGTATGAACAGAAAATCAGTGTTTCCCCTAGTGAGGCCACCCCCCCCCCCCACAGTAAGAACAACACCCAGGCATACTTAACCCCTTCCCCGCCCCCTAGTGTTAACCCCTTCACTGCCAGTGGCATTTTATAGTAATCTAATGCATTTTTATAGCACTGATCGCTATAAAAATGCCAATGGTCCCAAAAATGTGTCAAAAATGTCCGAAGTGTCCGCCATAATGTCGCAATACCGAAAAAAAAATCGCTGATCGCCGCCATTACTAGTAAAAAAAAATATTAATAAAAATGCCATAAAAATACCCCCTATTTTGTAAACGCTATAACTTTTGCGCAAACCAATCAATAAACGCTTATTGCGATTTTTTTTACGAAAAATATGTAGAAGAATACGTATCGGCCTAAACTGAGGAAAAAAAATGTTTTTTTATATATTTTTGGGGGATATTTATTACAGCAAAAAGTAAAAAATATTCATTTTTTCAAAATTGTCGCTCTATTTTTCTTTATAGCTCAAAAAATAAAAAACGCAGAGGTGATCAAATACCACCAAAAGAAAGCTCTATTTGTGGGAAAAGAAAGACGCCCAATTTTGTTTGGGAGCCACGTCGCACGACCGCGCAATTGTCAGTTAAAGCGACGCAGTGCCGAATCGTAAAAAGTACTCTGGTCTTTAGGCAGCAATATGTTCCGGGGGGTAAGTGGTTAATAATCATTTACCCAGACAAGGTGACTCCGAGATAAGCTCTTCTAACCTGCTATAAAATACACATTTATCATTGATAGAAATTCACACAATACAGTGTCAATTAGCATCACACAATGAAGGTTCTTGAGAAGCCAGACTAAGGTTAGTTTACATGACAGTAGCAGACTTAATTAGCCCCTTAACAGTCTGTGTTCTCACATGAATGAGTCACTCTTCTATTGACCTGTTGGGTTCAGAATCAACAACCTGTAATTAGTTCTTGCAGACATTTTTTAATATATTGTGGATTATCATTACTGCTCCATCTCATGTAGTCCAAGATATCATTTCTCAGTCATCTTATGCCTCTAGTGGACATAGGATGATTTTAGACACAAATGTCGTTGGTGAAGCTGAAACAGGAGTACCCCACACCCTGCAAGAGCCTCTGGGTACCACAGGCCATTCTGTTACAACATTTATGGGTGAGCTCGGGCGAGTGGATTTTGGACAAGTGGGTCTGCATTTCCCACTCCCTCGCTTTTTTCAGCCTAGAGCCCTGGGAGATCAGCTCCCCTCGAACCACTGCCTTATGTCCTTCCCATATATAACCCATGCCCACTTCATCCACCTTATTCTCAGCAAAATATAAGGAAATGGCTTTGGGAGACCTATTTCTGAGCCACTGCATCATCTAGTATACCCGTGTTCAGTCTCCAGTGCCATGTCTGTGCATCAGAGGACAGGGCATGATCTGATATAGTTATGAGCCAATGGATGCGCCCGATAGGGAGTCAAGGGGAACTGGTCCATCACCAAAAGGTCTATAAGAGTATAGATGTTATGGGTGGCCGAGAAATGGCTATAGTCTCTACCATTGGGATGTAGCAGTCGCCAAAAGTCAACCAAATGGTGCATCTGTAGGGACTTTCTAAAGTGTTTTAAAAAAGCAAACAAATAAGCAGAATGGCCTGAGGACGTGTCCAATTGCGGATCCAGGCAAATATTGAAGTCACCCCCCAATTTTAACTGGCCTTCGCCAGAAGGCGGCCAAAGATTCTAGGACTGAGTCCAGAAAAGTAAACTGTTTTCTGTTCGGGGCATACACCGCTGCAAACTTGCGGCCAAGAGTAGTGCCCTTAAATACAAATCTACCATTAGGGTCCGCCACATGGTCCAGCGGTAGAAAGGGGCATTGTTTGTGGACAGCTATAGCAACACCCCCAGACTTGGGCCTTGGAGTTACTCGGGTACCACCATTTATACATGTGGGTAGGGCTGCGGGGGACCAAGTCAGTGCGAAAGTGTGTTTTCTGTAAGAAAAGTATGTGTGCCCCAGATGTCTTGTTTCAAGCCACAACCTACTGCGTTTCGAAGGGGAGCCCAGGCCCCGCACTTTATACGATACGACTTTCAAGGAGGCCATGGTGGACAGTAGCATACGCGAACATCCAGGTCCCCATCAGAAGGAGAGAGGGACCCAGAGCACATCAGGCCAGTAGCTATGGTACTGTGGTGACATACCCAGCAGGAGAAAAAGCCTAGAAAACAAAGTGCAGTGATTTCCAGAATAAAACATGAACAACATACAAAACACAGAGCCCAAAGGGCGCACCAAGTGCAGTAACGCCGCTACTCGGAGGCCTCCACTCAGTCAATGAAGTCCACAGTAGGCAGACCGAGGGAGTCCAGAAATTTGGGCAGGTCATCTTTACTCCGCAAGGTGAATTGCTGGTCATCTTTGGTGGCTGTAAGGCTGAATGGGAAATTCTATCTGTACGTCAGCTGTGCATCCTGCAGATCTTCCAGTACTGGTTTATGGGCACAACATTGCATAAGTGTGCGCCTGGAGAGGTCTGGGAGAAAGGTTAGCTTAGCACCATCGAAATCAACATGGCGGATTCCCCTGCCTTTAAACATGATGCGTTCCTTCAAGGAATACTTATGCAGTTTGCAGATGATGTCTCTGGGTTTGTCAGGGTCCTCAGATGGAGGCCGGAGAGCCCTGTGGGCCCGGTCTATTTCTATGTGATCCGGTGCTTGATGGCTTAATATCTGCGTTTCGCAGGCATGTTTTCTTACCGATTGTCCCTCCGGAAAGCTGCTGTACAAGCGATGTGAGGAGCGGGTCACTCAAAGCTCAGGGAGAGCACGTCTTTACGCGTGCATGCCAAAGGCCACGCCCCCCATGCTAGGGACTTTTGTCCTTTCAGATGCTCAATGTTTCCTTGACTATATGTTGGTCCGCAGAGTTAACGGCAAGAGGTCATTGACAGGGTTTCTATTTCATGGGGAGAATATTTGGATATATGCCAAAGATTTCAGAAGGTAAGAGTTATTTTACCTCTCAGAAGGAAGGGTAACAATTCTTAAGGATAGCTACTATGGGAAGCAGAGGTCTCCAACATCCAGGGTGAGAAATTGATGAAATGTGGGCTCATCCCTTTCAGCACCTGGTGGCGTTGAGAGATAGACTGATCCACTTTAAATTTTTGCATACAATGTATTATACCCTAGCTAGACTGGCTACCATATACCGGAATGTTTCGGCAGAATATTGGAGGTGTACTTTTTTTTGCCAGTGGCTGCCGACCATATATTTTGATGTTGTCCTCAGATCAAACAGTTCTGGACTAAGGTTAATTCCTGCATAGCCGAGGTCCTTGTGGTCCCTGTCCCGCTGACCATGAGAGTGTGTCTCCTTGGATTGGTCGAAGAGGTGGTTCCATCTCAAGCTCACAGAACTCTAACCAATATCCTACTGGTTTATGTTAGGAAGGCCATACTATTACATTGGAGGAAACCTGAAGCGCCTGTCCTACTTTTTTGGAAGGGGCTGGTGAATTCAATCAATGATGCCCCATTATAAAGCAACATACCTGTCAAGGAGATGCGGAAAGAAAAAAAAGGATGAGGCGTGGTATAGTTCTGATGTAATCCTTTTAACACCCGGGTCAGGGTTGGGAGATATCTGAGGCCCAACGAGCACTGGCTGGTTTTCACTGCTGGAGATTTACAGCTATAAATGCTGATTGGGTTTAATGATGGAGGTAAGCGGGCACTGTACAGTGAATCCTTGAGACGTATTGAGTGTCGGGTGCATTTTTTGTCTGGATACAAGGTTTCTGAGAAATGTGTGAAGGAACGGAGTCTTGGGTTGTTGGGGGTTAGGGGTTGGGAGGGAGTCGGTCACTTAATGTCTAGTTAGAGATACTGTTTGTTACTGTAAATGTTGGCCATATGAGTGGCTCGGTGTTGTCTGGTCGCTTTTTCATTATATGTCTAGTATAAAATTAATGAAGAATTTTGCAAAAAAAAAGAATAGCTACTACTTTTAAGTCTGTACCTCAAGACAGTATTTTTGGCGCACATAGGCTGCAGCTTTCAGAGGAAAATCCTCAGTACCAGTTCTGCAAGAAGGCCTGATCTTCTAGGCCGGCATAGTCAAACTTGGTGTCCCTCTCTTGGTGACGGGACCTTTGGACATTTGCGGACGTATGGCAAGGGGAAGTAGCAGTCATATGAGTTTGTTGCATGATCACTTATGGTTACAACTCCAAGAGTTTCTTCCATTTTATGTATGATCTTCTGTATTTAGTGTCACGGGTGACGCTAGTTAGCTAGTTACTGTCACCATCAGGTTTTTATAGTGTCGGGTACCTGTCCCATATGACTGAATAAAGGTTTAACCCCCTGATCACCCCCCCAGTACAGGTGTTGCCGTCAGTAAGAGTCGGCGTCAATCCCAGGCAGTGTCAGATTAGTGCCAGTAACGCTAACACCTTTGCATGCACCATACACCTCCCTTACTAGTATAATGTCTGAATGGATCAATATATTTTGTTCTGATCAGATCTTTACTAGCATCTCCAGGAGTTTAGGGTTCCTAAAAACACGGCGTTGGCTGGATCAGCCCAGATACCTACTAGCACCCGTGTTTAGCCTCTCAGCCCAGCCCACGTCCCGTATCAATGATCACTGTCACAAAACACAACACACAACTGCAGCATTCTCAGAGTCAGGCCTGATCCCTGCGAACACTAATAGTTTTTTTGGTAGCAACAATCGGGTGCTCATTTGCCTATGAGTCGCATTAGTTGTACCAGTAAATTTAGAGGCCAAAATGTCCAATCAGAGGTACACTAGCGAAGAGGCCTACATGCATGTATGTATATGTATACAGTGAGGAGAACAAGTATTTTATGCACTGCCGATTTTGCAGGTTGTCCTACTTACAGAGCATGCAGAGGTCTTTAATTTTTATCATAGGTACTCTTAGTTTTGAGAGATGGAATCTATAACATCCAGAAAATTACATTGTATGATTTTTAAATAGTTAATTTGCATTTTATTGCATGACATTAGTATTTGATCACCTACCAACCAGTAAGAATTTTGTCTCTCAGACTTTTTTTTTTCTTTAAGAAGCCCTTCTCTTCTCCACTTATTACCTGTATTAACTGCACCTGTTTGAACTTGTTACCTGTATAAAAGACACGTGTCCACACACTCAATCAGACTCCAACCTCTCCACAATTTTGGACCAAAGCAATTTGTAAGCTGGTCAATTCATTGCCGCTAATCCTCATTTGACCCAGAAAATGGAAACATATTATGGTTTCCGAATTTAAGACCTTTCTGGGCCTATCCCTCCTCATGAAAAAACAAATAATAGAAGTGGGGGTAGTGGTGCTGTCTGTGTACTTCCTGTGATGAGCAGGGAAAGGCCTAGCTAATAATAGCAGTGATAGTCCTAACCGCTAATAGCGGAGGTTAATGATATGCAAATATGTGTTACACTCACAAAGGGATATATAAATAGTGTCCGCTAGGTGGCAATGTGTGCCGTTACCGTGGAGTGCAAAGGTATAAAATATGTGTGAATCCTATACACACACCATGTGAGAGTATATATCACAACTCTCCAACATCAGTAAGTGAAATATATGCAATGCAAAAAATCAAATGAGTAATAAACATCAAAAAGTGATGCCCTAAATGTTGGGCAGTTAAATGCACATAATACAAAAATACCACTAAGTGACGTGGTTAATAGGTGAAAGTACACAATAATAGTGGGTATAATAATAAGTAATATATAATAAACAAAATTAGTGCAATAAAAGTCCTTCCAGCCTGTTGCGATAGGCAAAAAACAAGGAACAGCAGTAAATCGGTTCATTCAGTGAGTGACATCTTGGTGACTTGATTGCTGCATAAATATGCTATGCCAGGTGGGGTCGCTGTGTTCCCGGTGCTCCCCCTTATGTATCCCCACTCACCAGAGATATGCACCCCTGCAGGGGTAAAAGGCATATAAGGGGTCCCGGCCAGGTGTTCCACGATTCGACTTTTCAACAGTAAATTTTCCGGACGGTCCCTTTAAATTTCCAAGCGGGGCTGGATTGTTAGGTGTCCTTATTTATCTGATGGTTGTGAGCCCGAATTGCAGATGACGGCCTCCCTTACAGCTCCCACTCGTGGCCCCCTGATAGGGTAACAGTAGGCACAGAAGTAAGCAGTGGTGCCTGGCAGAATCAACAAGAGGACATGAATCAGTCCAGCAGAAGCTTCCTTGCAGGAACTGGAATACCGGAACTGGATCAGCCCAGCAGACTAGATCAGCTCAGCAGACAGGATCAGCTCAGCAAACTGGACTGGAACTAGGAACAGACTGTGGGCATAACTAAAAAGAGTGAGTTGCGGTCATATTGCTCCACTGACTGAATTCATTATATGCCCGTGTTCTCTGCCTCCATAGCCAGGACACAAACAAGCAGATCTTGCGGTACATGCATTTCAATGATGATGAACTCTGTCGTCCCGGGGTGACCCTGGATATGATCAGCTCCACAAATTTGGCCCCTCGTAAACCACATCAACCAACAGCCTTGTTCATTCCTGATCAAGTCGTCTGTGTTGATGAGTCCCTGATTACATTTTCTGTCCGCTTGTATTTCAAACAGTATCCGCAGCAAGCATGCCAGATATGGGGTCAAGTTGTATAAGCTCTGTGACATGGCAACAGACTATACATACCACTTGTATGTGGACAATTATTACACAAGCGTGCCACTTTTTAGTCCCTGGTTTGATCATGGGAAAAGCCCGGTGATTAGATTGCACGGTGCCACATGCGCTAATACCAACCGCTTGTAGAATCCTGACTTAGATAGGGGAAGAAAGCCTGCTTGCAGTGTAATAATTTTCTCACAGTGAAGTGGAGGGATAATCGGAATGTTTTTGTTCTGTCCTCCCTTCACGCAGGTCCGACTGACTAAATTCAAGCAGCAACTGGTATTGTTAAGAAGTTTATTGATATAAAACCACAGGACAAATATACAGTTGCCAGACAGTAAGTAAACATAATTCACCATAGAGTACAGCAGTGCGAGACAAATACAAGTAAATAAGGCACATTAAGGTAACACCACAGGTAACTGATCGTGCATGGAAACATTCTCTCTGAGGTAGAGTCAATATCTAAGTACACACCGAAGCCAGCTTATAAACAACAGGCCATACCATCCCATCCCCCCCCAGCACCCCTCCCTCACCCAAACGGTACACCCCCCGCAAGACATATCAGTGACGGGAACAGGATCCCCTACATGGGAAGTGAAAAAGAGTCCACAGGCCCATCCCAGAATATAAAACAAGATAGGGGAGAGCCAGGGGGAAGGCGGGGGGGGGGGGGAGGGGAGAGGGACAGGCCCCACAACATCAGACCCTCAGACAATTGTAACCTGTGCCATCAGTCCGATGAGATCCCACGAGACCCCCAGTGCAACGAAATAGAACGCCCAAGAAAGGGCTACCAGGTATTCCCGGCCCACCGCTCCCCTAATCCAAGTCTAGGTGTTCCGCTTTCACCCAGGCCGCCCATACCTTATCGAACTTCCCGGGGCAGTTGCGACCCATATATGTCAATTTGTAAAGAGGGAGAGCCGCGTTAACTAGCGCCCTCCATTGTGTCACCATGGGAGGAGAGGCCTCCCTCCATCTCAGCAGAATAGAATAGCCTTCCTAGCGTAGAAGGCCGCAAAAAAAATAAAGTTTTTTTGAGGGGGTACCAGGCAGATTGTCCACTATTCCCAGAAGCATCGGCAAAGGGTCATAGGGTACAGCTATCTTACTCAGAGTTAATTACATTCGCCACCCCCTGCCAGTAAGTTTGCAACACGGGACAAGACCAGACCACATGAAAAAAAGAACCTTCCTCCATGCTACATCTAGAGCAGATAGGACTCTGCTGCGGGTATATTTTGGCCAGGCGCTGGGGGGAGAAGTAGGCCCTGTGCAAGAATTTAAGTTGAATAAACCTATCTCTGGCCAACACCACCAGGGTAAGATATTGTTGTAATCCTTCTTCCCAGTCATCGTCAGCCAGCACCGGAATATCCGCTTGCCACACCGAAAACAACTGGGAGACCTTGGAGGTATCCAAACCAACCAGCAGCGAGTAGAGGGCGGATAGGGGCTTAGTCTCATCCGCCACACTCAGCATTCGTTCCACCCCCGTAGTCTCCAGTGTGATTAGTCCAGGGAATTGTGCCCGAAACGCATGACGCAATTGGAAAAAACGAAAAAACATCCGATTAGGCAGTCCCTTCCTCTGTTTTAATTCATCAAAGGTGAGCAATCTGCCCACCGACACTATGTCCGCAAGCGTTTTAACCTCGAAGCGGGCCCACAAGGCTGGGTCAGGTATAGAGTGAAAGTGCGAGAGCCGGGGGTTCCCCCACAGCGGGGTACGCGGGGACCAGCAATCAGGGTTCTGGACCTTGGACCGCACCGTCTCCCACACCCGCAGGGTGGTCTTCATTGAGGGCGTTACAGCGGGACTAGACCTGGGCCCCCGATGCATAAGGTTGCGAAGCTCAGAGTAGGAGCCCAAATGCGCAGCCTCCAGAGTAGCCGCCGGATTGGCCGGCTCCTCCGACAGCCACCACTTAAGCGTGACAAGAACTGCAGCCCAGTAGTACTTCTGGAAGCACGGCAGAGCCAGCCCCCCAAGAGTAACCGGTAGCTGTAGGGTAGATCTAGCAATTCTAGGGGTGCCCCCGCTCCAAATGAAGGATGTAATTAAACTATCTAATTTCCTGAAAAACACAGTGGGAATAGGAACCGGGGCTTGTCGAAAGATATACAGAAATTTCAGCAGGACAGTCATCTTGACCAGATTCTCTCCCAACCGGGGTAAGGGGTAGTGTCTTCCACGCCGCACATCTTTGCGTCAGAAGGGAGATGACCGGGGTCAAGTTCAGGGGAACAAACTGGCTCAGATCCCTATGAATCTCCACTCCCAAGTACCGAAATTGTGTCACCCAGTGCAGAGGAGCATTCTCAGGGGCCGGCGCGTCCGAGGGGTATAGAGCGAAAAGAACCAATTTACCCCAATTAATACGAACGCCGGAAAATCTGCCAAATATATCAATTAGTGCCAGGGCTGCCCCAAGAGAATTAGAGGTATTCCGCAAGTACAGTAACGTATCGTCCGCGTATAGGGATATTTTCTCCTGAATCGGGCCTATAGGGATACCATGCATCGCCGGCGAGGAGCGAAGAAGGATTGCCATAGGCTCAATGGCCAGGGCAAAGAGGCCGGGAGACCTGTCTAGTACCCCTGTAGAGGCGAAACGGCTGGGAGAGCGCCGACCCCATTCGGACCCGAGCAGTAGGTGCCCTATACAGAGCCTGCACCCAAGACACAAATCTGGGGCTTAATCTTATTCAGCCCTCTGACATTCCACAAAATCAACCTAATGGGAGCCATTGAAATCCTAGTAGTATAGGGCAGGCAAGCCAGGCAGAGTGGTGCCTAGTGGGAGAGGATAACCCATCAACTGCACAGAGACAGTCACCTTAAAGCGGGGGTTCACCCTAAATTCTAACATTCCATCTAGCATAGTAGCGTGAGCTACAGTATGCCTTTTTTTTGGTGCCGTACTCACTGTGTAATCCCGGAGATAAGTTTCCGTCTAGTAGGCGTTCCTAGTCAGAGGGGAACATGATTGACGGCCTGCTATGGCGCGTCACGCCTCACGGAAATAGCCGAAATAGGACGTGGCTCTTCACAGCGCCTGCGCAGTTAGCTCCGATGTCTGTGCACAGGCACGGTAAAGCGCCGTGAAGAGCCGAGTCCTACTTGGGAGGCGTTACACACAATAGCTGGCCGTCAATCATTGTCCCCTCTGACTAGGAACGCCCATTCCCCGCGGGGAGCCTGAAGTTAATCTCCTGGATTAAACAGTGAGTACGGGGCCAAAAAAATAAATAAAGGCATACTGTAGCTCGCGCTACTATGCTTGATTTAATGGTCGAATGTTGCTATTGAGGGTGAACCACCGCTTTAAGTGCGTTGGGCTCCCGGCCTATGCAACCAACACCGGCCAAAGAAGGAGCCCAAGGCAGCACACTGCATGCATTATTCTGGCAATCAAATTGGCAACTCAAAAAAACAAAAAAGAGGGAAAAAAACATTAAAACATAACAGCACAGCCCATCCCCCCACCCCGCACACCCGGAAACAGGACCGGAGTGCTTAGACCCCAAACCAACCCCATCAAACTGTAGGAAAGTCTCCTATGGGGACAACTGACAAGGCGACCCGTCCGGAGGCACTGGGAGAGCAGACACCGGGCTCACCAGTACCAATCAGAGAGGCCACCACCCCAAGACCCACAGTAAATCACCGGATAACTTTGGATCCACCCAGAGCATGTTGAAACAAATAAACCCCAGTTCGTGAAAATGACATTCAGAAACAGTTCACCTAGGCAATGCTAGGGGCACAGACTTAAACGGTACAAGTAGAAAAAAACAAAAAAAAAGAGGCCCGGAGACCCGAAGGCCCGGGCAGGCCCCAATGGTCTCCTAGATCCATCACCTTGCGTCAGGATGCACCCGGCCCCAGTCCAACCCGCCACCCCCCCCAACAGAAAACACATTCCCACCAACCCCCCCAGGTAGACCAGCACAGGGTAGAGAGTTCCAAGCGGGGGCCATGAGTAATTCCCCCATCGGGTCATAGGGTGTCACAAAAAAAGGGGGGGGGCAGGGGGCCATCGAGCCAAGCAAAAAACAGAGAGGCACAGTCCTGCCCCGCAACATAGGCAATAGATGGCAAAGTGAGCAACGTTCAGGTGCAGTCAGGCAGTACAAAGAGATGGGAATAAGGGGGGCAAAGCAGAAAAGCAATACAGTTACCGATGCCTGGGGAGGGTATCCAGCCAGTGAGAGGCATCCTCCGGCAAAGTGAAATATTTAGTGGTTTCTCCGTCAATGACCCTCAGCCGGGCCGGGAACAGCATGCTATATTTCAGGCCCTTGGCACGAAGCTGCACCTTAACATGGTCGAATGTCCTGCGTAGCCGTTGGGTGTCCAGGGAGTAATCAGGGAACATCATCAGCTGCGTATTTTCAAACCTGAGTTCCTCTACCCTTCTGGCCTCCCTCAGCGCCAGATCCCTGTCACGAAAATTGAGCAGCCGAAAAATAAAGGTGCGCGGGGGGGGGGGGGGGGCGTTACAGCACGGCCCGGCGGCATTCTGTGGGCCCTTTCAACAACAAAGTGCAGGGAAAACTGGGCCTGCGGCAGCAAATTGCGTAGCATGGTCTCAGTAAACGTGGTCGGATCCCGGCCCTCGGCCCCCTCCGGGAGACCCACCACACAAAGGTTATTCCTTCTGCTGCGGTTCTCGCTGTCTTCTGCCCTCGACTCTCACCCGGAGGGTGTGCAGGGATGCACGCTGGTCGCGGATGGAGTCCTCCGAATCCCCCACCCTCCGCTCCGCCTCACCCAGCCGCCCCCGTATACCGTCCAGGTCCCTCCGTAGGAGCCCAAGATCCAACTGCAGGGTGTCGATCTTACCCGTAAGGGTGGTCTGGCATCCCTGTATCGCCAACATCAGTGCCTGGAAGCGATCCTCCGATGCATTCGCCGGGGCAGGCGCCGTCTGAGACGCCATGTGCGCGCGGCAGCTTCGGCAGGGGACTCGCTTTTGCTGTAGAGCCGCCTCGCCGTCCGGAGCCTGTTTTCCCTTTACGCATGCCCGGGGACACCGGGCTTCAGTCAGGGTAAAAATTCTCGGTGGATCCGTGCAAATAGCGGATATTTAGGTCTCAGAGAGCGGAGCTCCTCTCAAGCACGTCCGTCTAGATCGCCATCTTGGCCACGCCCCATGAATACAACCTTAATATGGTAGGGATGGACTTCAACAGCCAGACGCTGGTACAAAAAGTGTTTTGTATACCCATTTCAATTGGCTCTGCTGAACGCTAATGTGCTATACAAAGCGTCAGAACAAACTGGATACTTCCTAAAATTCCAGGAAGAGATCATCATAGCCCTTCTGTTTCCAGATGGTGCTGTGCCTCAACTTCACAATTCCAATGCAGTGAGCCGGCTGCATGAGAGGCACTTCCCAAAATCCTCTGTGGTACCCCAGGCCAAAGAAACCCCCCAAAAAGATGTAGTATCTGTAGAAAACGCGGATACAGGCGTGACACCCACTTTTATTGTCCCTCCTGTTTTAACCAACCTGGTCTCTTTTGTGAATGTTTTTTTTTTTTTTTTTTTTTTTCTTCTTTTTTTTTTTCACCTCAGACTTAACCTGTTGTGAATGTTTTCAATGCTACCACACACTAGTGGAATATTAGCATAGGGTACAGCACTGCATAGTCATACGGCACACTTTCACAGGGTCTCCAAAGATGCCATCGTCTAACAGGTGTCTAATTACAGATTTCTTGTATGTCCTCTCCGGAATGCTAAATGCATGCAGGAGAAAGACCGCGGGGTCTGCCGGGATATCGTGGTCAATAAATGTTTGAGCGACCTCGCGGATCACTCGCCAGAAGTGACTCAGACTGGGACAGGACCAGAAAATGTGTAGTAGCATCCCCTTGTCGGCATGACAGCACCAACAAAGGTCAGACGTCTCCGGAAAGAACCTGTGGAGCAGCACCGGGGTCCTGTACCACCGTGACAGGAGCTTGTAATTTGTCTCCTGGGTCTTGGCGCAGATGGAGGACCTATGTGTAAACCTCAGGATGCGGTGGCGCTTGGCCGTGTCGAAATGGCAGCCCAGCTCCTCCTCCCACTTAAGTATACCCGGGGGCACAAAATCCTCACGCGGAGCGTTTAAAAGATTTTAGGTTAGGGAGAGTGTGTGTGATGTACTACCCAAGGTGTTGCAGATCTCCTCTAATGTAGTGAGGGGTCGAGTGTTGGCGGCCGGTGGTGTCAGGGAGCGGAGAAAGTGGTCTAGTTGACGGGCTCTCAGGAAATCCAGGCGAAACTGTCCCTCCGGGTCAGAAAGTTCCGCGACAGTGTACCATCTCCCCCTCAAACAAAAGTGGGAGGACTGGTAACGGCCCGCCTCTCTGTCTCCGAAAGACCACATCCTGCATGCCCGGCGCGAACCGGGGGTTCCCCAGTATGGGGTATAAAGGGGAGTCGGTTGAGGATACTGAAGCCTGCGATATAAGTCTGGCGCAGACCCGTATCGTATTGCCAACCAGTGGGTGACGCTTGGTTTCCGCCGAAATACTCGAGGCGCACCAAGACGCCCTGTTCAGGGGAAGCTCGCATTGGTTCTGCTCCATCTGCGCCCAAAGCTCGTTGTCTCGATTACGGCACCAATCTACAAGCCTGCTTAGATGAGTCGTGTGGTGGTAAGCGCGGATATCTGGTACCGCGAGGCCCCCCTGGGATTTGGGTAGGACCAGGAGTCTCGTTGAGAGTTGTGGTCTCTTTTTAGCCCAAATAAATTCCGTGAGTGTGGATTGCACCTGTTTAAAGTATGAGGTGGGTACGTGGATGGGCAGAGCCTGCATGAGATACAGAAACTTCGGGAGAATTGTCATCTTCACGATGTTACAACGGCCCACCCAGGAGTGTTGTCCTGTATGCCACTTGTTTAGGAGCGCTCGGATTGACCTCAACAAAGGCGGGAAGTTAAGATCGTACACCTGGGCGATCGTCTGGGGTATATGTGTGCCCAGGTACTTTAGGGCGGTTGTCGTCCATTTCAGCCTGAACTTCTGCTGCAGATGCTTTAGTTGTGTTCGTGATAGCCCAACGCCCATGGCTTCTGATTTGGTGAAATTGATTTTTAAGTTAGATAGTACTCCATATCTTTCAAATTCCCCCAGGAGAGCAGGGAGGGAGACGGCAGGGTTTGTGAGGGTACACATGAGATCATCGGCATAGGCCGACACCTTGTGTTGGGTATGGTTTTCTGCGACCCCCGATATATCTTGGTGTAGCCGCACATGGCAGAGAAATGGCTCCAGTGAGAGAGCAAAGAGGAGAGGTGACAGCGGACAGCCCTGTCGCGTCCCGTTAGAAATCGGGAAGGGGTCAGAGGACACCCCATTAGCCCGTACCCTGGCTGTGGGAGACGCGCAAGTCGCTGCGATCCAAGACATCATGTTACAACCTAGTCCCACATGTCTCAGCGTCACGAGCATGAAGGCCCACCCCACCCGATCGAATGCCTTCTCCGCGTCGGTGCTCAGGAAAATACTAGGTGTCTTAGTACGGGTGGTGGCATAGAGCAAGTCCAGGACTTTGGTGGTATTGTCCCTCGCTTCTCTCGTTGGGACAAAGCCCACTTGGTCAAGGTGGATAAGACTGGGTAGGTGGGGCTGTAGTCTGGTGGCAATAATCTTGGTGAATAATTTGAGGTCCGTATTTAGAAGGGAGATAGGTCGGTAGCTTCTGCAACACGTCGGGTCTCTGCCCTCCTTAGGGATAACTGTAATCTGTGCTTGTAGTGTGGAGGCATGTAAGGTACCGCCCTCGGTGAGGCCATTAAGCATCTTTACCAGGTGATTCCCCAGGGATGGCAGCAGCGTCTTGTAATATTGGAGCGTGAGGCCGTCCGGTCTGGGGGCTTTCCTCGATTTGGTGTTGCTCACCGCGAGCTGCAGCTCGGCTAACGTAATTGGGGCTTCCAACAGAGTGCGCGTCTCGACGGGTAGGGTAGGCATGCGGGAGGAGGTAATGTAGTCACACATTCGGTCCGGGGGAGGGGACGTCGTGGGTAGGTTATAGAGTGACTCGAAGGACTTAAACTCCTGCCAAATATGTTGGGGCATGGTCAATTTCTGGCCCGTCGAGGAGCGCATATGCGGAATGTAGGACGCAAGTTTTTGGTCGCGTAGGGATTGAGCTAAGAGTCTGCCACACTTGTTGCCCGACTCGTAGATCCTCTTGCGAGTTATCTGTAGAGCCAACTTGGCCTTAAAAGTAAGCAGGTCAGTGACCTGTGTACGTATCGTGTCAAGGTCTGCCTTCAGTGGACCCGTCGGGGTTTGCTTGTGTCTAAACTCCAGGTCTCGAAGTTTGTCAAGTAAGGAGTTCAGCTGGGTCGTCCTCAGTCGCTTAGGTCTCGCTCCGTGTTTTATAAGGGTACCGCGAATCACCGACTTATGGGCTTCCCAGATCAGGCTGTCCGCGGTGTTGTTGGTCTGAAAATAGTCACGTCAGCCAGTACCTCAGGATCTTGTAGGAGGCTCTCATTCAGTCTCCACGGTTTCCTTTTGTCCTCTGTAAAAGTCGGTCAGGGCGTATCGCATAGAGACCGGAGCATGGTCTGACCACGTGATGGAGCCCAGCGAGGTCCCCCTAACCGCCTGCAATTGGCCATGGAGAACAAAAATGTAGTCAATACGCAAATACGCATTGTGGGGGCGGGGAGAAAAAGTTATAGTTGCGTTCACCGGGGTGGAACATACGCCAGGTATCAATAAGCTGCGATGCGTGAAGCGCTAAATGGATGGTTCTAGGTGCGCCCCGAGTACTCGAGGAGCGCCCCGTAGAAGTATCCTCCTCAGGGATCAGGGGGATATTAAAATCTCCCCCTACAATGAGCTGGCCCTCAGAAAAGTTGCGGAAGGCGACCAGGTGGTTTTTGATGAACGTGTCTTGTTGGCTATTAGGAGCGTAGAGCGTGGCGATAGTGACCTTCGCACCACCGATCAGGCCTTTAAGGAAGAGGAATCTGCCCTTCAGATCCGTCCGGATCGCGGACAAGGTCCACGGAATTTTCGTCAAGATCAAAATCGAGACACCCCTAGATTTGGCTTCCGAGTATGCGGAGTGGTTCACCGTCGGGTAGAACCTATTTTTTTAGGATTGGGAAGGCATTATCTCTGAAATGCGTCTCCTGCAGGAGAACAACATCCGCGTTCAGGTGCCTCATATCGTTAAGCAGCAGCCGCCGCTTCTCTGGGACATGAAGTCCCTTCGCGTTTAGGGTGACAACAGTTATCTCGTCCATACTCCTTGAGGGTGGGGGAGGAGGGGCAGGTGACCAAAAGGAGGGGTGGAGGGGGAGAACCGCGTGAGAAGGAGAATAAGGGGGAGCAGTAAGGAGCGGAGATTAAGGATTAGGTGAAGAAAGAGAAGAGGTCCCCTGCGGGTGACCGTTCCCGCAGGAGGTGTAAGACGCGCCCGCTGGAGGGATAAGCCCGCAGCGGGTGCTAACCAGCGTAGCTGGGTAACTAAAGTTGCAAAATATTGCAAGAACGCTCCCCAGTGTTACTGGGTAACGAACGTCGTCCTAAGTGGGAGTGTGATGGCAAGGGCGTACGAGATGCTCCCGATCCCTTCCTGACCCCACCGGCCACCGCATGGATGGCGGGCGCGGACCTCCAAAAGAGGACCACAGCCCGCACATGTTGTGGACAAAAAACAAGCAGATATAGGTATATACAGGACATATAGAATATCAAAGATTCCAGCAAACTCTAACAGTAAAGCAAACAAACATAGTAAATACGGTGACCAGGCCGACCACCAAACAAGACAACATCCCCACAGTACAGTACCATACGATACAATGTTCTCCTCCCTACAAACAGAAAGCCTCAAGGTTGTCCCAGTGAAATCCCCCCACCCAACCCCAAACCCGGAAGTCGGGGGGGGGGCAAAGGGGAAACAAGCCCCCTCTACGCAGTGGCCCCCCAGGTCAGCCCCTAAGAAACGTCCCTCCACCCCCCCGCCCAACCCCCAAGAAACAACATCCACCCCCCCCTCCCCGAGAGCGTCCGCTCCGGGCCCCCACCCCCCCAAGCCCGCAGAAAAATACATCCCAGATCATGGAAGACATCAGTACCGCCAGCCCCCCACAGTACTCACGCCACTCAGGCAAGGTCCTCTTGGCTCTTGATGCCCCAGATCAGCATGAAAAGGAGGAGGGGGGGCCAGAGGGAGCAACACTAACCACGCAAGTCCCTAGGTCCAGCCGCCTCGTATCGGGCCTCCAGGGCCGCAGCAAAAGCTAGGGCAGGGCGGATGGCACACTGATCGGGCCTCCCGTGGGCAGCGGAGGGGGGGGCACACCCAAATTCGGCACACATGGGGGGGAGGCGGCGCGAGGCCGCCAACATACCATCCGGGGTTCCAGGGAACAAAATGTGCGGACGATCAGCCTGGTCAAAACAGCAAGGTAGGAGCACTGGGTGTCACTCACGACTCGCGTGCATCCGCGGTGGGTTGGGCTCTCATGCGGCCTGGGTACGGGCAGGTTGGCTGTGACGACCGACAGCAGGGCCCGAACGACCCATCGATTTGGGAATTTGCCGCAACCAGTTCGGCACCGGGATAGGATCCGTGTCCAGGATGGCAAAGAGCTCAGGTAGGTCCTCCGGCGTTCTCAGGGTGAAGGCGGTTCGGTTTGTACGGAAGGTGACTGCCAACGGGTACCCCCAGCGGTATGTGCAGCCGCGTCTCTTTGCCAGCTCCAGCACCGGCTTAAGCATTGCCCGTCGCTGGAGCGTGGCCCGGGACAGGTCAGGGAGCACCTGAATTCTCGCCCCGTCAAAGTCCAGGTCACCCAGGTCCCACGCCCTCCGCAGGATAGCCTCCTTCTGCGCGAATCGGTGCAGGTGACATAAAACATCACGCGGCCTGGCGGGGTCTGCAGTGTACGATGGACCCGGTCAATCTCCAGCGAGGGCGGGGGGGTCTCCAAGATCTTGTGAAAAATCTGTCACTGCTTGGTCCTCCTGACCTGTGGCCTCGGGGATGCCCCTCAGCCGCAAATTATTTTGGCGGCTGCGGTCCTCCAGGTGCAGCTGCATCTCCCGGGCCTCCGCGGAATGAGATTCGCAGGCCTGTTCAAGGGCTTATACGCCCCCGACGTTACACGGTCCGCGACCGAGTGTAGCTCCATCCGGACCTCTTGGATGTCCCTGCTGTGTGCCTCCTCGATCCGCAAAATGAGGGCCTCTATATTGGAGCGCGTTGGGAGAGCCTGGAGCATGCTGCGGAGGTCCTAGTCCAGTCGGGTCTGGCTCAGGGTAGGGTCTGTCATCTCCGGGTGGAAAGCCGATGGTGTGCCTGTAAGGGGGTCCGATGTCTGCGAGGCGGTCGGAAGAGCCATTGGGCTCCAGGCTAGTTGCGTGTGGGATCCACGTGGCACGGCCACAATGGCACCTGGCGAGAGATTCACAGGGCTTCCGAAATAGGTCCGGATATTGGACTGAGATCTCCGGGGGTGGTTTCTCCTGGATGCCGATCTTGTCCTCTATCCCCTAGGGGTTGTCATGCCGTGTCCACATGCGGGGAAAGTGTAGTGGCGGCCGATGTAAGCCGAGTCGGGCCGGGAGCTCCCCTAAAGCATGTCTTCACTCGGCCATTGCTAAGCCACGCCCCCTCAGCATGGATTTATTTGACAGCAACAGGGTTTGCTCTCACAATACGTAGATCAGTGACTCCAGCACTGTAGGAGGTGATTTCACCACAACAGTTTAAAAAAAAAATGTTGCAAGTATGCCCATCATTAGAAGTGGGTAGATACAGAGCGGTATTCTAATGGTGGGCATACCCACCAATGTTTTTTTTCATTCAGCCAACAGACTGCATAAAAAAAAGAACATTACTGTATATGCCCAACAAGGACCAGCAACGTACTGGTATGTTGCTGGATTTTGAGTGGTTATACCAGAATGATGCCTGCAGGTTTAGGTATCAGCTTGGTATCGTTCTTTTCAGCCAGCGGTCGGCTTTCATGTAAAAGCAATTCTAATGGCTTATTAGCTGCTAGACTGCTTTTACAAGCAGTGGGAGGGAACATCCCAGCCCCCCCCCCCGCAGTCTTCCATGTTTTTTTCATGCTCTCCTGTCCCATCGGGGAACCTGTGAATGCAGGCGGTGGTTAAGCCAGCTGACCACAGAGCTGATTGGAGACCAGAACGGCTCCAATCATCTCTATGGCCTAAGAAACCTAGCTAGGCTCCCAAAAAGTCTCACACGTTGTTTCCCCATACTCACAAGAAGCATCAGAATGTATTTTGGGGTGTAATTTCACATCTACCAATGGCATGTGTGAGCAATAGATAATTTTTAGTGACCACTTTGTGTACATTTTTCATTTTTTTTTTCAATCACTTGTGACAAAAAAAAATATTCAATGTGCTCAACATGCCTCTAAGCAAATTCCGTGGGGTGTCTACTTTCTAAAAGCTGAGTAAATTCCAATACGCTATAACTTTTGCGCAAACCAATAAATATACGCCCAAAACGTGTCTGAATGAATTTTTGACTAAATGTATGACTAAAATATAGTTTATTGTATTTTTTTTTAAACAAAAAGTAGAAAATATACAATTTTTAAAATTCAGTCTTTTTTTTGTTTATCGCAAAAAAAAAAAAAATCCGCCGAGGTGATCAAATACCACCAAAAGAAAGCTCTATTTGTGGGAAGAAAAGGGACGGAAATGTAGTTTGGGTACAGCATTGCATGACCATGCAATTACCAGTTAAAGCAACACAGTGCCAAATTTTAAAAAGTGCTCTGGTCAGGAATGGGGTAAAACCTTCCTTGGCTGAAGTGATTAAGCTACCAAACTGTAGCTGCTGATTTTTAAGAAACTGCCACTTGCCTGTCCCACAATCCATCAGTGTGCTCATCTGAGCTGTTTTCACCCTGTGTCCTTTTTCCCCAGCACCAGCATCTCTACTAAGGGCACCTGGCTGTGACGGCTTTGCGGCTTCACAGCTGGGTGCCCAACTGTACATGCGCGAGTGGCGCTGCACACTGAATAGTCTTATGGGACCTGGCACGTGTCCCAGAAGACTGCAGGAGGGAGGGGAATGATCGCAGCGGAAGTGGAAGGTGTGTACCTATTAGAAATCTGGTACTTTCTCCCCCCCCATCTTACCCAAAAGCTCCACTTTAGTAAGTGTATTGGCTCTAACATGAGGCAAAGGTGTATTTCTTAAATAAGAAGGACCTTCTCACAGAAATAAAATGGGGGAGATTTACTAAAATTGTAGCACTCAAAATCAGATGCAGCTGTGCATGGTAGCCAATCAGCTTTTAATTTCAGCTTGTTCGATTAAGCTTTGACAAAAAAACTGGAAGCCGATTGTTTTCTGTGCAGAGCTGCACCAGATTTTGCATGCTTCAGTTTTAGTAAATATCCCCCAGTGTGGAACAAGGCAGTGTAAGCCAATAATGGTTAACAGATCAGTTGCAGGGAGCCTACAGGCAGTACCATTGACTAATAATTATCTTTTTTTTTTTTTTGCTTGCATTTTATAGGCACAGCCTCATGACTTTTAAAATGGGTTACATTCAGAGATCTAAACAGATCTGTCTTTAAAAACAAGGGCAATGTGTTTTTTTATGACCAGAACACAAATAAGTTTGTGGTGGTTTTATTTTAATTCAGCTTCATCATCCAGTATGTCAATGGAAATTATTTTGTTACTGATCTGTGGCTTGACAGTAATGCTTCTTTCTCCTTTATTTTTTATTTTTTTCAAATGTGAACAGATCCTCCAGATATTCATCGAAACCTGTCTCAAAGACTTGGGAAGCGTAAAGTTTTCTCTCAAGAGAGCCCTTCAGGTAATACTGTTTTCGAACTGTGTGCTCTTATGCATTACATAAACAATTGCAATCATATTGAAATATTTTCATTTTTGTTATTAAAACATGGGTTGCCTATGCACAGTAGCCGGTTCACACAGGGGCGACCTGGGATCAGACTTGAAGTTGCCCCAAGTCATCCCAAGTCGTGTGGTTGAGAAAATCAATGGAAGTGAATGGAGCTGTCTTAATACACACTACTGAAGTCGCTCCGACTTCAGAAAAGTTTCCTTTACTACTTTAATCAGAATTGTAGGCAACTTGTACCCATTGATTTCAATGGAAGTTGCCTCAGAAGTCTGATCACTGTCTTAACTGATGCAACTTTACAGCAAGAGAACATACATTTCTCAGGAAAACCCCTCCCTCCCCCAGAGCTGATTGTTGTTTGATTGGCCACTGGAAAGCCTCCTGTCCTGGAGGTGACTTGAAGTTGCCTTGTACTGTCCTGGAGACAACTTGAAGTTGCCTTGTAAGTTGCCTGATGATTCATACTCAAGTCCTGTCCAAGTTGCCTCCCAAAGTCGTGCTGCCCCAGTGTGAACCGACTCTAAGACGGCTCCCATTCATTTTCTCGACCGCGCGACTTGAATTCGGATCCCAGGTCGCCCCAGTGTGAACCGGCTCTAAGATTTTGCCAACAAATTTGTAATAAATGTGTCAGTCTGTAACAGTAAATTAAACCAGGATATTTACATATTAAATTGTTGTGGCTAATAAAATGTTAATTTATCCTTAGGTTGGCAATACCTATTTTTCTTCCAGTGTGTTAAGACTGCAAGTGATAAATATTCAGTGCTCATGAGGTCTGTGACTCGCCTTTTACCTGCAGGTTAGGAAGTAGTGCAACCATCTGAAGTGCTTATGAACCCCAAATGCAGTTATGAATTCACTGTCTACAGTTCAAGGGCTCTCTGTCTGTTAGGGCTCATTTACACTTGCTTCG
This sequence comes from Rana temporaria, assembly GCF_905171775.1. Taxonomy (NCBI): domain Eukaryota; kingdom Metazoa; phylum Chordata; class Amphibia; order Anura; family Ranidae; genus Rana; species Rana temporaria. Next base: position 351,214,492 of record NC_053490.1, read on the forward strand.
GCTTCAACACACGTTAAGACCCCTTTCACACTGGGGTGCATTTTAGGCACTTTAGCACTGAAAATAGCGCCTCTCAAGTCACCCCAGTGTGAACGCCCGAGTGAGCTTGCAGGAGGGGAAAAAAGTCCTGCCAGCAGCATCTTTGGGGCGGTGTGGGAGTGGTGTACTCCCAAAACACCCTGTGCATTGAAATGAATGGGCAGCACTGCCAAAGCCCTGTAACACAGGCACTATTAACCCTGTCTTTGGTCACTAGCGGGGGTTAAAAGTGTCCTGCTGGTGGCCGAATAGCGATGCTATAACAGCCCGAACTGCCCGAGTGTGAAAGAGTTCTTAGTGCTAGTTTACACTTGCTTCAAAACATGGCTTTGGACATGCTTTGTGAATGCCAGTCAAAGCCCCTGTCACTAAATAAAATGGTTAGCTTACAGTCCTGTGGGGGAAGGGGAAAGGGAGAAACAAAGGAAGGGAAAGGGTGGCAGGTAGAGGGGGGGGGGGGGGGGGAAGGGGGGGGGGGGGGGGAGAAAAGGGGGGGGAGGGAAAAGGAAAAAAGGAAACTTATATAACACTTTATATAATGAAAATCTGGGTAGCAGTGACTATAACAGGATTCTTTTTTGATTTAAAGCTCAACTCTAGGATTGTTAAAAATTGCATTTCCCTCAACACTACAAGGGTTAAAGTGATACTAAAGTCTTGTGTCTTGTGTTTTTTTTTTTTTTTAGATGATCCTCCTTTTGGGTCCCTCTTTGGTGTACCTGCCCCCTCCCTCCTGTTGTGTGCCCCCACAGCAAGCAGCTTGCTATGGGGGCACCTGAGCCAAGCCACAACTCTGTGTCAATTCAGACACTGAGTCGTGGGCCCTGCTTTCCTTCTCTACTTCACAGTCATACTTGCCTCCACTGTGCAGCTCGTTTTGCACCATTAGGCCCCGAACGCCATTTGGGGCCCCTCTGCGGCTTTCTCTGCTCTTCCCCGCTTCAGATAACCCCCTATTGGAAGCGCTCTCCCAATGGTGTTACCTTGCGGGCACGCTCCCTAGTTCTGCTTTCAGCATCCATAGCTGCCGAGTGCAGGACTCGACCTGGAGCCCTCATTTATTGAATTTGATTGACAGCAGAGGGAGGTGAAAAAACATGAGGGTTTACAACCCCCTTAAGAAAAAAAAAAACTTCGGACTTTACAAAAACAATAAATGCTCGTAAGGACTAGGGATGGTGAAATAACTTTTTTTTTTGTTCATACATCACGGAACACAGAGCCTTTGATAATTACTTAGTGGGTTAGATAGTCACCATCACCTGATTGGACACTGGCAACCCTAATTACAAGCTGAGTTCCTCCCCTATATAACCCCTCCCATATGGAGAGCACCTCAGTTTTTTCACCAGTGTCTAAGGTGATTGGTCACGTTGAACATGTGCTAAGAAGAAAGCTCTGTTTGGACTCTGCGGAGGCCTAGGAGCTATACAACTGGATCCATACCTTGGGCCAACACTAAACATCTAAGATGGATGGTGCCCAGGCCTCGTGGAAAGAAGGTTTTGCCTGTAATGTCTCTCTTCGGAGGTCTGGGCTCTGGGATTCAGGCTTTGGTGTACTATTTTAACAGTGGCACAAAAAGTTTCTGGCAGAGTCTTCTACAGGTCCAGGGACAAGGATTCTGTAAGTAGGAACCCAGAACCCTGAAGGTTGGCACAACATTACCCACCGTGATGGGTGAAGACTGGATCTGTTGCTTTCAGCAGTTTTCATGTGGCGAGGATAAGGTAAGTGAAAATATGTTTAGTATTATCTTCTGTGAGTAGTTGCATGTCTTACCTGGTTTCCGCCACCAAAGGGAGTAAGTGACATACCTGGTGTATACTTACATGCCGTCCAGGGACACGCAGTGAAGTTGGTCTGATAAAAAAAAACGCTCACCTCCTCCGCTGCAGGCTCTGCCACAATAAGTATGTGAGGCGACCCCATGCAGTCTACGTGTCCCACAAAGTCCTCCAGCAGGCTTCGCTCTGCCCCTCACTCCTGGCTGCTGCCATGACAGTTCACATGCGCAGGGGCAATCTTTTTGGCTGCATCAGTGCGCAGGCGCCAAAGCAGCATGATTTTAAAGCCCAGTACGCCAGAGACTTCTGTAAAGCGGTGGGACACAGAGCTGTGGGCTGTAACCATCTCGGTGGATCGGATCCAGGCATACCTAAGACTAGGGATGAGCCGAACACCCCCCCCCCCCCCCCGGTTCAGTTCGCATCAGAACCTTCGAACGGACCGATTGTTTGCGCGACTTTTAGAACCCCATTGAAGTCTATGAAAAACGAACGTTTGAAATCAAAAGTGCTAATTTCAAAGGCTAATATGCAAGTTATTGTCCTAAAACGGGTCTTGCCCCAGGGGACATGTATCAAAAAAAGTTTTAAAAACAGCCGTTTTTTCGGGAGCAGTGATTTTAATGATGCTTAACCACTTGCTTACTAGGCACATATACCCCCTTCCTGCCCAGGCAAAATTTCAGCTTTTGGCACTGCGTGGCATTGAATGACAATTGCACGCTCGTGCGACGTGGCTCCAAAACAAAATTTACATTCTTTTTTTTCCACAAATAGAGCTTTCTTTTGGTGGTATTTGATCACCTCTGCGCTTTTTATTTTTTGCGCTATGAGCAAAAAAAGAGACAATTTTGAAAAAAAAAAAACATATTTTTTTACGTTTTGTTATAATAAATATCAAATTTTTTAAAAAAAAAACTTTTTTTTTTTCTCAATTGAGGCCGATAAGTATTCCTCTACATATTTTTGGTGGTAAAAAAAACCTCGCAATAAGCGTATAGTGATTGGTTTGCGCAAAAGTTATAGCGCCTACAAAATAGGGGATAGAATTATGACATTTTTTTTTCATTTTTTTTTGTTTGGGGACTGCGACATTATGGCGGACATATCGGACACTTTTGACACATTTTTGGGACCATTCACATCTATACAGCGATCGGTGCTATAAATATGCACTGGTTACTTTATAATTGTGATTGGCAGGGAAGGGGTTAACACTAGGGGGCGAGGAAGGGGTTAAATGTGTGCCCTGCTATGTGGTTCTAACTGTGGGGGAAGGGGACTGACTGGGGGAGGTGTCCGATCTGTGTCCCTATGTACAAGGGACACAGCATCGGTCTCCTCTCCCTGACAGGACTTGGATATGTGTGTTTACACACACAGATCCACGTCCTTGTCTGTGTAACAGCCGATCGCGGGTACCTGGCGGACATCGCAGCTGCCAGGCACGCGCATTGGCACCGCAGTGATGTGCGCCCCCCAGTGGCGGGAGGAGCCGAGGACGTCGTTAGACGTCCTCCCGGCATTTGAGAGCCACGTTGTGGCCGTCATTTGTCTATGGCCGGGGGGTCCAAGTAGTTAAAGTGAAAAATGAAAAATGTCTCTAAATATCATACCTGCTGGGTGTCTATAGTATGCCTGTGAAGTGGCACGTGTTTTGAACTGTCAGGGCACTAGTTCTTTTGCCCACGGGTTCACGCACATTCGCAGAAGAACGGCGCTTCCGGGCACGTCTATGCAGCGCGCGCGGCCCAGCGGCGCGTCGAGTGTGGGAACGCGCTCACGGTACACGCACGGGCACGCACGCACGCGGCTCCCTCAGAGCCAATCAGAACTCTGACCGCCCTATTTAAACCTGCCTTTGACACATGACAGGTTGCTGGTTTGTCATCAGCTCCTTTATGTGCTTTACCTCTTGAAATTGCCTTTGACCCAGATTGCCTGACTTCCCGATTGGATACCAGACCTCTGCTTCACTATGGATTGCTGCCCTCTTTAACCCCTGACCCCGGCTTGGATTTTGGACTTGTTGCTCTCTTTGACCCCTGACCTCGGCTTGTACCTCGGACTTGTTGCTTTCTCTGATCCCAGAACCCGGCTTGCATCTCGGACTTTGCCTTACTCTTCAACCATTGTTTTCGGCCTGTCTTGGACTGGTCTCCGGCTGCCTGAGCACCCTGTGGTTCCTGATTCCTCACCTGCTCATCCTCACCCGGACTACAACCCAGCTACCCGCTTTCGGTACCGGTGCCTTCTGGTGTTTCCTCTGTCTGTTCCCATCTCCAGAGGGTGGTCAGCGCCAGTTCGCAAAGGTGAGCCGTCCGCAGCATCTCGGCCTCGGTAAGTACGATCCCTGATAGTACAAACCAGCCAGATGTCTGAGGCTGACCGGGCGCGCTCACCTTTTGAGACCATATGCCAGCAGGTCTCTGCTCTAACCGATGCGGTTCAAAAACTTCATGAAGGTTATCTTCAAATGGATGGTCATCTACAGCAACTAGCCACCCCACCAGGTCCATCTGCTGCACCCGCAGCTCCTTCCACGGGGCATTCCGCTTCACAGCCCTCTACGGGTAGTAGAGGGCTGTGAAGATCACGAACCCGGAACCCCGAGTACCCACACCTGAACGCTTCTCAGGCAACCGTAGGAAGTACCGAGCCTTCAAAAATGCCTGTACCCTGTATTTTGTCCTGCAACCCAGAACTTTTTGCTCAGAAGCGGTGAAAGTGGGGTTTGTCATCTCCCTTCTCTCGGATGAACCTCAGGCCTGGGCCCATAGTCTAATGGAGCAGAGAAGCTCCGTTCTGGACTCCATTGATGCGTTCTTTACTCACATGCCCAAGCTCTATGATGACCCTCTGCGCTCCTCCACTGCTGAAACCACCCTCTACAATCTGAACCAGGGCAGACGGCCTGTGGAGGATTACACCGCTGAGTTCAGGAAGTGGTCCGCCGATACCGGATGGAACGAGGTGGCCTTAAAGTACCAGTACCGCCAAGGTCTCTCCGAGGCCCTCAAGGATGAGCTGGCACGGTCCGAAACCCCCGCTACACTGTTGGACCGACGCCTGCGGGAGCGGCGTTCTGAGCGTTTCCAGACCACTCGTTTCAGCTGGGCCCCGCCACGACTGCCTTCAGTACCTGCACCTCCTTCTGTTTCATCGAACACCTCTTTGCCGGACCCAGAGCCAATGCAACTTGGCCTAGTACGATCACCCCTCACTCCTGAGGAAAGGCTATGTAGGCGGCAAGCAAACCTTTGCCTCTATTGCGGTGGGGACGGCCACTTCTTGCGCAACTGCCCGGTAAGACCCAGTAAGTTGAAACCAGCACCAACTCTCAATTACCATGTCTCGCATCTACCACAGACTTACATTGTGCTTTTCCTTTCTCTGCAGCTTCCGGAAGGGGCAACCCGCCTACCAGCAATCATTGACTCTGGAGCATGGACTCTGCCCTGGCCCAGAAGCTGCACATCCCCTGCCGCACTAAAGACTTTCACCTTCAGGTTCATCTGGCCGACGGGTCTCTTCCCCGTTCCGGACTAGTCACTCATGAGACTCTTCCTCTGCATGTCATCTCTGATCTTGGACATCAAGAACACCTTTGGCTGGACCTCATCCCATCTCCCATGTTAGTAAATAGAAGAAAAATCAGCGCAATAAAAAGATAGAACACAAACAGCAGCTGTACACTGGTATTCAATTTATAAATTCCTGAAAGTCAATGTAAAAAGGTAGTGCAGCGCTACAATAATAGTCCAAATAAAAGTCATCCAGGTGATCCTTTTAAAAGTGACTGATAATATAAAGCATGCAGGTGATGTAGCGTGGGATAGCAGGAGACCTCCACCAACAATAGCAATGGCCGCTCACCTCACAGATATTAAAATATACTTTTCCACAAGGGTGTATCCAAGGCACATATCAGCATAGTCCAAGCAGGGGAATGAATACCTCTCAGGATAGATCAGCATAGATGGCAATCATGGAATCCTTGTGCCACTGCTGGAAGCAGCTCTGAGAAGTGGAAAGTGCAGGGTCTGGAGGAGGGCTGGAGTCTTCTGAATGCTGAGACCAGGAGAGGACCCATCTCCCATGTTCCCCATCATATTGGGTCTTCCGTGGCTACAGGTCCATCAACCATGTATCAACTGGCTCACCAGAGACATCAGTTTCACGTCCTCTTACTGCTCTCAGCATTGCCTGCTACCTCCTCCTGGCTCCTGCTCCACCCTCGTAAGCCCACCGGAAAATCTTCATCACGTCCCTCCTGCTTATCTGGGGTTTAAAAATGTTTTTGATAAGCAGCAGGCCGACTGCTTACCCCCGCATCGGCCATATGACTGCCCCATCAACCTCTTGCCCGGATCTGAGGTCCCCTTCGGCCGCATTTTCCCTCTTTCGGAAACTGAGTTGAAGGCCCTCAAGGCCTACATCGACGAGAATCTGAAGATAAAGTTTATTCGCCCCTCCTCCTCTCCCGCTGGGGCTGGGATCTTTTTTGTCGAGAAGAAGGATGGCTCACTCCGACCTTGCATAGACTATAGGGAACTAAATAAGGTCACTGTTAAGAACAGGTATCCACTGCCACTCATCCCAGAGTTGTTTCAGCGTTTTCGCTCGGCCCGCATCTTCTCGAAACTTGACCTCAGGGGAGCTTACAATCTCGTTCGGATTAGGGCAGGGGACGAGTGGAAGATGGCGTTCAGATCTAGATTCGGACATTTTGAATATTTAGTCATGCCCTTTGGGCTCTGCAACGCCCCTGCCACATTTCAACACTTAGTCAACGACATCTTTCGCCAGCACTTGGATGACTTTCTTGTCGTTTACCTAGATGACATTCTGATCTTCTCAGCTACGCTAGAATTACACCGGAACCATGTTAAAGTCCTCATGATCCTCAGACAACACAAATTGTATCTCAAAGCGGAGAAATGCGAGTTCGAGAAAACCTCAGTACAATTCCTAGGCTTCATTATATCCACCGATGGGGTTGCCATGGACCCCCAGAAGGTTAAGGCAATTCAGGAATGGCCAGCTCCAACTGACAGAAAAGGTGTCCAACGTTTTATTGGCTTCGCCAATTTCTATAGGAGGTTCATCATCGGGTTCTCCTCCATTGTCTCCCCCATCACCAGGCTTACAGGTCAAGGAAGTTGTTTTCACTGGTCACAGGAAGCTCAGGAGGCCTTCACCAAGCTTAAAGCAGTGTTTTCCTCGGCACCCGTTTTACTTCATCCAGATCCAGCACTCCCGTTCATCCTGGAAGTCGACGCCTCGGAATCCGCTACTGGTGCGGTTCTATCTCAGAGGCGAGGGCCAAAATCTCTCTTGCACCCAGTTGCTTATGCCTCCCGGAAACTTACTCCGCCGGAAAAGAACTACAATGTCGGGGATAGAGAGTTACTTGCTATTAAATTCGCATTGGAGGAGTGGAGGTACCTGCTGGAAGGGGCAATTCACCCTATCATGATTTTTACCGACCACAAGAACTTAGAATATTTGCGATCTGCTAAGCGTCTAAGACCCAGGCAGGCCCGTTGGGCCCTCTTTTTCACGTGGTTTAACTTCCACATAACCTATAGACCCGGTTAAAAGAACGGTAAATCCGATGCTCTTTCAAGAATGTTCCCAGAAACCCCAGTACTTTTTTTTGATTTCTCAGTCAGATTTCCTCAACTCTCTCAAATTGGCATCTCGCCAATGTTCAGATCCGGAAATCTCGTCGCTAGAAAAACGAGAAGATTTGTGGTGGTCCCGAGATAAGATCTTCGTGCCAAAGGAAGTAAGGCAGTTGCTTCTGGGTACCTTCCATGACCTCAAAATGGCAGGCCATTTTGGAGCATGCAAGACCTCTGAACTAATCTCCCGGTCCTTCTGGTGGCCAAAGTGGCGACGTGACTGCAAAGCCTATGTGGCCTCCTGTGTCCGTTGCCAACACAACAAAGGTCCTAACACCAAGACCTAAGGCCTACTTAAGCCGCTACCCATCCCGGAACGTCCATGGGCAGACATCTCAATGGACTTTATTGTTGACCTACCACCCTCTGAAGGGTTCACCACGATCTTAGTCGTGGTTGACCGGTTGTCTAAAATGGCGCATTTTCTGCCCATGGTTGGCACGCCCTCAGCTTCTGATACGGCCACATTTTTTTTAAAGAGGTCGTCGGGCTTCATGGAGTACCCAAAAGTGTTGTGGCCGATAGGGGAAAACAATTCACGTCCAAGTTTTGGAGGGAACTCTGTAAGTCCCTGGAAGTGAAGATTTGTTTATCCTCGGCCTATCATCCTCAGAGCAACGGCCAAACGGAAAGAACTAATCAAACCCTGGAGCAGTACCTCCGTTGCTTTTGTTCAGTCTCTCAGGATGATTGGCGATCCCTTTTGGCATCTGCAGAATTCGCATACAACAACTCCGTTCATGCTTCCACAAATCGAACACCGTTTTGGGCCAATTGCGGTTTTCACCCCTCTTTCTTACCGGGTTCCATTCCTGAAACACCCGTTCCGGCCGTTCAAGAACGGATAACTTCCATTCAACAGAATTTCCTGATGTTACAAAGGGTGATGCAGCGGGCTCAGGAGGACTATAAATTTTTTTACGACAGAGGTAGGAAGTGTGACGGATCTCAGATACCCCAGGTGGGCACATCCGCCAGACCTGTGTCTCCTGTCCTCCAAACGCACCCACAGCCTGCAGAGTCGCCATAACCAGCTCTTAACCCCTCAATCACGAGACAATCCTCACAGGTGTTGAGGGTTAAACATCCAGAGCTTAAACTGTTTATTAAATTCCAAGACATACAGTTTTACACAGTTAGGGACACTCCCCTTAGCCTTGTCTAAGAGGGGAGGGGGGGCAAGCAACAATCAATGGGAACTGAACATTTGTACATTGAAACAGTCTACAGATACCTAATGAGATTATGGTAAACAGGCAGCCTCAATACACACCCCCTGCGGAGAGATGTCTCCAGCCCAGACCATTGTCTATGTGTCATGAATCAACACAATTAGGCACAGCAACAAGGGGGGGTGGGGGAGAAGGGCTGTAGCATTGCATTGCATTACATTACTTTATCTCAATACCAGCTTGTCCCGGGTCTCCAGTATCTTCTGGCCCATAGTCTGTCTGTAGGAGGCACGCCCCCAGTCCCTTCCAAAACACACAGTGACAGTGGGTTCTGTCACAGGAAGGACTGTCCTACTTTTGAAGTTGGAGAGAAGGTTTGGCTATCCGCCTCTAACCTTAAGCTACCCATCCCTTCACAAAAGTTGGGCCCGAGATTCATCGGTCCATTCAGGATTAGGCGCAAGATTAATCCTGTGGCCTTTGAATTGGCATTACCTGATTTATACCGGATTCATCCTGTGTTCCATGCTTCACTGCTTAAACCTCTGGTCCCGGATCCTTTTCAAGGGAGAGCAGAGCCTCCGCCTCCACCAGTAGAGGTTGAAGGAGAAAAAGAGTTTGAAGTGGAAACTATCCTTAACTGCAGGAAAAGAGGGAGACAGCTCCAATACTTAATTAAGTGGAAAGGCTATCCCCCGGAGGACAATTCATGGGAGCCTTCCAGGAACATTCATGCCTCTCGCCTAATCCGGTCTTTTCATCGTGAACACCCTGAGTTGATGGCTAGTTTGGGCGTCTGGAGTCCGCCCCTTGGAGGGGGGGGGCACTGTCAGGGAACTAGTTATTTTGCCCACGGCCCAGCGGCACGTCGGGTGCGGGAACGCGCGCACGGTACACGCACGCGCGCACGCGGCTCCCTCAGAGCCAATCAGAACTCTGACCGCCCTATTTAAACCTGCCTTTGACACATGACAGGTTGCTGGTTTGTCATCAGCTCCTGTATGTGCTTTACCTCTTGAACTTGCCTTTGACCCGGATTGCCTGACTTCCCGATTGGATACCAGACCTCTGCTTCACTACGGATTGCTGCCCTCTTTAACCCCTGACCCCGGCTTGGATTTTGGACTTGTTGCTCTCTTTGACCCCTGACCTCGGCTTGTACCTCGGACTTGTTGCTTTCTCTGATCCCAGAACCCGGCTTGCATCTCGGACTTTGCCTTACTCTTCAACCATTGTTTTCGGCCTGTCTTGGACTGGTCTCCGGCTGCCTGAGCACCCTGTGGTTCCTGATTCCTCACCTGCTCATCCTCACCGGGACTAAAACCCAGCTACCCGCTTCCGGTACCGGTGCCTTCTGGTGCTTTCCTCTGTCTGTTCCCATCTCCAGAGGGAGGTCAGCGCCAGTTCGCAAAGGTGAGCCGTCCACAGCATCTCGGCCTCGGTAAGTACGATCCCTGATAAGAACTGTCCCTGCACAAAATGACATTACTATAGGAAGAAAATCATTTAAAACTGCTTGCGGCTTTAATGTAATCCCTGCAATATGGATGAAAATCATTGAGAAGAATAGCATGGGTTGCAGTGTCCCCCCAAATAGCATGGGTTGCATTGTCCCCCTCCCCCCAGGGCATTACTAGCCCCTTTGGCCCTATATACTTTGAACAGCAGTATACAGGCGGTGCAAACAAGACAGGTACTGTAGGTTTGTTAAGTAGAATCGGTTTGTAATTTTGAACTGGTACTTTTTTAAAGTGTAGCTCCAGCCAAAAAAATCACATTTTAAGCTTTTCGGAAAACTTAGAGAATTAGCGTTATCACCCCTGTAACATTTGTTTTGCTCTTTGTGCGCATCTGTTCAGAAGATTGCACCTCACTTTCTGTCCCAATGCAATTTTTTTTTTGGGTTAAACATGGATTGGTGATAAAGCATCAGTGGACAGGAGACACCTCTTACAGAAGAGAATTTCCCTTCCTATGGGTAGATTTTCTCTCACTTCCTGTTGTCTCCTTCCATTTGCAAGCAGGAGTCGTTTGTAAGTTGGATGTTTGAAAGTAGGGGCCTGCCGTATATACTCTGCAGAAATTTGGGCCCTAGGTGTTGGTGTTGCCACAACACTGTAAGTCCTCAGTTACTCTTGGTGGGCACAGGAATGGGCCCTGCTGTGAAAAATTAGATCAATAATTGTAATTCCATGCCCCTGTTGAACAGGGGCAGAAAAATTGGGCCTTTGTTGGTGGTGCTGGTGCCACAACACTGTAAGCCCTCAGTTACTCTTGGTGGGTGCAGGAATGGGCCCTGCTGTGAAATATTAGATCAAGAATTGTAATTAAATGCCCTTGTTGAACAGGGGCAGAAAAATTGGGCCTTAGGCAGTGGTGCTGGTGCCACAACACTGCAACCCCTCACAGATTCTGTAGTTGGCGCACAGGAATATGTCCTGCTGCAAAGTATTGCATCAAAAATTGTAATTACCCGCCCCTGTTAAACATAGGCTGAAAAATTGGGCCTTAGCCACTGGTGGTGGTGCCCAGAACCAAACATGTTCTTACAAGCTATCAGAATGATCATTGAGGAGGAAAAGTATAGTCACTCAGCATAACAGGATAGTCACTCAGCATCAGCATAGGCAGTCTTGAAGGGATCTGACATTTCCCAAAAAATTATTCAGTTACATCAGCATCAGGTGCTTGGTAGCTGGTGGTGATCCAAGCTTGATTAATTTTTATGAAGGTCAGTCGGTGGAGAGGCGCACCCTGTGATCGGTTACAAAGCCTCCAGCAGCACTGAATGTGCATTCCGAAAGAATGCTGGATGCAGGACAGGCCAGTAGCTCAATTGCATACTGTGCAAGCTCTGGCTAGTGATCCATCCTCAAGACCCAGTAAGCCAGAGGATTTTCGGTGGGAAAGGTGTCCAAGTCTGATCTTGCCCCTAGGTATTTCCGCACCATGTAAAACGGACGCTGGCGATGGTTGCTGGAACCGGTCATACCTTGGGGTTGCGGACTAAAAAATTGTCTGAACGCATCGGTCAGACGGCCACCTTCTCCACCGCTCCTTCTGTGACTGACCGAAGCCTCAGCAACACGTTGTCCAGGACCAGGATTTTGTAACCTCCCAGTCTCTGGGAACGCGTTGCACAGACCTTTCTGTAAGGCCTCCCGAAGATGTTTCATCTTCTGCTCCCTCTGCGCCGGCAAGATATCCATGGGTTTCTTGGGACTGTAATTGATCCCTTAAAGACTGCTGCTGATGCTGAGTGCTAGGCTCCACCTCCATGCTGACACAATCCTCCTCTTCGTCCTCTTCCTGTGTGATAGACGGGCAAGCAGGAATACTGTCTGGATAAAGGGGGCCTTGAGAGGTAAGGAAGTCCTCCTCTTCCTCCCTCTGTTCTACCTCAAGGGCCCTGTCCATTATTCCATGCAGCTTGTGCTCCAAGAGGTGGATAAGAGGGACAGTGTCACTGATGCATGCACTGTCACTGCTCACCATACTTGTGGCCTCCTTAAATGGTGACATGACAGTGCATGCATCCCTGATCATGTCCCACTGGTGTGGGGGAAAAAAGCAAGCTTCCCTGACCCTAAACTGGGTGCCATATTGGCACAGATACTCATTGATGGCCCTCTTCTGCGTGTGCAGCCGCTGCAACCATGGCCAACGTAGAGTTCTACCTGGTGGGCATGTCGCAGATTAGGCGGTTGCAAAATGTATTCATTTTGCAGGTATGCAGCCGAGCACTGGCGTTATATGACCGTCGGAAATGCACACAGTTTCCTGGCCTGCTTCAGGACATCCTGTAAGCCCGGGTACCTGCCCAAGAACCGCTGCACCGCCATGTTAAGGACATGAGAAAAACAGGGCACATGGATCAGTTTTCCCTGTCGGAGGGTGGAGAGGAGGTTGGTGCCATTGTCGCAAACCACCATTCCTGTCTTAAGCTGGTGTGGCGTCAACCACCTCTGAGCCTGCCCCTGCAGAGTTCACAGAACCTCTGCCCCAGTGTGGCTCCTGTCCCCCAAGCACACCCAACAGATGGTGCACAGTCCACATGAGCTTTGCAGCTTAACTGCAGACAGGGAACAGGAACTTTATTATACAGAGAAAAGATATAGATGCAGCCACAAACTTATAAACACTGTCATCTACTGACTGAAGAATATATCCCTACTGAGGGGGTTTTCTGTATTCAACATAGAGAAGACTGCAGATAAGCAAGTACAACTTGCCAACAGAGGATAGCAACAGGAGCTCAGATCGGCGCACACTCCTAGGAGTAGGACGTGTGGCTCATAGCTCCAGGCAGGCAGGCAGGTTCACCCAGCTTCCTTGCATCCAGCATCCAACTTCTAAATCTTTGCCTCGCATATACCAGTCCTTTGTCCACCTGACACGGTTCTCCTTCTCCCAGCACTCTACCCAACAATAGCCTACCCCAGCCACATCTGTTACCTATTACATGGCGCCCGAGTGGCTTACACTTAAGCCTGGCCGTATAGGACAGACCGCGGCTGCGGCTTAATCCATCTGCCTCCCACTGTCCCTTCTCTCCCTTTTCCTCCCGCAGTACTGCCAGGCATCTTTCTGCCCGGAGCCCTCAATGAGGTAAGTGCCGCCCCCCGTGACAGTTTGAGGCCATTTGTCTCAAGACAGGCCGCAGCTGTGGCCTAGTGGCACGCCGTATAGGCCATCCACCACTTCACCCCTGCAAAAATGGCAGGCATCGCTTTCCCCGGAGCCCTCCGTAGGTAAGTGCCGCCCCTCCCCTGATAGTCCGCTCTCCGTGACAGGTTGCGGCCGTCTGTTTTAGGACAGGCTGTGGCCTAGTGGCGCGCCGTCTTGGACATCCACCGATTCACCCCGGTAGATATCTCCCCTGCCGGGAGGGTGCTCGCCAGCCGTCCCCAGCCTTACCTACAGCCCCCTGAGCCGACGGTCCTCCACCCCCAGTGGGAAAGACAGAGGCTTACCTTTTGTCCTGGTGGCCATCTTGGTACACCCTGACTGTGGGTCAGCCCAGCCTCACCTCCCTTGCCACTACCACTGCGTACAAAACTTAAGGTGCCAACAACCAGCAAGACCCACCACCACTCAGACCACCAACACTTATTACAGTACTACACCTGCTCACCCCCTTCTTTTTTATCCTTGCTACCACCCTGCACCAGCCGTACATACGTCAGAGGATCACCAAGTGGGAACAAGCAGCCGCGACCTGCTCCTACAACAGGTGAGCACCCAGGCTACCGTCACCTTAGTCTTGTTGATCCAGGGTCCATCCGATCGCCTCTGAGGGATCAGGAAGGAATTTTTTCTCCCCCGCTGCTGCATATTGGTTTCGCTCAGCAGGGTTTTTTCCACCTTCCTCTGGATCAACCAGGAGGGTTAGATTGGGGGGGCCCGCTGCACCGTCACCGATCATCAGCACGGTTCATCAATCCGTAACCACCCTAGTTAGCCACCAGTGGGTGGTAACTGTCACTAACCACCAGACTCTTTCACTCCCAACCATCTCGTTATCATCAATGTTTTGTTGGGATCATGCTTAAATATTCAGCAAACACTATTCGGGGCCTAAGGAATACCACCGCAAAGTTACCAGATACCGTTCAAAAAATACTACAGAGAGAACAACTGTTAAGAAACCATCGACCATCAAAAACTGGAAGGCCCCATCACATTTACAGCTTCTATCATGCTCCCTGATCAACGCAAGATCTGCAGTCAAGCATAGACAGCAAATCCACAACCTCATCGCCCAGGACTTAGACTGCCTCTTCATTACGGAAAGTTACGGAAAGTTGGCTAACATTGGATTGCATTGGAACACCATTCTTAGAGAACTATGAGAATTATGGTATCATAACCAAAAATAGACATGGGCAAAGAGGAGGAGGCTTGGCAGTGATATACAAGTTTCACCTCAAGCTCACCAAACCAGACCTACAGAGTTCATTGCCGTTTATGGAAACGCTTACTCTACAACTACAAAAACCCTAGGACATCGTTTACATACTACCGTGCTATAGAACGCCAGGACCATAGACACATCTCCTCGCATCACTAATGGAATTTATCTTGACGTATACATTGAACACCAAACACCTCCTGCTACTCGGAGACTTCCACCTCTGGGCTAATTTTCCACAGGATCCTATTGCCAAGGCCTGCATTGACCAATTAGAAGGACTAGGTCTGCAGCAACTGATAGGTGCACCCACGCATGTATCAGGTCACACCCTCGATCTTATCTTCAAACAAGATATAGACATTGACATAATGGAGAATAGACCATTACCCTGGACTGATCACCATGCAATCAACTTCAAAATAATCAACAATACCGTCTTCAAAAAAACGACAAACCCGTTATCACACTGGACAAGGTCCCAGCAGAAACTCCACTCAGACGCTGGGGGGTGTCAGGCTGAAGAGGGCGTAGCGTGGAGACAGCGGGTGGCATTGCGGTGACAGGGAGGCAGCAGCCGTAACAGCAGTGACACACAGGCTGAGGCCTGGCTTTGCGGGGGGGGGGGGTCCGTCGGCACACCCGGGACCCGGCCGGGGCTCTGATAAGTCTTGGCTGTGACGGTCTCACAATCACACAGCCAAGCAGACCAAAACCACCTCCCACTCCTCTGTGTAGTCTACAAGTGCTGTGCATGGCAAGCTGATCACCTGAGCCGAGGTGCACAGCATTACGGGTCTGGGGGGGTGTCTTTATTGTAGGGGGTGTCTGTATTGTAGGGGGGGTGCCTGTATTGTAGGGTAAGGTCTGCACTGTAGGGGAGGTCTGTGTAACATGCATGGGTCTAGAGCTGTGGGGGGCTGTGTAATGTAAAGGGGTCCAGAGATTCAGGGTGCTATGTAATGTAAGGGGTCCAGTGGTGCAGGGTGCTGTGTAATGTCAAGGGGTCCAGAGGTGCAGGGTGCTGTGGATTAATTGTAGATTTTGTGGGTTTCCGTTAGGGTTGTCCCGATACCACTTTTTTAAGAACGAGTACAAGTACCGATACTTTTTGCCAAGTACTCGCCAATACCGATACTTTTTTTCAATGTCATGTGGCATGTTGGTGATGTGCCTCCTCCTCCTCCTCCTCCTCTCCTCTCCTATCAGGCACCCACGTGGAGCCAGTGACCTCATCATCCCCTCCCTCCTCATCACTGGAGCAAACCTGGCAGTATGCTGCAGCTGGGGGATTATGACTGCCAGATTGCTGTCCTTCTTGGGCACCCCCTCTCTCTGGGCTCACGTTACTGTATTCCTCTAGCTGTGTACCATCATTGGAGCCTTCAAAACACTGTGCATCCTCCTGCAGCATGTACCCAACACTGTGGTCAAACAGTTCGGGGGTCTCCTCAAGAGGACATGGTGGGGCTAGGGAAGGAGTGACTGATGCCATTGAGCAGAGGGAAGAGGCTGCATTGGCAGCTGCTTTGCCAGACAAAGTACCCTGAGCCTGGGTGAGAGAGGATGAGGAGGATGAGGACAGCTTGGGCATCCACTCTACCAAGTCTTCGGCATGTTGCGGCTCAACATGGCCAGCTGCCGAAAAAAAGGACGATCGTGTCCCACGGCCACGTACTGATGAGGTGTCCTCGACCAGCAGTGTTGCCTCTAGACGCAGAGCCTGCTTGCCCTCTTTTATCGGCTTGTGACTCTCTGCCTCTCCTTGTTGTCCTTCCAGACATAGTCATAGCCTGCAGGGAGATGTAGCTGCACAAATACTGACAATACTTGCTGATCCTTGCCTGTAGGAATTAATGTGAGAACACCAGCAAATCTATTGACGTAGCTTTAGGTGCACACTGTGCAGAGGACATATTATACACCACATGAAAATACTTGCAGATCCCCCTGCCTGTGGTATTATTATGAGCAGATCCCTGCCTGTAGGAATTAATATAAGAAAACCAGCAAATCTATTGACGTAGCTTTAGGTGAAGTGAAAATACTGCAGGTAGCACAATCACCTGCCTGTCAGTATATTAGGAAGAGCGGATCTAGCTAAACTCAATACAGTGTATAAATATATATACAACACCTGGGATGCATATATATATCCTCTACACACTGTAAATCTAACTGACTAGCCTGCCTGCCTGCTCTATCTAACTAAAAAAAAATGACACTCTCTCTCTGTCTCTCTCTGTAACCACCACAACACATTACACAAGGCCGACTTCCAGGCGGCCTTATATAGTGTGGGGCGTGTGCTAAACCTCCTGAGCCATAATTGGCCAAAGCCACCCTGGCTTTGGACAATTATGGCTCTCCATTTTTTGCAAGCTGTGATTGGCCAAGCATGCGGGTCATAGTGCATTCTTGGCCAATCATCAGCCAGCAATGCACTGCGATGCCGAAGTGAATTATGGGCCGTGACACGTCACTTGAATTTGACGCGAACAGCCCATACGTTTGTAATTTGAACGGTCAAACGTATGATGTTCGAATCAAACATGAGTTTGACTCGAACACGAAGCTCATCCCTACCTAAGACACCTACTCGACATCAGGTTGTGCAGTGAGCTTATATATATCTATATATCTATATAGATATATATGTATGTGTATTGTAAGACTAAGAGCACAACAGTGGTTGCACTTGTACCTCTGCTTTGCAGCTTAGGACTATGTCTCCTATTAAGAAGGTTTCCGGGGCAGGTAAAAGAGGCACTAAGAATTCCCCGCCTAGAGCTAGGGGTTCCAGACATGCCTGCAGATTACCATCCCCCCTGACAGACTGGTAGCAACCTCACAGGATGAGTCTATACCCCTGTCAGGCTTTGCAGCCTCTCCTAATGTTCCAGCTCCTGTATATGTCACTGAGGAAGGGAGGATTGCTACATTAATCGCAAACTCCTAAAAAAGTGGCAGAAAGCAGGGTAGATCCCCTTCCTCTGCTCTGGGTTCCTTTATCAGATGGCCATTCTGATGAGATATCCCTATATGGAGATGGGAATCGGGAGCAGTCTGTGGATTCAGAGGATGAGGAGAAAATTTCTTCTACCTCTCAGACGCTTAAGATGCAGGTGCAATATTATACAGAGTTGGTGCGTACCACATACAAATTGCCCTCTGCTAAGGCTGCCATGTACTCTGTTTCCTCCTTGGGATCCCGGAAATTCCCACAGGCTGCATATACCTTCCCAATTCCGAGGGGGGGGACGTGGCCGGATGCGGGAGGGAGTGAGAGCAATGGAGTGAGTGTGTGAGAGCCTCCACCTCTCCCCCTAACCACCTGAAAAAACTATGCCGAGTTAAGGAGCTTAAACCTCTGATTTTTTTTCCCCGCTGAAACACCATAATGCACTTTAAGGCACGCATGAAACAGGAGGATATATGTTGATATATATCACCCAGCAAAATACAAGAACCCAGAAGCCCATAGGTACCGGGTTATAGATACGAGCATCGGCGGGCATAGCTGGGAGGTTCTACAGGCTTCACAGACAGACATCTACTTTTGCTTTTTTTTCCTGCTCGACTCCTGGTCACTGGACGATTGGACGAACGGGCGGCTTCACCGGGGTGGCCCCGGGGCTGGAGGAGACCGGGAGTGGACATCGCAGTGCGGAGGAACGAAGGGGTGCATGGGATACCCGTAGTTGCGGAGCTGCTCGAGATCCCGCAAAATCTCATATATACCCGAGAGCAGGGTCTCCCCGCTGTGTATACAGTAGGTGTTTGTGATATTGTGCTTTTAGCACGACAGCGTCGCGCTGATACTCGGCGACAGGGTGCCGAGATCTCCCCGACACCTCGCACTCACTGGAATAGTGACAGCACATCCCAGCAAGCGCGTCATAGAAGCGACGGGAGATCCGACTTGGATTCCCGCCAATTCTACACGTGTGCGGCGTTTGTTATGAATCCTGAGGGGGAAGTCCCCGCCGGATTTTAAATAAAAATCCGGCATGGGTCCCCCCCTCAGGAGCATACCGGGCCCTTAGGTCTGTTATGGGTTGTAAGGAGAGCCCCCCTACGCCGAAAAAAACGGCGTAGGGGGTCCCCCTACAATCCATACCAGACCCGTATCCAAAGCACGCTACCCGGCCAGCCAGGAAGGGAGTGGGGACGAGCGAGCGCCCCCCCCCTCCTGAGCCGTACCAGGCTGCATGCCCTCAACATGGGGGGGTTGGGTGCTCTGGGGCAGGGGGGCGCACTGCGGCCCCCCCCACCTCAGAGCACCCTGTCCCCATGTTGATGAGGACAGGGCCCCTTCCCGACAACCCTGGCCGTTGGTTGTCGGGGTATGCGGGCGGGAGGCTTATCGGAATCTGGGAGCCCCCTTTAATAAGGGGGCCCCCAGATACCGGCCCCCCACCCTAAGTGAATGAGTATGGGGTACATCGTACCCCTACCCATTCACCTGCAAGAAAAGTGGTAAAAACACAAATAAACCACACAGGGTATTAAAATATTGTATTTTTCTGCTCCGGAGGCCTCCCCTGTCTTCTTTATTAGCTCTTTTACCAGGGGAGGCTTCTTCTTTGACGTCTTCGGGTGGGTGGGGGCCGCCGTCTGGTTCTCTTCCACCGCCGGGGGGGTCGCTTTTAAAAAAGCCCCCACCCCCCGGCGGGTTTCCTCCGGCGTCTTCGGCGGGGCTCTTCTTCTTCCGCTATCCCGACGGGTCTTCTCAACTCTCCGGGGTTCTCCTTCTGTCTTCGCCGCTCTCCGCTCTTGACTCGGCGCACCCCGGTTCTTCGTCTCGCTGTCCGGTGTCTTCTTCCGTGCTGTACGTCTTCTCCTTCCGTGCTGTGATGAGTTCTTCTTCCGTGCTGTGACGTCATGTTCTTCACTTCTCTTCTCCCGATGTTGACTCGCCGGTCCTCCTCGCTGAAATGACGGATGCGCGCCTTGCATCGGACCTATATAGGCCTCACAGTCCCATCATGCTCTGTACCTACCCATGTGATACCTACCCACGTGGTAGGTATCACATGGGTAGGTACAGAGCATGATGGGACTGTGAGGCCTATATAGGTCCGATGCACCCGCGCACCCGTCATTGCAGAGAGGAGCCGGCGACGTGTCAACACCGGGAGAAGGAGAGAAGTGAAGAACATGACGTCACAGCGCGGAAGAAGAACTCATCACAGCACGGAAGGAGAAGACGTAAAGCACGGAAGAAGACACCGGACAGCGAGACGAAGAACCGGGGTGCGACGAGTCAAGAGCGGAGAGCGGCGAAGACAGAAGGAGACCCCCGGAGAGTTGAGAAGACCCGTCGGGATAGCGGAAGAAGAAGAGCCCCGCCGAAGACGCCGGAGGAAACCCGCCGGGGGGTGGGGGCTTTTTTAAAAGCGACCCCCCCCCCGGCGGTGGAAGAGAACCAGACGGCGGCCCCCACCCACCCGAAGACGTCAAAGAAGAAGCCTCCCCTGGTAAAAGAGCTAATAAAGAAGACAGGGGAGGCCTCCGGAGCAGAAAAATAAAATATTTTAATACCCTGTGTGGTTTATTTGTGTTTTTACCACTTTTCTTGCAGGTGAATGGGTAGGGGTACGATGTACCCCATACTCATTCACTTAGGGTGGGGGGCCGGTATCTGGGGGCCCCCTTATTAAAGGGGGCTCCCAGATTCCGATAAGCCTCCCGCCCGCATACCCCGACAACCAACGGCCAGGGTTGTTGGGAAGGGGCCCTGTCCTCATCAACATGGGGACAGGGTGCTCTGAGGTGGGGGGGCCGCAGTGCGCCCCCCTGCCCCAGAGCACCCAACCCCCCCATGTTGAGGGCATGCAGCCTGGTACGGCTCAGGAGAGGGGGGGGGCGCTCGCTCGTCCCCACTCCCTTCCTGGCTGGCCGGGTAGCGTGCTTTGGATACGGGTGTGGTATGGATTGTAGGGGGACCCCCTACGCCGTTTTTTTCGGCGTAGGGGGGCTCTCCTTACAACCCATAACAGACCTAAGGGCCCGGTATGCTCCTGAGGGGGGGACCCATGCCGGATTTTTATTTAAAATCCGGCGGGGACTTCCCCCTCAGGATTCATAACAAACGCTGCACACGTGTAGAATTGGCGGGAATCCAAGTCGGATCTCCCGTCGCTTCTATGACGGCTCTGTCTCCATCGCGGCAAACCAGCTCGGCGCTGGCTCCCGCGATGGGGCTCGTAGGTGCTCAATCTCGCCGAGAAAGAGAGCGAGATTGACACAAAATCGGGTTCACCTACTGTAGCGCTGTAAGTATCTCCATAGCAGGAGTACGCGCGGAGAGAACCCCACAGAGGGGAGAGGAGACCAGGTTGAGCTCTGGGGATGAACTTTGAATCTCTGTGAATCTCTGTACAAAATCAGTACTAACTCTGCACCAAGTCTCCATTAATATTAACATTAATTATTACTGTACCAATATAGTGCCATGCACTACTGGCATTGGCACTAGTGGCATTTCTGGCTGAACTATCAACGATCAGTCACTTTGATCAGTTCCAGAGCTTTTTAAAGATTGCTTGCCAATCAAAAGTAGCAGAGGAGGGGCAGTTTGGTTCTATATGAACAAAATAGCCCTGTAGACCTGCTTATCTGTGATACTGTTTACTCCATAAGCTATGGCTGGGAGGTCCCCATTCTTTTTGTGATGTACCCTCATTAACCGCAGGCTAATAATAATAATTCACAAGCTAATAATTGCTTTATTCACTTTACTCCCCTCTCTGCCTTCTTGTGTGACTTTCAAAAAGAAAATGACATAACGGCACTTGCCGTGCGCTACAACGGACTGATATATGGACTGTGATATAGTACTGGTATTTTCATCATGGTGATGAAATAGGAGCAGACACTATAGGGGTATTAAAGGACAAGTGAGGACAGTAATATGTCCAAAAATCGTGGAGAAGGAGAGGAGCAACCAGTCCAGCGTTTTCCAGTTCAAGGAGGAAACCAATGCTCCCGCCCTACAAAGATTCAGACAGTACAACCACCACAGGAGGGGGTCAAGAACACCCGATTTGCAAAAAATCAGGCAGTGGCGGTAGCAGCGGCGGCAAAGCTGGAACATTTCGCCCGAACCTCCCTAACACCAACTAAGGGGACTTACCCTCAGCAATTAGCTCAAGCAAAATCGGCAGTGGTACGGAAAAGTCAGGGTGGTGGACAGATATCGGCCAGCCCATCCGCTGCTAGGAAGCTCAACACGAAAACTGTGAGTAACAAAGGGGCAGAGGGAGGAAAAACCAATACTGTAACTGCTGTTATTGCTGTATTACCCCCTGTTAAGACAGTTCAAACCAATATGGAGGGAGCACCCACAGAAAGGGAGGAGGAGCCTACGTTGAGGGATTTGTTGCATGCTATCAATGCCTGTAGGGACTCAATAACTGGCTTGGATGCAGAGCTTAAAGGCATTAAGAGCGAGCTCCTCTCAATGGCGGACAGGGTGAGTAAGACTGTGGAGAAAATGACTGTGCTGGAGGAGAGGCTCAGTACAGTGGAAGATGAACTTTGTCCCCTTAAACAAGTAATTACGGAAATGAAGAAACAGATGGATACACACGCTGCAAAAATCGACGATTTAGAAAACAGAAATCGCAGAAACAACATTAGAATAATAGGTATGCCTGAACAGAGTGAGGGAGCTAATGCAATAGAATTTTTGGAGGGATGGTTTAGGGAGGTCTTTGGGGCTACATCCTTTTCACCATTTTTTGGCATAGAGACAGCCCATTGTACCCCCGTTAAGCCCCAACCGGCAAATAAATATCCCAGGCCACTACTTTTAAAAACTATTAAAATGTTTAACTACACCGATAAAGTGACTTTGCTTCGGAAGGCAAGAGAAAAGGGAGACATTTTTCTTAATGGGACGAGAATTTCATTCTATCAGGATTTTTCCCCAGACCTGCAGAGACAAAGAGGAGAATTTATTCCGGTCAAACGAATGCTTCAACAACATAAATTAGACTATGCGTTACTTTATCCTGCACGCTTGCGAGTAATGGCGAAAGATGGTGCCAAATTTTTTGATACTCCAAAAAGTGTGGAAAGGTGGCTTGAAGACAACAAGAGAGACCCTTAAAATTACCTTTTTTCTTTGGGACATATGTGTAGAACAGGACTGGCCTTGAGAATTTCCTAAAAAGGAAAATATATATATATTTTTTTTTTTTACACAACACACACAAATTTGCACAATTTAGGAGTAGCACAATAGTATGTTTTTTTTGTTTGTTCCTGCTATAATGAAAAATGCACAAAATGTTTAGAATGCATAGATTTGTATAATAGAGCAGTAGGATTAGAGTAGGGAGGGCCTAAGAAAACTGCTGCTAATATAAAGTGGTGTGGGAGTTCAGGGGAAAAGGGATACAACTAGAAGTAAAACTTTGGGTATGCACTTTAAACTAACTGAATAAAACATGAAAGTGACAGGGAAGCACTAAATTTAACTAAAATGGGGGGGGGAGCGGGAGGAGAGGTATAAAAGGAGTATAGATGTATGGTAGAAGGAAGGAGCGAAAGGGTATAGGTGAGGATGAGGCAGGGAGGTATGAGAGAGAAGAGTGGAGGAGTATGAGCGGTAGTGAGGCCATAGGTACAACCCCGGGGGTAGGCCTAGATGGGCCAGGGTGGGGGAGGGAGGGTGGGGGAGGGGGTAGGAAGGGGAGGAAAAGACAAATCACTAAATACTAATCTACAAATACAATCACAAATAGTAAGGTGGCGAGGTATAAATTATGCACGCATTAGACGGTATAAGAGTAATAATAGAGAAACACGATTACTGCCAGATTTATTGTTTTTAAACACTATAGTAGAGAGAAATTTTGTAAGCTTTTCTTCCTTTGTTGTTTTGGTAATTTTTAGCATCATTTATTGTTTAAGAAGTCTCAATGAATAAGGCAACAAAGAAGGGAGTATTACTTATGATATGGAATATTAGGGGTTTAGGGAACAGAGATAAAAGGAACGCAATGTTTAGATATTTTGATAGGCTGCAGCCTCAGATAATATGCTTACAGGAAACGCATCTGCGGCCTGACTCTATCCACTGGTTGAGTTCACGCAAATACTTGAGGCAGTACCATTCTACATACTGTAAACATTGGGGGTTGTTTAGCTCTTCTGGCAGATGCGTTTTGGTGTAGTGAGTCCACAGCAAACAGGCAATTAGTGTTAAGGGCCTGGTAGCCCACGTTTATTAAATGGGGATAAACAAAAAAAAAAGTCCATTCATAGGAATCCCACGTAGGGGTTTAAACGTTATGCAGAAACCAATGAAAATAACAGCCCACCTGGCTAGTCTTTAACAGCACTGCTGCTACAGGTAATGGTTCCTCAAACCATCAGCTCCTCCAGACCCACAGTCCTGGATGCACAAGGCCCCAAAGTCCTTCAACGCATACAGCGTCTGTCCCAACACAGAGACACAGCGACAGCCACTCCTCCACCTTCCTCCCTCTCCTCTGTTCTGACCAGTCCCTGATTATATGAGCTGTCTGCAGCTGGGCAGACAGCTCGCAGGCTGTCTCTAAAACCCGGACACAGGGTTGGAGAGATTGAAAAGTCTGAGAAAACTGCCAGAGCAGTTTTCTCTGTTTTTAAATGCAAGCTCTGCAGCTCTGCATTCACCCAATATGCAGACTCTGTGTCCACTTTAACGTGACAGTAGCTCCTACTGTTACATACCTCCCCCCCTTGTTTCGAACCCGTAGGGGGCGGAACACACCAGCCCGAATCCTTGATTGGGGCACCTCTGCGCCAGTTGTAGGCCCAATCTTTTTTTCGGGTGCGTTTCCAGACAGGGTTCTATAATTCTGTATACTCTGCCTTCCCACTCTTCTCTTGGGGTCCCTGAGCATACTCTCCTCTCTTGGGGAAACTCTGCCTTCCCTGATCCTACCTTTCAGCTTACGGAAGTAAATTTTACCTTTCACCACAGGTCTTTCAGGTTCAAAAACCTCTCTCTGGTTACCCACGGCAACCACATCACTTTTAACAGCACCACTCATCAGCAGAGCAGACATTTCAATGTCACCCAGTCCAACACAATCAGTGCCATCCATCTCAGTGCTTGTTAGCACTATACCCGAGGAGTGACCATACACAGGTAAGTGACTACAACCCACGGGTCCATAGCACAGCTCCACCTCACCTGTTGTTCGACACTCCATGGGTAACTGATCTAACAAATGACACTGATCCATACACAAACGACTTCTTTCTGATGTACACATTACATTGTTGCAGAAACCAACATTAGTACTTTCTCTCACAGCGTCTCCGGGTACTTTAAGTTGTACCTCTTTCTGAGTGATAGAAAGCATCTCTGCTAGTGCTGCGTCTATTCTGGGCCCTTCCTTCTCATGAGGTTTAGCTGATGAGACAGTGTCTGCGACCTCTACTGACCACTTCTCAGCTGCACCTCGGACCACCACACCAGCAGGGATGTTTCCAGTCACTACATCAGCCGGAGAGACCTTTGATGTCTCCAAAAGTTCTGAGCGCCCTCCATACCATTCAGTAACTGGGAGCACTCTCTTAGAGAACCTCAGGACTATTTGCCACACTGTTAATAAGCATTGGACCCACCAATACCACTCTTGGTCAAAGTTTCCCTGCACAGCCTGTACCACCTGGCTCCACCTATTGGTACTACCCAGCACAACCTGGTCCGTCTGCGGTGGAGACATCCAAGTGTACAGGGAATGCGTTTTTACCAACTCCAGCATTTCTAATAAAGTTTTTGTCATCTCTATGCGACCCATGTCTAAATACCAGACCTTTCCAGGGACCTTTTTCCTGTCCAAGACATGGAGGGGCTCATCCACTGCAGGTTGAAGGGTTGAGACATATGAAGAGACCTCCACCTCCTCAGAGGTACCCATCATCACCGCCTGTTGCTCCCCTGGGGCGCTGTCAGACACATGTCTCACACTTTTCCCTTCTGCACCAGTGTCAATGAGCCTCTGCAGGTCATTACAAGTCGCATTGTCACCTTGACACCTGCTATTACTTAGTTGCTGGGCTGTGGACAACACATCTGCTATGCCAGCGCCCTGAACCGTTCCTTTAGACTGGAGGGCATTAACCGTCGCAGGAGCAAACATGTCCTTGAGCAACAGCTGATCTGTGATCCCTCCATTGGGCATAGCAGGTGTTATGTCCACCACATTATTTAGTATTGTAATTGCATTCTCATACCAACTATACCAGTCCATTGTGGTTCCATCACCTGGTCTAGAAGACTCCACAGGAACCTGGGATTCACTAGCTAAAACATAATCTGTGTCACTTCTATACTTCTCACATTGGGATGATACATCTGACAAGGCAGGCTGTAATACATGCTTTTGCCCTACCTGCTCTGGGGGCGCTACTGACACATACAGCTCTGTACTTTTAGCTTTTGCAGGCTGAATCAACTCCTTGACAACTGGGTTACACTTAGGGTTGTGGGGCTGTGCCCACACACACTCACTGTGTGACACAGTCTTCCCTTGTTTCACCAGAGTAACACCACAACCATCCTGGAAAACCTCTGGCTCCAACCCATGGAGACCCCATGAGACTTCCCTGGACAATCCTGTGCTTCTGGTTGTCATGGGAGATATCCTACACCCATCATTGGTAGTAAACACATTTCCAACATTTTCAGACCTGACATTAAAGTAAACACATTTTTCAATGTCATTATCACCAATACCATCACATTTGCCAACAGCAATACCTTTGTCAGCATAACCATTAGAATTTTCATTACTTTTAGACACAACTGCTACTTTTGCGGATTGTCCATTAACCACTACAGCCCGTGAGTCTCTCCTCACAGCACCTTCTATATTTAAAGGGAAACTCTTTGCTCCTTGGGCAGCTCCATAGCTGACCTGGGAAACACTCTGCTTCGTCACTGTGAGCTCCTTGGCTGTTTCCCTGGGCAACTCTGCAGCACCTGTCACTAGGGAACATGACACAGACACTTTTGGTCACCCCTAACTCAACTTTCCCAGCACTCTGCTGGATTATAGCAGGCGCATGCACAGTCCCCATGTCCATTTGAGTCTTTAACCTTGCTGTCAGCTGGGCTTCACCATATGCCATCCCACTACTCTGGGTAGCACACTGCAGCAAGTCTATGTTCATTTGTACTGCGGACCTCCCCACTGGACATACTCCCACTTCACTGGGATCAGAATAATAAACTGAAACAGTCTTACCATTTTCAGTGGCTGGTATCATAGTCTTCACTTGAGTGCGCTGTCTCTTAGCTGTGGTGTCTCCATAGGCTGAATCTTTCATGTGGTCATGGAGAAACACTGCAGCCTTTCCAGACCCACCAACACCCCCTGCATGCAACACAGGATCCCTGTTGCTAAGAGTAAAAGCAGACCAGCACTCCAAAGATGGTTGGCTACACCGATGCACACTCATGCTCTCCTGAGCCATTTCTTGATTGTTGCATTGTTGTCGCAGTGATGCCTCTCCTGTTGCTATGGGTGATGACCTCCCTTTGCTGGGGCATTGCTGGCGGCCCATGATGCGATGGAACTCTCCTCTAAGAAATATTTCCTCTTTAAACTGGCGGTAGTCATCCTGGTCACCGTCCATCAAATGGTAAACCGATCGGTACTCTACCCGTAATAAAGTTTGCAGCAATTTTGGCCACCGATCTCTAGGCCATTTCCTCCTTACAGCGACTTTTTCAAATCTTTCTAGGAAGTCTCCAACCTCCTCTGTAGGTAGCATGGGTTGCATGTAATCAGAGGCCACTATCTCAGCCCTTTGCACCGCATCCGACTCTTTAGTCTGGTTCCACTTGGACCACTCATTCACAGTCTTATACACCACTGGCCCCTCATCTGTGTTGCTATGGGCAACCACTCTCCATCCTGGCCTTTGGTCAGCCTCTCTTCTGGCACAGAACACAGGCTTCCGTCCGCTGGATCCTGTCTTAAGCTGTGTCGCTTTCACACTTTTTGCAATAGCTGCTGGTTTAACTGCAGCAGTGTTGCCAGGGGCAACAACACCTCTCTCCCAGGTAGGGAGCATCCGGCAGCTCTCTCTTTGTAGCGAAGGTTGGCTTGCCTTCCACTTTAGCTTGGTCCATTCCTGCCAGGTGTCGCTTGCACCAATCCACTGCAGATTCAAACGCTGGTGGACGCTCCACACTAGCCAACTTTGCACTCATTGCACCAGGGTTGCTAGGGACAACAGCAGCCCTCTTTTCACTGGGAAAACTCTTTTCAGGCATGTATGGGGTTCGATCAGGCGGTAACAACCGCTCCAGCCACAGAGCTCTATCTCTGGCTTCAGCAAGAATCGCCTCTTTTTTCTGTTTTGACCGCCCCATCCTTGCGGTGTTGCACACAGCAACCAGTAACACAGTTCACGCAGAGAGAGAGGAAAGAAAAAAAATGCAATTTTCTTTTCACAGGTACACAACCTGCATGCAACACAGTCCATCAATTTCCATGCAATGCTGTTTGCCTGGCTGCCCCACAAAGCTAGCAGCAGTTCCCGATGCGACTCACCACAGGAGCAGGGACCCGGATTCCACCGTTCTAGATGCCCGCTGAATCCACCACTGTAAACATTGGGGGTTGTTTAGCTCTTCTGGCAGATGTGTTTTGGTGTAGTGAATCCACAGCAAACAGGCAATTAGTGTTAAGGGCCTGGTAGCCCACGTTTATTAAATGGGGATAAACAAAACAAAAAGTCCATTCATAGGAATCCCACGTAGGGGTTTAAACGTTATGCAGAAACCAATGAAAATAACAGCCCACCTGGCTAGTCTTTAACAGCACTGCTGCTACAGGTAATGGTTCCTCAAACCATCAGCTCCTCCAGACCCACAGTCCTGGATGCACAAGGTCCCAAAGTCCTTCAACGCATACAGCGTCTGTCCCAACACATAGACACAGCGACAGCCACTCCTCCACCTTCCTCCCTCTCCTCTGTTCTGACCAGTCCCTGATTATATGAGCTGTCTGCAGCTGGGCAGACAGCTCGCAGGCTGTCTCTAAAACCCGGACACAGGGTTGGAGAGATTGAAAAGTCTGAGAAAACTGCCAGAGCAGTTTTCTCTGTTTTTAAATGCAAGCTCTGCAGCTCTGCATTCACCCAATATGCAGACTCTGTGTCCACTTTAACGTGACAGTAGCTCCTACTGTTACAATACTCTACTTATTCTAGGGGGGTTAGCGTAATGGTGTCTGCAAATGTTTTGTTTGAATGTATCCAACAACAGGTGGACGAAAAAGGCAGATATGTTTTTCTGTTATGCAAATTAAATAAGTTAATATGTATTATTGCTGCAATCTCTAATTCCCCCCCCCCCCCCCGTTTTCTGCTGTACCCCTGAGAAGGCTTGCACAATTCATGGCTTTATACCCAGATAGCCCTGTGCTTGAACTGGGGGATTTCAATAACATACTGGATCGAGGATTGGACAGAATGTCTTTGACATCTAGGGCGACAGGACAGACGGCTGGAAAAACAAAGTTTGCTCTGTTGCTTTCAGAAGTAAGACTCCGTGATGTGTGGAGGGAGAGACACGGCGACGAGAGATGTTATTCGTGTCACTCGGCCTCGCATGGCGGACTCTCTCGAATAGACCTGGGCCTGGGAAACGAAACATTAATGCAAAGGGTAAGGGACTCGGCCTAGGAGACAAGATTATTGTCGAATCACTCTC
Source organism: Rana temporaria (assembly GCF_905171775.1). Taxonomy (NCBI): domain Eukaryota; kingdom Metazoa; phylum Chordata; class Amphibia; order Anura; family Ranidae; genus Rana; species Rana temporaria. Next base: position 351,243,819 of record NC_053490.1, read on the forward strand.
CATTCTGGGTTAGATTGGTTGCAATGGGTCGCCCACTGTGGAAAGTGAACCCATTTCGGCTGACCTTACTCCCATCCCCAGATGGGACGGTAGGCCAGCTACAGGAGTTTTGGCAACTTAATAGGGGTACGGCCAGTGCAGGAGTGGTATGGGATACATTAAAAGCATTTTTGAGGGGGTGCCTAATTAGAGAAATAGCGGGCATTAAGATCCGCTCCAGGGAATCGGAGGATATAGTCCGGGATGAAATGAAAACCAGAGAACAAGCGCTGGTAGCAGACCCCTCTCAGAGTAATCAGGATTCCTGGGTTGAGGCACAATCCCTGTATAACTCGGTATTGTTGACGGCAGCTGAGAAGAGGAGATATTTCCACCAACAGAGCCACTTTGAGGAAGGGGAAAATACGGGACACATTCTAGCATTGGTAGCCAAGGAGCAAAGTGTCTCTTCGAATATTCTGGCTATAAGAGTGGAGTCTGGGGAGACGCACACTATTAGCTCTGATATCATAGAGGATTTCTACGAGTTTTCTAGGGAGCTATATTCGTCCAGAACTAAGATGGTAGATTCTGAAATGGCTTCTTTTCTCCAGGGCTGCCCCATCCCCCAACTGACTGAGGAGGATAGGGAGATGTTAAACCTCCCTATCACACTGGTAGAACTGCGCAACACAAATCTCCAGGTCCAGATGGACTGCCAGTGGAGGTATACTCTCAATATGGAGAGGTTATATTGCAGCCCTTGCTGGAAGCACTATTTGAGGCAGTGGAAAAGGGAACTTTGCCTGACAGTATGCAGGAGGCCATAATTATATTACTTCCTAAACCAGGTAAAGATAAGTTGTCTCGAGATTCATACTGTCCAATCTCTTTATTAAATACGGATGTCAAACTCCTAGCTAAAATTCTGGCCAAAAGGTTATCGCAGGTTATAGACAGATTGGTGCACAAAGATCAGTCTGGTTTTATACCTAACCGTTCAACGTCCGATAATATAAGAAGATTATATATGAATTTACAGGTGCCAGTGGATAATCCAGGGGGTAGGGCTATTCTGTCACTGGATGCTACCAAAGCGTTCGATAGTGTGGAGTGGCCCTACCTCTTGGAAATATTAACTAGGTTTGGCTTGGGAGACAGGTTTATAAACTGGGTAAAGGTGCTTTATTCTAAGCCTAGAGCTAGACTCCGAGTTAATAACAACTTTTCCCCCACATTTGAGCTACACAGAGGTACCCGGCAGGGATGCCCGTTATCCCCACTGCTGTTCGCCCTGGCAGTTGAACCGTTGGCGATACTGGTTAGAAGGACATCGGAGGTGGTTGGGTTTGTAGGGGCCAGAGGGAGGAAAAAATGTCCTTATATGCAGATGATATACTTGTATATCTAGGTGACACGGCGGCGTCGCTCCGAACAGCAATGGGGATAATAGGAGAATTTGGAAGCTTCTCTGGGTTTAATATAAATTGGTCCAAATCAATATTAATGCCTGTAGATCCATTGAGGGAGCAGTTACCTGTAGGAGCAGAGCAGATTACTATAGCGAGTAGTTTTGGCTATCTGGGCGTGGTGGTTTCCCCGGATACAGCTGAATATCTTCAGCTGAACCTGGGTCCACTACTGGCAAAGCAAAGAGAGAAATGCGATAGTTGGTGCAAACTCCCCCTATCAGTGGTAGGTAGAGCTAATTTAATTAAAATGGTATGGGCTCCACAACTCTTATATATCTTCCATAATTCACCGGTATGGATATCGAACAAATGGTCCAAAAGAATTGATACCCAGATGCGGGAGTTGATGTGGAAGAAAAGGGTAGCCAGGATTAGTCTAACTACTCTACAATATGGAAAGGATAGAGGGGGATTGGCGGTACCTCACCCCAAAATGTATTTTTTAGCTTCTCAGATACAACAGCTGGTGGGATGGGCGGGAAGAAAGAGAGGATGCAAATAGAAACATGGTGATTGGTACTGCTCCCTCATTAAAGGCAGCTTCCCATCTCGAGATGGACTTCCCTAGTATGCCACAGTCAGCACCCACAGGAACCCTCCTCAGAAAAGTATGGGGGGAGTTACAGAAAACTATGGGGACAGAGGGGGTACTACCATTCACCCCAATATGGAATAATCCCAGTTATATAGAGCTACAGGATCTTGTGGGCTTTACCTCCTGGGAAAAAAAGGGGAATATGTTTTTTTCTCACAGCTCTACGAGGGTGAGGTAATGAAAACCTACGAGCAGCTGTGCAGGGAATACCAATTGGCCCCAAGGGGCTTCTATCAGTATCTCCAGCTTCGGCATGCCCTACAGAAACAACAACAAACTCGATCACTGGTATTAAGATCACCGTCACCCTTGATGACGGCGGTTCTGCAGGCAGAAACTCGGAGAGGACTGATTACAAAAATGTATGAGGGACTGTTAGCAACAATTCAGAATCATGCCTCCCTTGGAAGTCGTAGGAAATGGGAGGAAGACATTGGGGAGATGGACGAAGACCAATGGGAAAGGGCGCTTGAATCTGTCCCGGCGGTGTCCGTCTCTGCGTCGCACAAATTGTCGCAACTCTTCATCTTACATAGGGCTTACAGAACAGCGCCACAATTATATAGGCGGGGAAGAAGGGATACTCCTATGTGCCCAAAGTGTAAGGTTCAGCAGGGGGATTTCATACATCTGATTTGGAGATGCCCAAAGCTTCACAGGTACTGGGAGGAAGTATCACAGTGTATTACTAGAGTGGCACAGGTACCAGTTCCATTGGATCCCCAAGTATTTTTGTTAGGGGCTATTGACCCTGGAGAGTATACAAAAGGAAAGTATCATATGGTAACAAGACTGCTGTATTTGGCAAGAAAGATTATTGCACGTTACTGGATGGCCTCGGGGGTCCCCACAGGGAAACAATGGATTGCATATGTTAACTCACTGTTGGGTAGAGAACATCTAGCCTACAAACGAAGGAAAGCAGAGGGTAAATTTGAGGAGATTTGGTATTCCTGGTTGAGAGACGCGAATGTTGCACCACCTAAATTGGTGATGGATAGATTATCTATGTAGAGTGCAGAGGAAAGGGGGGGAGGGGGCGGGGGGAGGGAGTGGGATATAAAGAAAAAGATGTACACCGGAATACTATAGGAAAGTAAAAATGTTGGATAATGTATGTCAATTGAACTGCACTGGATGCCGATTAGGCATATATATGTATGAAATAACAAAAGAAAACAAATAAAAATAAATTGGATTTAAAAAAAATATATATATACCTTCCCAATTCATCCCTTGTTGGAGAAATTGATGTATGACGACTGGGCTCACCCAGATAAATGTTTTTCTCATCCTAAGAGGTTTTCCCTCCTTTAGCCAGTGGAGGAAGGATTCACCAAGAAATGGGGGGTGCTAGCTATAGACACAGCAATTTCTTGTGCAAATAAAAGCCTGACCTTTCACGTGGACAATGCCCAGGGCTTCAAAGATCCAACTGACAAAAAGCTGGAATATTTGCTTAAAGCCTCCTTCTCTATTGCTGGTGCTGTAATCCAACCTGCAGTTGCAGCAATTGGCATGTACCAGTTCCTCAAGGAACAAATGAAACAAGTGGTTAACCTCCTCCCTGCAGAGGAAGTTGAGGTTTATGCAGACCTTCCTAAGGCCCTGTGTTTTGTGGTTGATGCGATTATGGACTCTGTTCAGCAAGCATCCCGCCTAAATCTCCTGCTGGTACACATGCGCAGGTCCTTTTGGCTAAAGCATTGGGATTCCAAGGTTTCTTGCAAAAGATACTTGGCAGCGTTCCCAATTTATGGGGAACACCTGTTTGGGGATGATTTGGACAAATATATCCAAAAGATTACCAGAGGCAAATCTACATTGTTACCTGTTAAAAAGAGGAGTAAACATCCCTCATTTAAACGTTCTATTTCCCCAGCCCCGGGAGCTTCAACTTGCAGGCAGTGGCGACGGCCTCCCCAGTCCAATACTAGGGGAAAGGCCCAGGGCCAAGGGCAGACAAGATCTTGGGGTTCAAGGGCTGCTAAGCAAAACCCCAAAGCTTCCCTAAGAAGAGGCGCCCCCTGCTCGGCCGAGTGGAGGAAGGCTGCTGTGGTTTGCAGACGCCTGGCGAAAAGAGGTTCAGGACAAATGGGTTACCTCCACTGTATCTCTAGGCTACAAGCTAGAGTTCCAAGAACGTCCGCCATCCCGTTTTCTGAGATCAAGAATCCAGAAATGAGGGGGCCTTTGCTTTTTGGCCCTGGAATGACTATTGGCCCAAGGGGTAATCGTAGAGGTAGCCCCAGAAGAACAGGGGACGGGGGTTTTACTCAAACCTCTTTACGGTTCCGAAACCAAACTGGGATGTCTGACCTATTCTAGATTTGAAAGACCTGAATCAGTTTCTGAACATTCACTCTTTCTGCATGGAGTCTGTCTGTTCAGTGGTCTCCACCCTTCAGGGAGGAGAATTCCTGGCATCAATAGACATCAGAGATGCATAACCACATGTGCCAATATTCCCACCTCATCAAAAGTTTCTAAGGTTTGCGGTGGATCAGCGCCACTTTCAATTTGTGGCCCTACCATTCGGTCTTGCTACCACACCTCAAGGGTTCACAAAGGTACTAGCCCCGCCCCAGCAAAGCTAAGGGCACGGGGCATAGCGGTAACAGCCTATTTGGACGATCTGCTGCTCATAGATCAGTCCGTAGTGTGCCTAGACCGCAATGTGCGCAGCACATCTAGAAAAATCCTCTTCGCAGCCCCAAAGAAGGCTGGAGTCATAGACTGGAGCATGGTCATAGACTTGATCTGAAGCAGGGTATTCTTACCCAGGTCAAAGGCCAAAGCCATAAAAGATTTGCTCCGAAAGGTCAAAGCAAGGAAAAATCTTTCTATTCGTCTATGCATGAGGTTATTAGGAAAGATTGTAGCCTCTTTCAAGGCTGTTCCTTACGCCCAGTTCCACTCAAGCAATTTGCAGAGCAGCATCCTGTCCGCCTCAAACAGAGTTCAAGCCTTGGACCTTCCAATGAAACTGTCACTGCGGGTTCACCAGAGCTTCAATTGGTGGTTGCTGCCCCAGAATCTGTTAAAGGGAAAATTCTTTGTTCTGGTTACTTGCAAAATGTTAAACAGACTCCAGCCTTATAGGCTGGGGGGCAGTTCTGGAAGAAGCTTCTACCCAGGGAAAATGGTCCAGAGCTGAAGAGCTGCTGCCCACCAACATTATGGAGATTCGGGCAATCCATCTGGTCCTCAGGTAAAGAGAAAAGCAAGAACAACAGGCGCCTCTTGAGTAAGACTGTATTTCATTTAATCAACAAGTGCATTAAAATAACTCACATTTAGGTATCTTTAAGCAGGCACAAGGAAGTCCAGTGTGCTCAATCACCGTCTCCACTATCAGCAAGGGTTTTTGGTTCTGTGTTTCCGTGTGTGGTCGGCGTCCTGTCCAGCAGGGCTGTTCCGGGTTGCGAGCGGGATCCAAAGCGAGGCTTGGTAGTTGGCTAGTTGGTCACAGAGAGTGCTGGAGAGCGGCGTCCGACGGGATGGCATTACTGGCGTGAGGACGACGCATTTCGGAGCATACGCACAAGGGGAATACTGGAGGTGCGCACTTCCAGACGAAGCTACGCACCCACGTTGCGAAACGCGTTGACGTCACTGGGCGCCGGACGCCATTCCAACAACGCCTCGCCGCAGTGGGAATCAAAAAAGTTTGAATTGAACAAACGAGAAACAAGCGAGGGGACTATAGCGAAAGGACACTACTTTCGACAGCAATTTTACTCGTGCACATGTAAGGCACATACCCCTAATCTACAATCAGGACCTGGTATTCTATGGAGTGAAATAGAATTGGATGACACGATCAAATGCACGGCGTCACTATCCTCCACACACGCTGCTTACACAGACGCATCTGAAAGATCACAGACGCTGTCAGCAGCACACCTGCAACTCAGATGGTGGGAGGTTAAACCCATTTTGCTTATTCCCGAACCTATCAAGCCAGTGACGGGTAAGATCGTTCTATTTCTCCAATCATATATCTATACCAGGAAATTTAGGGGTTACTCATGTTTTGCCTTTCAAAGTGAACCCATATTCGCATCAAGCATGGCACTCCATGAACTGTAATATATTGCATCCATCGCTTTTTTCATTTTGGAACCACAGGAAATTTTAAAGGAACTGTATTATTTCTTCCTTCTAGGTTGCTCAGCCTATACAGAACTGTCACCACAGTGGATCCACTGACTATTTTTAGTCCTTCTCCCCAATGACAGAACTATATGTTCTATCGTTTTATGCATGCACTCTCATTGTACTGTGCAGTATCACCTTGGTAATTCCAGCATTCCTCTGCAGGGCCACTTCTGCTGTCTATTCTCTAGATTTTTTCACAATTTGTTAGAACCACACACGGTTATTTTTGACCAGAATCCTCAGCAGAAGTGATTCATAAGGCATCCGGATCGCCATAATTCTTGTCTTTCATGTTTGTCAATTGTCTGTGCTTTTTACATGATTTTCTTGTTGCACTTTATATGAACTAGGTTCACTAGTGCAGTACTGGCCGGCCGCTGCAACTAGGTTTGTAATCAGAGCTTTTCAGCTCAAACGGTACTATTTTTTGATATCTCATTTCGATTATACAGTGCCTTGCGAAAGTATTTGGCCCCCTTGAACTTTGCGACCTTTTGCCACATTTCAGGCTTCAAGCATAAAAATATACAACTGTAATTTTTTTTGAAGAATCAACAAGTGGGACACAATCATGAAGTGTAACGAAATGTATTGGTATTTCAAACTTTAACAAATAAAAAACTGAAAAATTGGGCGTGCAAAATTATTCAGCCCCTTTACTTTCAGTGCAGCAAACTCTCTCCAGAAGTTCAGTGAGGATCTCTGAATGATCCAATGTTGACCTAAATGACTAATGATGATAAATAGAATCCACCTGTGTGTAATCAAGTCTCCGTATAAATGCACCTGCACTGTGATAGTCTCAGAGGTCCGTTTAAAGCGCAGAGAGCATCATGAAGAACAAGGAACACACCAGGCAGGTCCGAGATACTGTTGTGGAGAAGTTTAAAGCCAGATTTGGATACAAAAAGATTTCCCAAGCTTTAAACATCCCAAGGAGCACTGTGCAAGCGATAATATTGAAATGGAAGGAGTATCAGACCACTGCAAATCTACGAAGACCTGGCCGTCCCTCTAAACTTTCAGCTCATACAAGGAGAAGACTGATCAGAGATGCAGCCAAGAGGCCCATGATCACTCTGGATGAACTGCAGAGGTCTACAGCTGAGGTGGGAGACACTGTCCATAGGACAACAATCAGTCATATACTGCACAAATCTGGCCTTTATGGAAGAGTGGCAAGAAGAAAGCCATTTCTTAATGATATCCATAAAAAGAGTTTAAAGTTTGCCACAAGCCACCTGGGAGACACACCAAACATGTGGAAGAAGGTGCTCTGGTCAGATGAAACCAAAATCGAACTTTTTGGCAACAATGCAAAACGTTATGTTTGGCGTAAAAGCAACACAGCTCATCACCCTGAACACACCATCCCCACTGTCAAACATGGTGGTGGCAGCATCATGGTTTGGGCCTGCTTTTCTTCAGCAGGGACAGGGAAGATGGTTAAAATTAATGGAAAGATGGATGGAGCCAAATACAGGACCATTCTGGAAGAAAACCTGATGGGGTCTGCAAAAGACCTGAGACTGGGACAGAGATTTGTCTTCCAACAAAACAATGATCCAAAACATAAAGCAAAATCTACAATGGAATGGTTCACAAATAAACATATCCAGGTGTTAGAATGGCCAAGTCAAAGTCCAGACCTGAATCCAATCGAGAATCTGTGGAAAGAACTGAAAATTGCTGTTCACTAACGCTCTCCATCCAACCTCACTGAGCTCGAGCGGTTTTGCAAGGAGGAATGGGCAAACATTTCAGTCTCTCGATGTGCAAAACTGATTGAGACAAACCCCAAGCGACTTACAGCTGTAATCGCAGCAAAAGGTGGCGCTACAAAGTATTAACTTAAGGGGGCTGAATAATTTTGCACGCCCAATTTTTCAGTTTTTTAAAAGTTTGAAATATCCAATAAATTTTGTTCCACTTCATGATTGTGTCCCACTTGTTGTTGATTCTTCAAACAAAATTACAGTTTTATATCTTTATGTTTGAAGCCTGAAATGTGGCAAAAGGTTGCAAAGTTCAAGGGGGCCGAATACTTTCGCAAGGCACTGTATATTTGTAAATTTTCTAATATTTAATTAAACTTTTTATATCTATATTATTGTCCGTCACTGCCTTGGTAGCCCCTCAGTTGTCCCTTGGGATACTATCTCTTGGTCTCCCTATGGGATAACATCCCCCTCTCTTATATGCATAGTTTTGGCTACGGTGGTGATCCCTAATTTGCGGATGTGACTATTTATAGACCCATGAGATATCAATTCTGAAGTGGTTGGTGGGGACATGCTCATTCTCTTTGATGTTTTTGGAACTCTGCTAGTTGGTCACAGAGAGTGCTGAAGAGCGGCGTCCAATGGGATGTCGTCACTGGCGTGAGGACGACTCCTTTCGGAGCATGCACACAAGGGGAATACTGGGGGTGTGTGCTCCTTTGTCGAGCTTGACAAAGAAGTGCGCACCTCCAGTATTCCCCTTGTGCGTATGCTCCGAAATGCGTCGTCCTCACGCCAGTGATGCCATCCCATCAGACGCCACTCTCCAGCACTCTCTGTGACCAACTAGCAGAGTTCCAAGCCTTGTTTTGGATCCCGTTCGCAACCTGGAAGAGCCCTGCTAGACAGGACGCCGGCCGCACATGGAAACACAGAACTAACAACCCTTGTTGATAGTGGAGGCGGTGATTGAGCACACTGAACTTTCTTGTGCCTGCTTAAAGATACCTAAATATTGAGTTATTTTAATGCACTTGTTGATTAAATGAAATAGTCTTACTCAAGAGGCTCCTGTTCTTGTTTTTCTCTTTACTAGGGATGAGCTTCGTGTTCGAGTCAAGCTTACGTTCGATTTGAACATCGTTTGTTCGACAGTTCGTCGAAATACGAACGTTATGGGTCGTTCGCGACAAATTAGAGTGGTGTGTCACGGCCCATAATTCATTGTGGCATTGCTGACTGATGATTGGCCAAGCATGCACTATGACCCGCATGCTTGGCCAATCACAGCTTGCAAAAAAACGGAGAGCCATAATTGTCCAAAGCTAGAGTGGCTTTGGCCAATTATGGCTCAGGGGTTTAGTACACGCCCCACACTGTAAAAAAGGCTGCCTGCAGGTTGGCCTTGTGTAGTGTGTTGCGGTAGTTAAGAGAGAGAGAGTGTCATTTTTTCTAGGTAGATAGAGCAGGCAGGCTAGTCAGTTAAAGTTAGTGTGTGGAGGATATATATGCACCCCAGGTGTTGTGTATATATAAATCTATACACTGTATAGTTTAGCTAGATCAGCTCTTTCTAATTTACTGTCAGGCAGGTGATTGTCCTAGCTGCAGTATTCTCATGTGGTGTACTGCCCGTGTCCTCTGCAGTGTGCACCTAAAGCTACGTAGTGTGTACTGCCTGTGTCCTCTGCAGTTTGCACCTAAAGCTACTTGGTGTGTACTGCCCGTGTCCTCTGCAGTTTGCACCTAAAGCTATGTGGTGTGTACTGCTTGTGTCCTCTGCAGTGTGCACCTAAAACTATGGTGTGTGTGTACTGCCTTTGTCCTCTGCAGTTCGCACCTAAAGCTACTTGGTGTGTACTGCCCATGTCCTCTGCAGTTTGCACCTAAAGCTATGTAGTGTGTACTGCCTGTGTCCTCTGCAGTGTGCACCTAAAGCTACGTATTGTGTGTACTGCCTTTGTCCTCTGCAGTTTGCACCTAAAGCTATGTAGTGTGTACTGCCCGTGTCCTCTGCAGTTTGCACCTAAAGCTACTTGGTGTGTACTGCCCGTGTCCTCTGCAGATTGCACCTAAAGCTAGGTAGTGTGTACTGCCTTTGTCCTCTGCAGTGTGCGCCTAAAGCTATGTGGTGTGTGTGCTGCCTTTGTCCTCTGCAGTTTGCACCTAAAGCTACTTGGTGTGTACTGCCCGTGTCCTCTGCAGTTTGCACCTAAAGCTACGTGGTGTGTACTGCCTGTGTCCTTTGCAATTTGCACCTAAAGCTACGAGGTGTGTGTACTGCCTTTGTCCTCTGCAGGCCATTAATATGTCTGAAAAG